>NC_079189.1:366518911-366859280 GCF_029499605.1 Hyla sarda
TAACTTCAGCTTTTTCACAGATGGCATCAAGTTATCATCCAAAATTTGCTGAAATTTTATTGAATCCATTTTCCTTCTACTCATGAGATGTTCCTTGTGCCACTGGCTGCAATACAACCCCAAAGCATGATTGATCCATCCCCATGCTTAACAGTTGGACAGAGGTTATTTTCATTAAATTCTGTTCCCCTTCTTCTCCAAATGTACCTTTGCTCATTCAGGCCAAAATGTTTAACCTCATCGGTCCACAGAACTTGTTTCCAAAATGCATCAGGCTTGTCTATATGTTCATTTGCAAAGTTCAAGCTCTGATTTTTGTGGTGAGGACGTAGAAGAGGTTTTCTTCTGATGACTCTTCCATGAAGACCATATTTGTACAAGTATATCTTTATAGTGGAATAGTGTACCCCAACTCCAGTGTCTGTCAGATCTTTCTGGAGGGATTGTGCAGTCAAACATGGGTTTTGAATTGTTTTTCTCACAATCCTGAGAGATGTTCTGTCTGATATTTTTCTTGGTCTTCCAGATCTTGCTTTAACTTCCACTGTTCCTGATGACTGCCATTTCTTAATTGCATTCCGAACACAGGATATTGACATCTGAAAACGTTTTGCCATCTTCTTATAGCCTTCTCCAGCTTTGTGAGCGTCAACTATTTTCAGTTTCAGATTTCTAGACAACTGCTTAGAAGAACCCATGGTGCTGATTGTTGGGGCAAGAGTCTGGGCATTTAAAAGCGTTGAGATTGACATCACCTGGTCTTCCCAGATGATGATTGAGAACAATCCAGAGTGCATGCTATAAATTCTGCAGGGTAGCCAAACTTTTGCAGATGACTTTTTTTTGTTTTCTGTTATTTTGAAAGTGTAAATGATGGAAATAAAATCTAACTTTTGTTGACATTTTACAAGAATGTCTAATCTGTATTTGATGCCTTTTGGAGATTTTTCCATCTTTCCTTGGCTTCTTTATGCACATTAAGGGTCCGTTCCCACAGGGCGTATACGCAGCGTATTTGACGCTGCGCAAAATGTATGTCAGCAGCGGGAAATACGCTGCGTATCTCTTGCTCACTATACACACAGGGCTTTCCGGCGGCAGCCCTATGTGTGTAGTGAGTTTTGGAGGCGGGGCCGCGCGTCACAGATACGCCGGCACGCGGCCCCGCCTCCAAAACTCACTACACACATAGGGCTGCCGCCGGAAAGCCCTGTGTGTATAGTGAGCAAGAGATACGCAGCGTATTTCCCGCTGCTGACATACATTTTGCGCAGCGTCAAATACGCTGCGTATACGCCCTGTGGGAACGCACCCTAATACAAATTTTTACCTGGGGTTCCCAAACTTTTGATCCCCACTGTATAGACATCTGACCAACACCATTGCTGGTCTCCATCATAGTCAAGCATTGCACATGCTTGAAGCCTGCATCACTGGGCCCGATGTATGAACTGGGTTAGGTGAGTTTATTTTTGTTTGGTGTGTTGGGTTTAAGCAATCTGTTTGAGGTTAATATTACTTTTAGGGGCATATGTGGGTACTATCAATTTTAGTAGCTCTATTTGGCACTTCTAAAAAGTTATTTTGGGTGGCACTATGTGCGCATTATTATTGTATTTTGGTTGGAGGCAATAATTGGGGTAACCTACTTCTTACTGAAGGCATCATTGTGAGATTGATATTCTAATACATTAGGGGCACTAGCTACTTAGTATGGTTGTTATAAGGTCATGATTTGGCCATTATTGTTAGAAGGCACAGTGTATGGCACTAAATACTATTGATGGATCTGTTCAGGGGTGCTACATGTAGGACAAATTACTGTCAGAGGTACTGTCCACAATGAATTTTTGAAATTATTTTTGGGGGCACCATTTGTGTAGAACTATTATCTTTGTGGCCAAATGTACAACTTTTGGTAGAAGCATATTAAATGCACAACACCAGCAGGAAGAGACATTTGGAGGGAAGCAATGTTCAGTTTGCCCCCATAAGCTGAATATACACACAGTTTATATTTCACACTGAGTATACAGCCTCCACAGCATTCATAGCTCAACACACAGTGTATATATAGCCCCCAGAGTATACATTGCCACCACACACAGGGGGGGGGGGGGGGGGGGGGGATTTATGAAAACCTGTCCAGAGGAAAAATTGCTGAGTTGCCCATAGCAACAAATCGAATTGCTTCTTTCATTTTTGAAAAGCCCTCTGAAAAATGAAAGAAGCGATCTGATTGGTTGCTATGGGCAACTCAGCAACTTTTCCTCTGATCAGGTTTTGATAAATCTCCCCCACATTGTATACAGTGGGGTAAAAAAAGTATTTAGTCAGCCACCACTTGTGCAAGTTCATCCTCTTAAAAAGATGAGTAGCCTGTAATTTTCATCATAGGTATACCTCAACTATGAGAGACGTAATGAGAAAATAAAATCCATAAAATCACATTGTCCGATTTTTAAAGAATTTATTTTCAAATTATGGTGGAAAATAAGTATTTTGTCAATAACAAAAGTTCATCTCAATACTTTGTTATATACCCTTAGTGGGCAATGACAGAGGTCAAAGTTTCCGGTAAGTCTTCACAAGGTTTTCACACACTGTTGCTGGTATTTTGGCCCATTCCTTGATGCAGATCTCCTATAGAACAGTGTTATTTTGGGGCTTACACTGGGCAACACTGACTTTCAACTCCCTCCAAAGGTTTTTTATGGGGTTGAGATCTGGAGACTGGCTAGGCCACTCCAGGACCTTGAAATGCTTCTGACGAAGCCACTCCTTTGTTGCCCGGGCAGCGTGTTTGGGATCATTGCCATGCTGAAAGAAATACCCAGCCATGTTTCATCTTCAATGCCCTTGCTGATGGAAGGAGGTTTTCACTCAAAATCTCACTATACATAGCCCCATTCATTCTTTCCTTTCCACTGATCTGTCGTCCTGGTCCCTTAGCAGAAAAACAGCCCCAAAGCATGATGTTTCTACCCCCATGCTTCACAGTAGGTATGGTGTTCTTTGGATGCAACTCAGCATTCTTTTCATACAAATGCTCTCTAGCAAACTTCAGACAGGCCCAGACATGTACTGGCTTAAGCACGGGGACACGTCTGGCACTGCATGATTTGAGTCCCTGGCGACGTAGTGTGTTACTGATGGTAGTAGCCTTTGTTACTTTGGTCCCAGCTCTCTGCAGGTCATTCACTAGGTCCCCCCCATGTGGTTCTGAGATTTTTAGTCACCGTTCTTGTGATAATTTTGATACCATGGGGTGAGATCTGATCTGAGCCCCTGATCGAGGGAGATTAGCAGTGGTCTTCCATTTTCTAATAATTGCTCCCACAGTTGATTTCTTCACACCAAGCTGCTTGCCTATTGCAGATTCAGTCTTCCCAGCCTGGCGCAGGTCTACAATTTTGCTTCTGGTGTCCTTGGACAGCTCTTTGGTCTTGGTCATAGTGGAGTTTGGAGTGTGACTGTTTGAGGTTGTGGACAGGTGTCTTTTATACTGATAACAAGTTCAAACAGGTGCCAGTAATACAGGTAGGAAGTGGAGAACAAAGAAGACTGTTAAAGAAGAAGTTACAGGTCGGTGAGAGCCAGAAATCTCTCTTGTTTGTAATTAACCAAACACTTATTTTCCACCATAATTTGCAAATAAATTCTTTAAAAATCAGACAATGGGATTTTTTTTCTCATTATGTCTCTTATATTTGAGGTATACATATTATGAAAATTACAGGCCTCTCTCATCTTTTTAAGTTGGAGAACCTGCACAATTGGTGGCTGACTAAATACTTTTTTGCCGCACTGTATATAGCCCCCAGTATATACATACTAGCACACTTACTTTTAATGAAAAAAGCTCCAGGGGTCCACATGAAGAGACATTGCAGGTCCTCTTCTTCACCACCTCTCAGATGCTGCTCTGTAGCTTCTCTTAGCCCCTCCCCCTGTGTTCCGACAGCAGGTAAGAGGAGAAGAAGAAGCCTAAGAGGTGGAGCCAGGGGAGAGTGAGGAGGGCTCTGCGGGAAGTGCAGGGAAAAGGAGGGGAGCACAGCATCCTGGAGGACATGGCAAGTTCCAGCCAGGCAATGCAGGAATGGCTGGGCCCAGGGCAGCTGACACTTTTGTTCAGTACTAAAGAGGGCCTTGTGTAGGCATCTAACAGTGCTGGAACCTGTACTGAAGATGGTAGCCAAAAGCAGGCCACGTCACAATGTCTCCTTCTATCTAGTTAGATTCAGCCCACAACGCTGCTGTTTAAAAGCAAAAAAAAGTTTTTTATGTGATTAATTCCCTTTAATGCTTAGTACAATCTCTGTGCTTACTGTAATGTCCGGAGCATATTCTACAAAAAAAAGAAAAGAAAAAAAAAATTCTGGCTAGAGATGAAAAAGAATAGGAAGTTATTCATGAAATACATCATATACAAGTTCAAATTCAAAGTAGTCAATTTCTGGTATTAGAATGAAAAACCAAAACTACTTACTATTTAACATATTAGAGACAGTAAAGATGTCAGAAGGTTTTTGATGTTTCACTGTGCACACATGTAACAGATACCCTGTGCTACCAAACTGTTGTGTAGTAAATACAGTTTTAGTGGTCAGAAAAGTAAAAACACTACAGTTTAATTAGGACCATGTTTAAAGGGGTACTCCAGGGGAAAAGAATGTTTTCAAATTAACTGGCTCATGAAAGTGACAGATTTGTATATTATTTCTATGTAAAAATCTTAATTCTTCCAGTACTTATAAGCTGTTTATACTACAGGGAAAGTTGCGTAGATCTTTCCAGTCTAACCACAGTGCTCTCTGCTGACACCTCTGCCCGTGTCAGGAACTGAATGTGAGATAATCCCAAGCAAACCTATCCTGCTCCAGACAGTTCCTGACACAGACAGAGGTGTCAGCAGAGAGCACTGTGGTCAGACTGGAAAGAACAAAACTTTCTCTGCATTATACAGTAACTGATAAGTACTGGAAGGATTAAGATTTTTTTAATAGAAGTAATTTACAAATCTGTTTAACTTTCTGGCACCAGTTGATTTGAACATTTTTTTCCACCACCAGATTACCCCTTAACCCCTTAAGGACCGGGGGTTTTTCCGTTTTTGCATTTTCGTTTTTTGCTCCTTGCCTTTAAAAAATCATAACTCTTTCAATTTTGCACCTAAAAATCCATATGATGGCTTATTTTTTGCGCCACCAATTCTACTTTGGAATGACGTCAGTCATTTTGCCCAAAAATCTACGATGAAATGGAAAAAAAAATCATTGTGCGACAAAATTGAAAGAAAAAACGTAGTTTTGTAACTTTTGGGGGCTTCCGTTTCTACATAGTACATTTTTCGTTAAAAATGACACCTTATGTTTATTCTGTAGGTCCATACGATTAAAATGATACCCTACTTATATAGGTTTGATTTTGTAGTACTTCTGGAAAAAATCATAACTACATGCAGGAAAATTAATACGTTTAAAATTGTCATCTTCTGACCCCTATAACTTTTTTATTTTTCTGTGTGTGGGGCGGTATGAGGGCTCATTTTTTGCGCCGTGATCTGAAGTTTTTTAACGATTTTTGCATTGATAGGACTTATTGATCGCTTTTTATTCATTTTTAAATTATATAAAAAGTGACCGAGTGGTTTAATTAATTATATATTTTTATAATTCGGACATTTCCGCACGCGGTGATACCATAAATGTTTATTTTTATTTACACTGTGTTTTTTTTTTTTATTGGAAAAGGGGGGGTGATTCAAACTTGTAATAGGGGAGGAGTTAAATGATCTTTATTCACTTTTTTTTTTTCCACTTTTTTTTTGCAGTGTTATATCTCCCATAGGGACCTATAACACTGCACACACTGATCTTCATCATTGATCACTGGTATCTCATAAGAAACCAGTGATCAATGATTCTGCCGAATGACTACTCATGCCTGGATCTCAGGCACTGAGCAGTCATTCGGCGATCGGACAGCGAGGAGGCAGGTAGGGGCCCTCCCGTTGTCCTGTCAGCTGTTCGGGATGCCGTGATTAGCCGCGGCTATCCCGAACAGCCCGACTGAGCTAGCCGGCAACTTTCACTTTCGCTTTTAGCCGCTATGACGCCGGGCCTGCCGTGATATTACTCGGGGTTACTGTGTAACCCCGCGTTATATCAGGAGAGCAGGACCAAGGACGTACCGGTACGTCCTTGGTCCTTAAGGGGTTAAATAACTACTTTTGAGGCCTCGACCTAGAAGCTTCTAGTAAGTATACTGAAGATCTGGGACACTGGGCAAAACACCTAGGATGGGTCCCAGATGCCCATCGCCATTTATTTCCCTGTAAAAAACAAAGTAGGAATATCACAAAAATGTTGTACAATAAAGCTTGTGAAATGCCCCAGTCTCAAAGACTTCCACAGGGCTTTACAATATGAGGGTAGTAAGTTGTAACTTACAATAGAAAGTATAGTGGGGACAAAAAAACTACAATGTTTGTTAAATAAATTAGGCAGGAACCTTGTCAATCAGGGTGTACCAGTTATAAGCAGCAGGAACTATCTCTGGTATTTATTGTTACAATAATGATAATATGTATTAAGAAAGTACTGTAAAAAAATAATTATGAAAGTATTGTGATATATTTTAAAATTTTCACTGCTGATATATTATAAGGAAAAAAAAACTTTCTGAGACTTGAGATAACAATGTAGCCAAATTATAAGTCACTCTGGCTTTAACTGCTTCATGACTATAGACATAAACTGACTTTTATGGGGCAGTGGGACACTAGACTATTTAATATAAAAACACATAATGGTTGGACTTTTAGAATAAGCATAAGAGAATGTTCTAATTCTGTGCAGATGTGTAGATCAAAACAGATTCCCAGGCACTCTAGGGTGATGTTCCAGCCACACTGCAATAGATCTGTATAAACCAATGAGGTTATGCATTGGGAAGAGTTTGTCGAAAAACAAAATAGTAGATACCGTATTTTTCGGCGTATAAGACGCACTTTTTCTTCCCCAAAACTGGGGGGGAAAGTTGGTGCGTCTTATACGGCGAATACACACACCTATCGCGGTGGCCCCTGCGGCCATCAACGGCCGGGACCCGCGGCTAATACAGGAGATCACCGATCGTGGTGATACCCTGTATTAACCCTTCAGACGCGGCAATCAAAGCTGACCGCCACGTCTGAAGGGAAAGTGACACTAACCCGGCTGCTCAGTTGGGCTGTTCGGGACCACCGCGGTGAAATCGCGGCGTCCTGAACAGCTTACAGGACACCGAGAGGGACCTTACCTGCCTCCTCGGTGTCTGCTCCGTGCCGGGATCCCCTGCATGGCCGGCGCTCTCCTTTGACGTCATCACATCGTCGCGCACACCGTCCCGTCATCCAATAGGAGCGGCGTGCGTAGCGACGTGATGACGGTGACGTGATGATGGCGACGGAGAGTGTGGATCCCGGGGAAGAAGATGTCCGGATCGTCGGGGACACCACGGGGACACGGCGACAGCGATGGAGCGACATCCAGGGCAGCCGTGACGGGTCAGGAGCGACGGGGACACGTGAGAATTACCTCCTATACCAGTGGTCTTCAACATGCAGACCTTCAGATGTTGCAAAACTACAACTCCGGGCATGCTGGGAGTTGTAGTTTTGCAACATCTGGAGGTCCACAGGTTAAAGATCACTGTTGGGTTCAGAATCTTTTTTTTCTAGATTTTGCCCCTTTAAAATTGGGTGCGTCTTATATGCCTGTGCGTCCTATAGGGTGAAAAATACGGTACACTGTATGGAAGCTTTTTAACGAACCTATCATAGTAATACATATACACATATTTATTAAGAGGTTAAAATGTCCAGAATCCTAAATCCATATACTGGCGATCAGGTTGCAAGCAACAGCTACTACTACACAGTGAATTTTGCTGTGACAGGGGAAAGGAAGGAAACTGTATCATCTGAATCATCTAAGGTTGTTATTACAAGCGCTGAGATGTTTTAGAACATTTGCTCTTGCTGATGTTTACAGTCTGTCCCTTTCCTGGAGATTGACTCAGTTCCTGTTAAAAGTAAATCTCCTGCCACTTCTCTACCATCCCACCCAAAAAAAAAAGAAAAACAACATGGTTCTGTATTTCTAGTACTGGAATGCAATTCTCCTCTGAAGATCTCCCATTGTTTATTATTCATGCTGCATAAATGTATGTTTCGCGCAGTTGGTAGAAGAACCATATTTTTGAGAGATTATTTTATTATATGAACGAGGCCTTACTGTATATTTAGAATCAGACAATCCCTAATGTCTAAAGCTTCTGAAGATGGAAATGGGATATAAATTGGGAGCATGTGAGGATTTTTGTACTATTTATAAAAACCTCAGCTGGTAGATGGAAAGCGAATATTATGGTCCTGCCAGTAGTCTGCCCAAACAAAATTATATTTTCTAGGAAGTTAAAAATAGACTTGGCTGTAGTCTGTAATGATGGCTACAAAACTTGTCGTAATTAAAATAATATTAGTTTATTGGTTTGATGCCTAAACATTTTGATTTACAGATTTTTAACATATATACAGCATAATGTGTAAATACACAATATACTATGGATAACATTAAATATATGGTGACAAAGGGGGCTGTCAATGGGTGGGATATACTATGCAGCAAGTTGATAACCAGTCAATTATTGATGTTGTGTTCGTGGCCAAGCGTATGAAGATGTGTTCTGAGCAGCTTTTACAAGGGTCAAAGTGTTACTCCAAAAGCAAAACATGGCTGAGAACGAAGCCGTAACTGGGCTAACCCAAATGTAAATCACCAAACACAAGCAGCAGTCACTGATTTAGAAAAATTCTACAAATACTTTTATTTAATCACAGCATTTTAATAAAAACATCCATAAAATAACACACAATTGAGATATGTCACTGGAATACACTGGTACAAAAAGAGAAGACTACATACTACTCACAATAACTGGACATATATAGATCATCATAGCAGAAAAGATGTCAAGAAAGCCACAGCAAAAAAGGAACATTACCACAGGATAAGCTGGGCAAGAAGAAGACAGAGAGAAAAAAGGTAATATTACATCCAAAAAATAATGATACCTCTACGTAAGTTTCGCGTTGGCTTCCTCAGGAGGTGTATGGCCCAAGGGCCAGAGTGTGAATGATAGGCAAGTGCCATCAGAACTTGACCATGGAACAATGGAAGAAGGTGGCCTGATTTTCGTTGTCATCTTGTGGACACGTAGGTGGGTCATTTACGTGGGTAAGAAAGGGCCCCATAATGTACTATGGTAAGAAAGCAAGTCATTGGATGTCAAAGAAAGCCATTGCTCTGGCCAATTTTCTGCCAGGAAACCTTGAGTCCGGGCATTTCTGTGGATGTAACTGTGAAATGTACCACCTGCTTATACATTGTTGAAAAACAAGTACACCACTTCATGGCAATGATACTCTCCAATGGCAAAGTTCACATTAAAGGTATACTCCAGTGGAAAACTGGTGCTAAAAGTTAAACAGATTTGTAAATTACCTATGTTTAATGTTTAAAAATCTTAATCTTTCCAGTACTTATTAGCTGCTGAATGCTCCAGAGTAAGTTGTATAGCTATTTTCTGTCTGACCACAGGGCCCTCTGCTGACACTTCTGGAACTGTCCAGAGTAGAAAGAAATCCCCCAAAACGGATATGGGAAACAGATGAGCCTTTAACCCCTTAAAGACCAAGCCCATTTTCACCTTAAAGACCAGAGTGTTTTTTGCAAATCTGACCGCTTTAAGCATTGATAACTGTTAGATGCTTTTACTTTTCATTCTGATTCTGAGATAGTTTTTTGTGACATATTCTACTTTATGTTAGCGGTAAATTTTTGTCGACACTTGCTTCCTTTCTTGGTGAAAAATGAAAAAATTTGATGAAAAAACTGAAAATTTAGCATTTTTCTAACTTTGAAACTCTCTGCTTGTAAGGGAAATGGAAATTCCAAATAAATTATATATTGATTCACATATACAATATCTCTACTTTATGTTTACATCATAAAGTTGACATGTTTTTACTTTTGGAAGACATTAGAGGGCTTCAAAGTTCAGTAGCAATTTTCCAATTTTTCACAACATTTTCAAGATCGGAATTTTTCAGGGACCAGTTCAGTTTTGAAGGGGATTTGAAGGGCCTTCATATTTTAAATACCCCCAAATGGCCCCATTATAAAAAAAATGCACCCCTCAAAGTATTCAAAATGACATTTAGTAAATGTGCTAACCCTTTAGGTGTTTCACAGGAATAGCAGCAAAATGAAGGAGAAAATTCAAAATCTTCATTTTTTACACTTGCATGTTCTTGTAGACCCAGTTTTTGAATTTTTACAAGGGGTAAAAGGAGAGAAATCTTCCTAAAAATTGTCAGCCAATTTCTTTCAAGTAAGGAATTACCTCATATGTGTATGTCAAGTGCTCTGTGGGTGCACTAGAGGGCTCAGAAGGGAAGGAGCGACAATGGGATTTTGGAGAGTGAGTTTTTCTGAAATGGTTTTTGGGGGGGCATGTCACATTTAGGAATCCTCTATGATGCCAGAACAGCACAAAAAAAAAACACAGGGCATAGTGTTTTGGAAACTACACCACTCAAGGAACATAACAGGGGGTACAGTGAGACTTAACAGCCCACAGGTGTTTGACGAATTTTCGTTTAAGTTGGATGTATACATTTTTTTTTTCAATAAAGTGCTGGTTTTCTCCCAAATTTTAAATTTTTACAAGGGGTAATAGGAGAAAATGCCCCCCCCAAATTTGTAACCCCATCTTTTTTGAGTATGAAAATACCCCATGTGTTGACGTCAAGTGCACTGCAGGCACACTACAATGCTGCTCATAGGGAAGGAGTCACTTTTGGCTTTTGCAAAGAAAATATTGCTGAAATGGTTTTTGGGGGGCATGTCCCATTTAGGAAGCCCGTATGGTGCCAGGACAGCAAAAAAAAACAAAAAACACATGGCATACTATTTTGGAAACTACACCCCTCAAGGAATGTGACAAGCGGTACAGTGAGACTTAAACCCCCACAGGTGTTTAACAACTTTGGATGTGTAAATGATTATTACATTTTTTTTCACTGAAATGCTGTTTATTCCCCCAAATTTTACATTTTTACAAGGGGTAAGACTGCGGGCGCACTACAATGCTCAGAAGAGAAGGAGTCACATTTGCAATTTTTGCTGAAATGGGGGGGGCATGTCACATTTAGGAAGCCCCTATGGCACAAGAACAGTTAAAAAAAATGGCATACTATTTTGGAAACTACACCCCTCAGGGAACGTAACAAGCAGTACAGTGAGCCTTAACACCACACAGGTGTTTGATGAATGCTCATTAAAGTGGGAGGAGAAAAGGAGAAAATTTATTTTTTACACTAAAATGCTGGGGTTACCCCAAATTTTTCAGGAACCAGTTCAGTTTTGAAGGGGAATTTTTGAAGGGGAATTTTTCAGGGACCAGTTCAGTTTTGAAGGGGATTTGAAGGGCCTTCATATTTTAAATACCCCCAAATGGCCCCATTATAAAAACTGCACCCCTCAAAGTATTCAAAATGACATTCAGTAAATGTGCTAACCCTTTAGGTGTTTCACAGGAATAGCAGCAAAATGAAGGAGAAAATTCAAAATCTTCATTTTTTACACTTGCATGTTCTTGTAGACCCAGTTTTTGAATTTTTACAAGGGGTAAAAGGAGAGAAATCTTCCTAAAAATTGTCAGCCAATTTCTTTCAAGTAAGGAATTACCTCATATGTGTATGTCAAGTGCTCTGTGGGTGCACTAGAGGGCTCAGAAGGGAAGGAGCGACAATGGGATTTTGGAGAGTGAGTTTTTCTGAAATGGTTTTTGGTGGGGCATGTCACATTTAGGAATCCTCTATGATGCCAGAACAGCACAAAAAAAAAAAAACACAGGGCATAGTGTTTTGGAAACTACACCACTCAAGGAACGTAACAGGGGGTACAGTGAGACTTAACAGCCCACAGGTGTTTGACGAATTTTCGTTTAAGTTGGATGTATACATTTTTTTTTCAATAAAGTGCTGGTTTTCTCCCAAATTTTAAATTTTTACAAGGGGTAATAGGAGAAAATGCCCCCCCAAATTTGTAACCCCATCTTTTCTGAGTATGAAAATACCCCATGTGTAGATGTCAAGTGCACTGCAGGCACACTACAATGCTGCTCATAGGGAAGGAGTCACTTTTGGCTTTTGCAAAGAAAATATTGCTGAAATGGTTTTTGGGGGGCATGTCCCATTTAGGAAGCCCGTATGGTGCCAGGACAGCAAAAAAAAAAAAACACATGGCATACTATTTTGGAAACTACACCCCTCAAGGAATGTGACAAGGGGTACAGTGAGACTTAAACCCCCACAGGTGTTTAACAACTTTGGATGTGTAAATGATTATTACATTTTTTTTTCACTGAAATGCTGTTTTTTTCCCCAAATTTTACATTTTTACAAGGGGTAAGACTGCGGGCGCACTACAATGCTCAGAAGAGAAGGAGTCACATTTGCAATTTTTGCTGAAATGGGGGGGGGGGCATGTCACATTTAGGAAGCCCCTATGGCACAAAAACAGTTAAAAAAAATGGCATACTATTTTGGAAACTACACCCCTCAAGGAACGTAACAAGCAGTACAGTGAGCCTTAACACCACACAGGTGTTTGATAAATGCTCATTAAATTGGGATGTGAAAAGGAGAAAATTTATTTTTTACACTGAAATGCTGGGGTTACCCCAAATTTTTCAGGAACCAGTTCAGTTTTGAAGGGGAATTTTTGAAGGGGAATTTTTCAGGGACCAATTCAGTTTTGAAGGGGATTTGAAGGGCCTTCATATTTTAAATACCCCCAAATGGCCCCATTATAAAAACTGCACCCCTCAAAGTATTCAAAATGACATTCAGTAAATGTGCTAACCCTTTAGGTGTTTCACAGGAATAGCAGCAAAATGAAGGAGAAAATTCAAAATCTTCATTTTTTACACTTGCATGTTCTTGTAGACCCAGTTTTTGAATTTTTACAAGGGGTAAAAGGAGAGAAATCTTCCTAAAATTTGTCAGCCAATTTCTCTCAAGTAAGGAATTACCTCATATGTGTATGTCAAGTGCTCTGTGGGTGCACTAGAGGGCTCAGAAGGGAAGGAGCGACAATGGGATTTTGGAGAGTGAGTTTTTTCTGAAATGGTTTTTGGGGGGGCCTGTCACATTTAGGAATCCTCTATGATGCCAGAACAGCACAAAAAAAAAAAAAACACATGGCATAGTGTTTTGGAAACTACACCCCTCAAGGAACGTAACAGGGGGTACAGTGAGACTTAACAGCCCACAGGTGTTTGACAAATTTTCGTTTAAGTTGGATGTATACATTTTTTTTTTCAATAAAGTGCTGGTTTTCTCCCAAATTTTAAATTTTTACAAGGGGTAATAGGAGAAAATGCCCCCCCAAATTTGTAACCCCATCTTTTCTGAGTATGAAAATACCCCATGTGTAGACGTCAAGTGCACTGCAGGCACACTACAATGCTGCTCATAGGGAAGGAGTCACTTTTGGCTTTTGCAAAGAAAATATTGCTGAAATGGTTTTTGGGGGGCATGTCCCATTTAGGAAGCCCGTATGGTGCCAGGACAGCAAAAAAAAAAAAACACATGGCATACTATTTTGGAAACTACACCCCTCAAGGAATGTGACAAGGGGTACAGTGAGACTTAAACCCCCACAGGTGTTTAACGACTTTGGATGTGTAAATGATTATTACATTTTTTTTCACTGAAATGCTGTTTTTTTCCCAAAATTTTACATTTTTACAAGGGGTAAGACTGCGGGCGCACTACAATGCTCAGAAGAGAAGGAGTCACATTTGCAATTTTTGCTGAAATGGGGGGGGGGGCATGTCACATTTAGGAAGCCCCTATGGCACAAGAACAGTTAAAAAAATGGCATACTATTTTGGAAACTACACCCCTCAAGGAACGTAACAAGCAGTACAGTGAGCCTTAACACCACACAGGTGTTTGATAAATGCTCATTAAAGTGGGATGTGAAAAGGAAAAAAAAATTTTTTTACACTAAAATGCTGGGGTTACCCCAAATTTTTCATTTTCACAAGTGGTAATTGTAAGGACATACCTTATATCTGGATGTAAACAGCTCAGCGGGTGCACACCGGTCTCAGAAGAGCAGGAGCAAAGTCATGGGCATTGAGCTTCTACATAGCTGCCTATGGAGTCAGAACAGCGGGACCCCCCCTTAAGGAGAGTTACATGGGTTAAATTACTAAAATGGGGTACAGTGGGATGTAAAATGATAAAAACAGGTTATGTTCCCAGAATGATGACCCAGAGCATAGCCAAAACCCAAAAATATGCCCACCCCAAGCCCTATACTCTAAATCATCATTCTGGGAATGATATGTGTGCCGCCGTCCCTAACCTGTTGCCTCAAATGCGCAACCCGCTCAGGTGGAGAGAGAGCACTGTGCATTTGAGGCAACATAAAAAAGACCCCGATGATCCATTTTTGGAAATGATACCCCCAGGTCTTATCAGGTTTTTTTTTTTTTTTTATAAAAGAGCTTTTTGGGCAATTTAGTGGTTTTATGGGGTCAAATTATGGGATATTAAAATGAATTGGGAAAATGTAGTACTCCATTGAAGTGTGATACTCCCTTAAGCAGTTTTTAATGCAGAGGCCCGGATGATCGGGGCAAGTGTCGCAGTGGTGGTGGCAGAGTGGTGGTGTCCTTCGGAATCCCCCTCTTGCAACACTCTGCATTGTCCCCTCTTTCCAGTGTGGGGGACTTCACCTGGAAAGTGTTGGCCTGGGACGATCCTGGCACCTATATTCCTTTGGGAAGTCCAGCCTGCTCTTTCCAAAGATCAGGGCCCTTAGGACTTCTTCTTGGAACTGGAGGAATGTCCCTGTGTTGCCAGCGTACTGGGACAGTACAAAAGAGTTGTACATGGCAACCTGTACCTGTGTTTTCCGCATGGCCATATATGGCTTGAGAACTTGATCAGAGAGATCAACTCCCCCCATATACTGATTGTAGTCCAGAACACAATCAGGCTTGAGGACTGTTGCTGTGGTACCTTGCACAGGGACAGGTGAGCTGCCGTTACCATGAATTGTGGTCAGCATAAGGACATCCCTCTTATCCTTATACCTGACCAGCAACAGGTGACCAGCAACAGGTTCATGGGTAAAGGCATGGGACTCACCCTTGGGTATAGGTGTCTGGATAAAATTTAGATGAAGGCCTCTCTGGTTCTTCCACACAGTCCCACAAGCAGATGTGGATCTGGCAGCAGGGATGTGAACAGAGGGATGCTGGTATAACAATTTTCCCGCTAACACCCAGAGTGAGGGATATTCTGGGGATTCAATACGGGAATCTCGTCCCTCATATACTCTAAACTTGTAAGTGTACCCGGAGGTACTCTCACAAAGTTTGTAGAGTTTCACGCCATACTGCGCCCGCTTCGAGGGAATATACTGGCGGAAGATGAATCTCCCCTTAAAACTGATAAGAGACTCATCTACCGAGAGCTCCCTGAGGGGTACGTAGGCCTCCAAAAATTTGGCCCCAAAGTGATCTATGACCAGCCTCACTTTGTAAAGCCGGTCATGGGTGGGATAGGGGGGACATGCTGCATTATCAGTGTAATGCAGGCATTTCCCAATGGCCTCGAACCGCCTCCGTGCCATGACCATACTGTAAAGCGGGGTCTGGTAGAGGATGTCCCTGCTCCAATACTGCCTGACACTATTTTTTTTAACCAGGCCCATTTGCAGCACGAGGCCCCAAAATGTCCTTATTTTGGCTGCATCAATAGCATACCATTCATTGGGCCTAGCCAAAAGCAAATCTGGGTGGTGGGCGATCCACCATTAGATTGATAAAGCCGTCACTGAAAAAATAACTAAAATAGTCTTTTTCAGTGTATCCGGCCGTGTCCATCCGGATTCCTAAGTCGCCAACAAACTCATGAATCCGTGGCTGATAACCCTCTGGGGGTCTCCAGACAGGTTCATCGGGAGGGGGCTTCGGTACACTTGTCTGGGGGGTCAGACTCCTATTCCGAGCAGCATGGATGCTCCTACTAGTGTCAGCAACTGGGTCACTTTAATGGGGAGTGCGTGGCCTCACCTGGTGGCGTCTCCGCCACCGTATAGTAGGCTTATCATCAGTGCTAGATGATGAGGAGGATGAGGAAGAACACAGAAAAGTAGCATCTTCCTCGTCCTTACTGGCAGATTCGGAGTCGGAGGCAAGTAAAGCATATGCCTCCTCCACCGAACATGCCCGGCAGGCCATCACCTTTTTTCTACGGTGGGGTGTGGGGATGTGGGAGGGGGGGGCAGTGTGTAGTGTGTGTGCTTTGTGTAACTTTTGTATATTACGGTGTGGCCCGGGTCATGCTGAAAAATCTGCGGTGGACCCTTGAGGACCTATTAGGGGGTCGGGGGGGATTTAATTTTTTTTCTAACTTCTACCTATCCCTGCAGACAAAACTCACCCTGCACTACTGGACACGGGAGGACAGTTCTTCAGCCTTGAGGGGCACAGATCTCGGCATAGGGGGTGGGGGGTGTCCCTGGCTCCTTCTCACAGCTCCTTCTCACAGCTCTGCCTGCTGACTGAACTCGGTGGGCGAGCAGACCTGCGAGAAGGGGACATTAACCCCTTCTTTGCCGGCTGCTATTGATCAGACCAATAACAGCGTTCCTGGGGGGGTGACGGGATTGCCACCTCTCCCTAGCTACAGGAGGTGATTGGCCGTGTATACTACACCGTCGATAACCATCTAACTCCGGGTCACACGTGACCCGTATGACCGGAATCGCTGCAAATCGTCGGTATGAATTCACTGGCGAGTTGCAGCGATTGCCGACATGGGGGTTCGCAGGACCCCCCTGGGCATTGGCAAGGGATGCCTGTTGATATATATCAGCAGTCATCCCGGTCCGGTCCCCACCCGGCACGAGTCGGGGACCGAAATTCCCATGGGCATACAGGTACGTCCTTGGTCCTTAAGAACCAGGGCGACAGGGCATACCTGTACACCCGTGGTCCCTAAGTGGTTAATGTCATTACTACTGAGCAATAATTTGTTTAATAAACGGATAATAACAGATCCAAACTGATTAAAAACGGATTTGAATAGATACCATCAGTTTGCATCCGTTTACTTCAGTTTGTTTGTTTGATAAAAAGTATGGTCCATTTACCCTCAATAGCGGAGAACAGCATGATGGAAAATAATGGCCGTGTGAACCTAGCCGAAGCAGAAAAATGTAGCTACAAAATGGGTCCTGTTCTTACAAGTGTTGCCACATGAGTTGCACAACTGTTTCATAATAGATTTGGCAACATTTTAAAAACAAGTCTAAACAAGTGCTATTTTACTCCTATTGGAGTATCAAACAGCAGAAAAAGTTGACTTTTTGCTTCTATTTCCATCTATGTTTTGTTTGGCACTCACACGAGGCGTGGGGATTAGGTTGGGTTTGCACATGGAAAATTAGCAAAAAAAAAAGTTTTTTGTCTTTCTTACCCTATTAAGTTCCTTAAAGGGGTACTACGTTACTTTGCTGTTGAAGCTCCGCTCTCCAGCGTCCGGAAGTTATTGTTCCGAACGATGTGTATGCGGGATTCCGTGTTCGACGTCACGAGGGGGCGGGCGTGGCGTCACGAGGGGCGGCCCTGAACAAGGAAGCCCGCACACACATCATTCGGAACAATAACTTCCGGACGCTGGAGATCGGAGCTCCAACAGCAAGGTAACAGAGTACCCCTTTAAGATACAAATTGTAGAGAATAATAAAATGGGAAACACCATTGTGACTGCAGCTTTCTCCTAAACTTCAAATGGGTAAGATTGGGCAGACTAGATTGGCCAAATGGCTTTTATCTGCTGACACAATCTATGTTTACCCTTCTTTCCTCTTCCTCAACATGTCATATAGGCAACATCGGTGGGGGCTTCAATGGATGTAGATCCTTGAATTTTTTTTCCAGCAGTATATCTCTACAAGCGACTGTGCCTAACACTGCAGCTCAAACACATCTTAGTTCTGATGATTATCGGGGTCCCTAAGGTCAGTCACTCAAAAACTCCCTTCAAGTAAATTATATAAAACTGATGATAAAAATAAACACTTAAAAAAATTATTGAAACCATATTGAAACGATAATAATAAGTGTTTTCCATGACAAATTTGTTGATTTAAGAAAAAAAAAACATTTAACAGTACATTCCAAATACCACAAAGAAATCTCTTTCTGTCTAAATTCATTTTTAGCATAACAAACCAAGACAGTTTGTGGATAAGTGCCCTTGTAGTGCTGACTCATTGCCTGGCATGATAAGAATACTTGTCTTGCTTGTTCTAAGTACCGTGTTCAGACAACATGATCTTCTCCATATGTTGCCTGGCTGGCTGCATAATTAGCTAATGGTTTTATAGTGAGTGTTGTTTTCTAGTAATAAAAGGTCAGAGGAGGTACTGGAAATACTACTAGTTGTAACAATGACTTTTATGGTTTCCAACTTTCAGCTTCTCTTAATTTTTAATATTTATACATAGAATTATAGCCTATAGACACACTACTCTCCACACTATTTTCTATCCACACATAGGTACAATCAGGGCCGGTTTTAGACTAAGTGAGGCCCTGGGCAAAAATGAAAAATGGGGCCCCCAGATTGCGTGACCAAAGATCACTATGTTGCGCCCCCTGAATTGTGCTGCATCTCGGCTTATGCAAGTAAATGAGACTGCGCTGCAAACCACAAATGGCTGTGACTACAACATGAGAAATGTAATAATTCCATCCAGAATGAATTTGTGGCTGTGGTAATTTGGGGTCGCAATGTGACCTCATTTAGTGCAGATCAGCTCCCCCCTTTGCAAGAGCGAAGTGCACGGACACCTGTGGAGCAACAGCAACTTGTAATGACACGTAGGGAAATCCAGCGCAAAACAGCATCATAAAATGGATGGCCACAGGAAACCAGGGTCACAGAAAGCCATACATTTTATGATGCTGTTTTAAGGGTTTAATAAACCACCTAAAGAGCAAGAACTGATTTGTGCTGGATTTCTCTATGTGTGACCACATTTACTTACATTAGCTGAGATTCAGCACCATTCAAGGAGAACAACATGGCGATCTATGTCTGTGCGACCCATTTTTGCCATGTAGCCCTAACCTTATATTGTAACCTTGTTCCCTATACAGTAATAGTCACTGCACACAGATAAACAGTGATCTTCTCAATGCTACCTATCAGTAATAGCGCCCACATATACTATAAGGCTAAGTTCACAGACAGAATGTCCACATGGAGAATCTCCATGCAGATATTCCACAAACTGCAGGACACTGACATAATATGCCGGCACTAGGACTGCACAGGAATGCGCCGTCTCATAGACAGCCATGAATTCTGTGCGGACACAGAAAATGGAATTTCCGTGCCGGAAACACCTGTGGATCTGCTGGTGACCCGACCCATTTTGTGCCTCCAGCTGTTGACACCCCCCTTCCCCCACCCCACCTGCCCCTGGCCTGCTGAAAATGTTCCGAACGCTGGGGCAGTGGACTACCCCTTTAAGTACGCAGCATAGTCCCTCCCCCCCCACATTAGGTTGGCAGTATAGTTCCCCCACATTAGGTTGGCAGTATAGTTCCCTCCCCATTAGGTTGGCAGTATAGTTCCCCCACATTAGGTTGGCAGTATGTTCCCCCACATTAGGTTGGCAGTAAAGTTCACCCACATTAGGTTGGCAGCATATGTCCCCCACATTAGTTTGGCAGTATAGTTCCCCCACATTAGTTTGGCAGTATAGTTCCCCCACATTAGTTTGGCAGTATAGTTCCCCCACATTAGTTTGGCAGTATAGTTCCCCCACATTAGTTTGGCAGTATAGTTCCCCCACATTAGTTTTGCAGTATAGTTCCCCCACATTAGGTTGGCAGTATAGTTCGCCCACATTAGGTTGGCAGTATGTCCCCCCACATTAGGTTGGCAGTATAGTTCCCCCACATTAGGTTGGCAGCATATGTCCCCCACATTAGGTTGGCAGTATAGTTCCCCCACATTAGTTTGGCAGTATAGTTCCCCCACATTAGTTTGGCAGTATAGTTCCCCCACATTAGGTTGGCAGTATAGTTCCCCCCACATTAGGCTGGCAGTATGTTCCCCCACATTAGGCTGGCAGTATGTTCCCCCACATTAGGTTGGCAGTATAGTTCCCCCCACATTAGGTTGACAGTATGTTTCCCCACATTAGGTTGGCAGCATAGTTCCCCCACATTAGGCTGGCAGTATAGTTCCCCAAATTAGGCTGGCAGTCGATTCCCCCACATTAGGTTGGTGTTACGCCGAGCGCTCCGGGTCCCCGCTCCTCCCCGGAGCGCTCGCTACACTCTCGCTATTGCAGCGCTCCGGTCAGATCCACTGACCCGGTGCGCTGCGATCCTGCCTCCAGCCGGGATGCGATTCGCGATGCGGGTGGCGCCCGCTCGCGATGCGCACCCCGGCTCCCATACCTGACTCGC
This sequence comes from Hyla sarda, assembly GCF_029499605.1. Classification (NCBI taxonomy): domain Eukaryota; kingdom Metazoa; phylum Chordata; class Amphibia; order Anura; family Hylidae; genus Hyla; species Hyla sarda. Next base: position 366,539,534 of record NC_079189.1, read on the forward strand.
TCTCCGTCGGTCCTGTCCCGGGGCGCGCGGCCCCGCTCCCTAGGGCGCGCGCGCGACGGGTCTCTGCGATTTAAAGGGCCACTGCGCCGCTGATTGGCGCAGTGGTTCTAATTAGTGTGTTCACCTGTGCACTCCCTATGTATACCTCACTTCCCCTGCACTCCCTCGCCGGATCTTGTTGCCATTGTGCCAGTGAAAGCGTTCCCTTGTGTGTTCCTAGCCTGTGTTCCAGACCTCCTGCCGTTGCCCCTGACTACGATCCTTGCTGCCTGCCTCGACCTTCTGCTACGTCCGACCTTGCTTCTGTCTACTCCCTTGTACCGCGCCTATCTTCAGCAGTCAGAGAGGTTGAGCCGTTGCTAGTGGATACGACCTGGTCACTACCGCCGCAGCAAGACCATCCCGCTTTGCGGCGGGCTCTGGTGAACACCAGTAGTGACTTAGAACCGGTCCACTAGCACGGTCCACGCCAATCCCTCTCTGGCACAGAGGATCCACCTCCTGCCAGCCGGCATCGTGACAGTAGATCCGGCCATGGATCCCGCTGAAGTTCCTCTGCCAGTTGTCGCCGACCTCACCACGGTGGTTGCCCAGCAGTCACAACAGATAGCGCAACAAGGCCACCAGCTGTCTCAACTGACCGTGATGCTACAGCAGCTACTACCTCAGCTTCAGCAATCATCTCCTCCGCCAGCTCCTGCACCTCCTCCGCAGCGAGTGGCCGCTTCAGGCCTACGACTATCCTTGCCGGATAAATTTGATGGGGACTCTAAATTTTGCCGTGGCTTTCTTTCGCAATGTTCCCTGCACTTGGAGATGATGTCGGACCAGTTTCCTACTGAAAGGTCTAAGGTGGTCAGCCTTCTGTCTGGAAAAGCTCTGTCATGGGCCACACCACTCTGGGACCGCAATGACCCTGTCACTGCCTCTGTACACTCCTTCTTCTCGGAAATTCGAAGTGTCTTTGAGGAACCTGCCCGAGCCTCTTCTGCTGAGACTGCCCTGTTGAACCTGGTCCAGGGTAATTCTTCCGTTGGCGAGTACGCCGTACAATTCCGTACTCTTGCTTCAGAACTATCCTGGAATAATGAGGCCCTCTGCGCGACCTTTAAAAAAGGCCTATCCAGCAACATTAAAGATGTTCTGGCCGCACGAGAAATCCCTGCTAACCTACATGAACTCATTCATCTAGCCACTCGCATTGACATGCGTTTTTCCGAAAGGCGTCAGGAGCTCCGCCAGGATATGGACTTTGTTCGCACGAGGCGTTTTTTCTCCCCGGCTCCTCTCTCCTCTGGTCCCCTGCAATCCGTTCCTGTGCCTCCCGCCGTGGAGGCTATGCAAGTTGACCGGTCTCGCCTGACACCTCAAGAGAGGACACGACGCCGCATGGAGAATCTCTGCCTGTACTGTGCCGGTACCGAACACTTCCTGAAGGATTGTCCTATCCGTCCTCCCCGCCTGGAAAGACGTACGCTGACTCAGCACAAAGGTGAGACAGTCCTTGATGTCAACTCTGCTTCTCCACGTCTTACTGTGCCTGTGCGGATATCTGCCTCTACCTTCTCCTTCTCTACTATGGCCTTCTTGGATTCCGGATCTGCAGGAAATTTTATCTTGGCCTCTCTCATCAACAGGTTCAACATCCCGGTGACCAGTCTCGCCAGACCCCTCTACATCAATTGTGTTAACAATGAAAAATTGGACTGTACCATACGTTTCCGCACGGAGCCCCTCCTAATGTGCATCGGACCTCATCACGAAAAAATTGAGCTTTTGGTCCTCCCCAATTGCACTTCTGAAATTCTCCTTGGACTACCCTGGCTTCAACACCATTCCCCAACCCTGGATTGGTCCACAGGGGAGATCAAGAGTTGGGGTACCTCTTGTTTCAAGGACTGCCTTAAACCGGTTCCCAGTACTCCCTGCCGTGACCCTGTGGTTCCCCCTGTAACCGGTCTCCCTAAGGCCTATATGGACTTTGCTGATGTATTTTGCAAAAAACAAGCTGAGACTCTACCTCCTCACAGGCCTTATGACTGTCCTATTGACCTCCTCCCGGGCACTACTCCACCCCGGGGCAGAATTTATCCTCTGTCCGCCCCAGAGACTCTTGCTATGTCTGAGTACATCCAGGAAAATTTAAAAAAGGGCTTTATCCGCAAATCTTCCTCTCCTGCCGGAGCTGGATTTTTCTTTGTGTCCAAAAAAGATGGCTCCCTACGTCCTTGCATTGACTACCGCGGTCTTAATAAAATCACGGTAAAGAACCGCTATCCTCTACCTCTTATCTCTGAACTCTTTGATCGCCTCCAAGGTGCCCACATCTTTACCAAACTGGACTTAAGAGGTGCTTATAATCTCATCCGCATCAGGGAGGGGGATGAATGGAAAACGGCATTTAACACTAGAGATGGACACTTTGAGTATCTGGTCATGCCCTTTGGCCTGTGCAACGCCCCTGCCGTCTTCCAAGACTTTGTTAATGAAATTTTTCGTGATCTCTTATATTCCTGTGTTGTTGTGTATCTGGACGATATTCTGATTTTTTCTGCTAACCTAGAAGAACACCGCCAACATGTCCGCATGGTTCTTCAGAGACTTCGTGACAATCAACTTTATGCCAAAATGGAGAAATGTCTGTTTGAATGTCAATCTCTTCCTTTCCTAGGATACTTGGTCTCTGGCCGGGGACTACAAATGGATCCAGACAAACTCTCTGCCGTCTTAGATTGGCCACGCCCCTCCGGACTCCGTGCTATCCAACGTTTTTTGGGGTTCGCCAATTATTACAGACAATTTATTCCTCATTTTTCCACCATTGTGGCTCCTATCGTGGCTTTAACCAAAAAGAATGCCAATCCTAAGTCATGGCCTCCTCAAGCGGAAGACGCCTTTAAACGGCTCAAGGCTGCCTTTTCTTCTGCTCCCGTGCTCTCCAGACCTGACCCTTCTAAACCCTTCCTATTGGAGGTTGATGCCTCCTCAGTAGGAGCTGGAGCGGTTCTTCTACAAAAAAATTCTTCCGGGCATGCGGTTACTTGTGGTTTTTTTTCTAGGACCTTCTCTCCGGCGGAGAGGAACTACTCCATCGGGGATCGAGAGCTACTGGCCATTAAATTAGCACTTGAGGAATGGAGGCATCTGCTGGAGGGATCAAAATTTCCAGTTATTATTTACACCGATCACAAGAATCTCTCCTATCTCCAGTCTGCCCAACGGCTGAATCCTCGCCAGGCCAGGTGGTCTCTGTTCTTTGCCCGGTTTAATTTTGAAATTCACTTTCGCCCTGCCGATAAGAACATTAGGGCCGATGCTTTCTCTCGTTCCTCGGACGCCTCGGAAGTAGAGCTCTCTCCGCAACACATCATTCCTCCTGACTGCCTGATCTCCACTTCTCCAGCCTCCATCAGGCAAACTCCTCCAGGGAAGACCTTCGTCTCTCCACGCCAACGCCTCGGAATCCTCAAATGGGGTCACTCCTCCCATCTCGCAGGCCATGCGGGCATCAAGAAATCCGTGCAACTCATCTCTCATTTCTATTGGTGGCCGACTCTGGAGACGGATGTTGTTGATTTTGTGCGAGCCTGCACTGTCTGTGCCCGGGATAAGACTCCTCGCCAGAAGCCCGCTGGTCTTCTTCATCCTCTGCCTGTCCCCGAACAGCCTTGGTCTCTGATTGGTATGGACTTTATTACAGACTTACCCCCATCCCGTGGAGACCCAAGGGGGGGGTACTGTTACGCCGAGCGCTCCGGGTCCCCGCTCCTCCCCGGAGCGCTCGCTACACTCTCGCTATTGCAGCGCTCCGGTCAGATCCACTGACCCGGTGCGCTGCGATCCTGCCTCCAGCCGGGATGCGATTCGCGATGCGGGTGGCGCCCGCTCGCGATGCGCACCCCGGCTCCCGTACCTGACTCGCTCTCCGTCGGTCCTGTCCCGGCGCGCGCGGCCCCGCTCCCTAGGGCGCGCACGCGCCGGGTCTCTGCGATTTAAAGGGCCACTGCGCCGCTGATTGGCGCAGTGGTTCTAATTAGTGTGTTCACCTGTGCACTCCCTATGTATACCTCACTTCCCCTGCACTCCCTCGCCGGATCTTGTTGCCATTGTGGCAGTGAAAGCGTTCCCTTGTGTGTTCCTAGCCTGTGTTCCAGACCTCCTGCCGTTGCCCCTGACTACGATCCTTGCTGCCTGCCCCGACCTTCTGCTACGTCCGACCTTGCTTCTGTCTACTCCCTTGTACCGCGCCTATCTTCAGCAGTCAGAGAGGTTGAGCCGTTGCTAGTGGATACGACCTGGTCACTACCGCCGCAGCAAGACCATCCCGCTTTGCGGCGGGCTCTGGTGAACACCAGTAGTGACTTAGAACCGGTCCACTAGCACGGTCCACGCCAATCCCTCTCTGGCACAGAGGATCCACCTCCTGCCAGCCGGCATCGTGACAGTTGGCAGTATATTCCCCCACAGACATACAGCCTACAACCATATACAGTGTATGTCTGGAGGCTGTATGTCTATGTATTGAACATGTAAAAAAAGAAAATGGCAGCAGCACACTTGGTCAACAAAATGGAGGCTCTTAGCGCACTTTTTGATCAAAACGTGTCCCCCATCCACCACGCGGAGGTGGCCTCTTATCGGATGGGGTCCCTAAACACTCACCTACCTCAGGCTGGGTGACATGTTGGATCCACTAACGATCCAAACCACCTCCATTTTGTTGACCAAGTGTGCTGCTGCCATTTTCTTTTTTTACATGTTTTGTACTTGCCACAGCAGCGTGCACCCGTGTATTGGGTTTAGGTGCTGGCTACATTTTCAGTTTTTTTTTCTTTGCTGTGCAAATTTGGGGGGAGTGGCTCCCTCTGTAGCCGTGCATCCCCTCCCCTATTTTTACAGGAGGTGGTTTGGATCGTTAGTGGATCCAACATGTCACCCAGCCTGAGGTAGGTGAGTGTTTAGGGACCCCATCCGATAAGAGGCCACCTCCGCGTGGTGGATGGGGGACACGTTTTGATCAAAAAGTGCGCTAAGAGCCTCCATTTTGTTGACCAAGTGTGCTGCTGCCATTTTCTTTTTTTACATGTTTTGTTCTTGCCACAGCAGCGTGCACCCGTGTATTGGGTTTAGGTGCTGGCTACATTTTCAGTTTTTTTTTCTTTGCTATGTCTATGTATTGCCCTGCTTCAGTGCTCCGACCACCACTCCTCCTGGCTTATATGCCATAGCAGTAGGGGCAACCTTGTGTCCTGAAAAGATCTTTCAGGACATAGGGATGTCCTTAAAAGTGATGGGGGAAACTAACCTGGGGGGGCAATATCCCTGTAGCCAATCCCCCCGCCCCCCCCTGGATCTGCCCCTGATACTTACACTACCCTGCCAATACTGCCAGGGCCATCTTTAATTTTGATTGGACCCTGGGCAAGCAATTCCCCCCCCCCCCCCCCATTTTTGCAACCCTAGGCAAAAGCTAATTTTGCCACCCCTTCACTCCACCCTTCACTTCCACCTTACTACTGGGGTGACAAACTGTAACAAACCTCCTCCTCATGTAATCTCCTTACTACTGGGGTGACACACTGTAGCAAACCTCCTCCTCATGAAATCTCCTTACTACTGGGGTGACACACTGTAACAAACCTCCTCCTCATGTAATCACCTTACTACTGGGTTGACACACTGTAACAAACCTCCTCCTCATGTAATCTCCTTACTACTGGGATGACACACTGTAACAAACCTCCTCCTCATGTAATCTCCTTACTAATGGGGTGACACATTGTAACAAACCTCCTCCTCATGTAATCTCCTTACTACTGGGGTGACACACTGTAACACATCTCCTCCTCATGTAATCTCCTTACTACTGGGGTGACACACTGTAACAAACCTCCTCCTCATGTAATCTCCTTACTACTGGGGTGATACACTGTAACAAACCTCCTCCTCATGTAATTTCCTTACTACTGGGGTGACACACTGTAACAAACCCCCTCCTCATGTAACCACCTTACTACTGGGGTGACATACTGTAACAACCCCCCTCCTCATCTAATCTACTTACTACTGGGGTGACACACTGTAACAAACCTCCTCCTCATGTAATCTCCTTACTACTGGGGTGACACACTGTAACAAACCTCCTCCTCATGTAATCTCCTTACTACTGGGGTGACACACTGTAACAAACGTCCTCCGCATGTAATCACCTTACTACTGGGGAGACACACTGTAACAAACCTCCTCCTCATGTAATCTACTTACTGCTGGGGTGACACACTGTAACAAACCTCCTCCTCATGCAATCACCTTACTACTGGGGTGACACACTATAACAAACCTCCTCCTCATGTAATCTCCTTACTACTGGGGTGACACACTGTAATAAACCTCATACACACATCATACATACATACACACATACATACATCATAGATACACATCTAACACACATCATACATACACATAAATCTATCATGCATACATAATACATATACACACATCATACAAAATCATACACATATATATACACATCCCCAACCCAAAGCCTCTCCTTGCCCCCAGGAGATGATTGCTGGAGATCGAGTTGGCTGAGGCTGCCTTGCTTCTGCGCCAGGGTCACGCCAGCAGCCCCTGGCCTCCTCAGCCCTGCAGGGCCGCACATAGTAGAAGTAAAAAAAAAAAAAGTGCTGGCCCGGGCCCCCGAGCAGTGGAGCACAAGCAGGAAGTGAGGGGGATTTACTAGTGGAGCCCTGAGCGTGGTAACGTCTGATAAGTGGAGTGCAAGCAGCGCTCCTCCAGAATGCTCAGGACAGGGGGAGGGGTGTTAGTGCCTTATGCCCTGAATACTGCATTTTACACAAATTTGCGGTAAAATCGTGGCAAAAACGCCGCGATTTTACAGCGATTTTGTGCAAAATGGAGTATTGTTAGTACTGCCTTAAAGCTTTGCAGGGGCCTCCTTTTGGATGGGGGCCCTAGGCAATTGCCTAGGATGCCCCGCCCTAACACCGGCCCTGGGTACAATGCAAGGAGGACCAAACCGTCAGATTGATACTTACTGTGAGACTGTTAAATCCTTAAATGTCTGGGCTCTAGCATCACCTCTGTTTCTCCCTCGGCATCCACAGTACATTCGTTATTGAGTGATGTGGCCTGCCAATGGGGAGGCATTGGTGCTGGACCATTCAGATCCTGTGCTGGCACAAATACTTCCCAGAGGTGGGATATATAAACTTGCTGGAGTTTTTTCTTTGTGCCTAGGACTTTATTTTCTTCACTAGCGTTCCTTATTTGCCTTTGTTCCTGTAGTTGTTCTGACCTCATGTGACCTGACCTCTGACTGTGCCCTGACCATTTTCCTGTTTGCGGATTTTGTACTTTCACTGTCCTGTCTGTCCTGACTTTGTTTTGCCTCTGATTTTGTACTAAGCTGACTCTGATCCCTGGCTTGTTCCTGTTTACTTTTTGTCTACTGATTTTGTAATGTAGTTTCCCAACCCTACCAGACCTGAGAAAGATTTCACTAGGGGCCTTATAATATTACTAACAACTATTAATAACTATTAGTAACCCTAGACGCTAACTAAGCCTTCTCAGGGCCACACAAATCAAACCAATAATGACCAGCTAGCCATATATCTGCTTGTTTTTAAAGTAGAATATAAACTGGTGATATATTTAATGCCAAAGCAATAAATCAGGCAGAGATGTACCTCAAGATAATATTTCTGTTTATGTAGCACCAACATATTGCACAGTGCTCTACAGACCGTCTTATCTCTCAAATTGATCCCTGTGCCCATTGGGGCTCACATTTGAAATTCAACCTTCACCTGTCAGTAAGCTGTAAGTGTGGGAGGAAACCCATACAAAGATGTGAATCGTGTCCCAGTGTCATCTTTTGAAAGGCATTAAATATATTGCTCCTGCATTGAATGGTGATGCACTCATGTGGGGCTGCTCTGGTGAAATACTACTGTCTCCTGCTCAAAAGTGGTGGCCTTCTTTATGGAAAAGCATTCTAATCATTACAGGGAGACACTTACTCATATATTGATGCTTTACTGCAGCCCTGTTCTCTCCAGTCATGCAGCTCTACCCCCTAATACCCCATCCATGTGCATGGCCAGACACATCCATAATATAGATTCCTATGGAGGAGCGCATTACAATACATGTCACTCTGCCTTCTCCACAGCAGTACATTGGCTTCCTATTAAAGGGGTAGTCCAGTGGTGAAAAACTTATCCCCTATCCTAAGGATAGGGGATAAGTTTCAGCGGTCGGACCCCCCGCGATCTCTCTGTACAGGGCCCCGGCTCACTGGCCAGTTAGCGCGTGTTGACCACCGCACGAAGCGGCAGCCGACACGCCCCCCTCAATACATCGCTGTGTCAGAGCCAGGGATTGCCGAAGGCAGCGCTCATGCTTTGCCACAGAGTTGTATTGAGGGTGTGTGTCAGCCGCCGCTTCTTGCGGTGGTCAACAGGCCCCCTTCCCGCTGGCTGTCAGGGCCTCGTACAGGAGATAGTGGGGGGCCCATGGGGTCGGACCCCCCGTGATCTGCAACTTATTCCTTATCCTTAGGATAGGGGATAAGTTTTTCACCACTGGATATCTCCTTTAAAGGAGTACTCCGGTGGAAACCTTTTTGTTTTTTATCAACTGGTGCCAGAAAGTTAAACAGATTTGTAAATTACTTCTATTAAAAAAATCTTAATCCTTCCAGTACTTATTAGCTGCCGTAAACTGCAGCGGAAATTATTTTCTTTTTGGAACACAGAGCTCTCTGCTGACATAACGAGCACAGTGCTCTCTGCTGACATCTCTATCCATTTTAAGAACTGTCCAGAGTAGGAGAAAATCCCTATAGAAAACATATGCTGCTCTGGACAGTTCCTAAAATGGACAGAGATGTCAGCAGAGAGCTCTGAGTTTCAAAAAGAAAATAATTTCCTCCGTAGTATTCAGCAGCTAATAAGTACTGGAAAGATTAAGATTTTTTTAATAGAAGTAATTTACAAAGCTGTTCAACTTTCTGGCACCATGTGATTAAAAAACAAAAAGTTTTCCACCGGAGTACCCCTTTAATTCATTTTATGGGTGTGGGAGCTGCTTGGCTGCACACAGGGAAGGGGAATGGGGCTGCAGTAAAGCATCACTATATGCGTAAGTACCTCTCTGTTATGGTTAGAATGCTTTGTTATAATGTTTCTAAAAGGTCGATAACCTCTTTAAGATGCCCATACATCTTTTGCTAAAGTTGGCTGAACCTGCCACCATTGACCTGTTCAGCCAATAGTCTAAAGTGTATGGCAGCCTTCCAACTTTCCACCAATAGTAATAACATATCAGATTATTACTGCCTGACCCTATTGTTCTGGGAGGGATAAGCTGGCACCAAAGCTGTGTGGCTGAAACTTTATGCAAGATTTCCTGTACAGTCGGCAATAATTGAAACTTTTAGGCAACTTTTAAATTACAGCATTTTGGTCAGTGTTTGCTAGCCAAAACCATGAGTGGGAAGTAAAGACAGAAAAGTTATAATTGCAAGATTTACACCTCTTTGGTTTTTCAGACTCCTAGTTTTGGCTTATAAATACAGGTGAAACTCGAAAAAATTTGAATATCGTGCAAAGTATCTTTCTTTCAGTAATGCAACTTAAATGAGAGAGACTAATTACATGCAAAGCAAGATAGTTCAAGCCGTGATTTGTCATAATTGTGGTGATTATGGCTTAAACCTCATGAAAACCCCAAATCCACAATATATTATATGATTTGGGGAGCCATGTCATCTGCTGGCGTTGGTCCACTGTGCTTCATTAAGTCCAGGGTCAACACATCAATCTACCAGAAGATTTTGGAGCACTTCATGCTTCCTTTTCTTTTAAGTAGCATTAATGAAATACAATGAACTTTTGTACGATATTCTAAGTTTTCGAGTTTTACCTGTACTGATCTAAAATACTGACTAAAGTAGTGCCACTAGGTGTCTCTAGGTGATATTTGGATACTCCTTAGCAAACCAGAGAAAAAAAATTATAATTTAAGCATAGCTGTGATTTATAAAAACTTTTTGACGTCACGCAAATGCAGTCACACAATCAAAAGTTGTTATAAAATGACAGTAACGCTTTAAAAAAAAACGGAGAATAATACAATCGGAAACACCAATGTGACTGGAGTTTCCTCTTTAATTCAAATTTTAGTAAGAGGAATTCTTTCCTATTTACAGGAAACAGGTGTTACCAGTGTCTGATTAATATAACTACCTAACCATCATCTGCTGTATGTAGTGCTTCGTTTTTATGTTTTTTCGGTTCATTGTTCTGTGTGAACCTGCTTTGGCGTGTGGGAAAGGTAATTTGTTTTTGATGTTTGTTTTTTCTTTTTAGTGTATTTTGTCACATTTTAATTTACGCATTGAAATCAGCAGATGAAACATAAACCACATGACAGATCAGCTGATACACCATGAAAATAAAAGCAAGGCGGACATGGGAGAAACTAATACAAAAAAGGGGCAGTCACTGGGCAGAATAAAAAATAAACAAGGGTGCAGCATGGGCGGAAACTAACCTGAAATGGGCCTGGACAAACAAGCAAACAGGGCATACACAAAGACGCAAAAGAAGCCACTGAGACATACAGGGATTAGTAGTTTTGACAACGCGAGCAACCGGAAGTTCAACAGAAGAAACTAGGCAAATGACACAAAGTGAGCAGCGAGGAAAAAGGACAGATCATGGGCTAAAGAGACACAGGAGTAACGGTAAGACAACAACACAAGCCAAGTAACTAACCACACAACCACATGCCCAGCGAAGTACCCCTTTAAAGCCTAATAGATATTCAGTTAGTTTGAATGTACAGTGTACCTATCATTTAAAAAAGCATTTTACATGAAACAGATAGATGTCAAAAGTATTGATATGTCTGGGTCTGAGTGTTCAGACCCCCACAAATCCTTAGAGTGAAAAGTGCTAGTCTTCTTAAATCCCTGCTCTCCTTGTCTAGCTTCAGGATCCAATTCTAAAGTAAGTCTACGGGGCCTATCTCCTGCTGCAAGACTGGGAGAGAAGCACTTAACCCATTGCCTCTCCCAGGTTGTTCGAACAATAGGCAGGGAGCTGAACACTCACACCCCAACCAATAAAAACATTTGACATGTCTCTATGGCATGTCAAAAGTTTTTTCAAATGACAGGGACACTATAATGGTGGTCTCCAGGTAGAGTAATCCACTTTGTAAAAATAGCTTCTTGCCCTGCAGGTCTGGCTATGGAAACTTCCAGTTATTTGCTGATTGATGTAGGAAGCTGCTAGCACCTGCACATTTTACTGCTTTGCATCTCCCCACAAGAGCTGTGGAACTTGCTGCATACTGTTGAAAGGCTTAAAGAGTACCTGCCAAAGAAAAAAAACTTTTATCCTGGGGTCTATACAGTAAGGCCTCAACCGATCACGGGAACAAGGATGGAGAAGAGCATGCTTTGTGAGTCTGTGTCATGTGACCTAGACGTACTCATAATTTAAGTCTGCGTGTCTCCCAGCTTCTCTCCCTGCTTGTTCTTGTCATCAGTCGGGGTCCGAGCAGTGCCAATTTAAGAAATCATATTAGGAATCAAATGCACTGTACCTTGGGGCAGTAAATTAGTGCTGCTGAGACTAGGAAAGCTGAGTTACAGCTCAATAAATATACTGATGAAGTGAAGTGCTAGACATGAAACAGGTGTAACCTCATCTGCTGTGTTACCTGGTGTCCTTGTAATCCAGCAAGATGTTTGGATGTGTTTGCGACACAATAAAGAGAAACTGGGAAAGCTGGGCTTTTATTCATCGATGATACATTCTAGGACTGCTACTTGGACTGGGAAAGCTTGGCTACCTCTCAGTGATCATATATTTTGCTGGTGAGACTTGAAAAGCTTAAAGTCTGCGATAATTTATAGTATCTCTGAATGTCTTTAATTTCATACAGAGGCATATAAAGGATTTTTGTTGGCTTATGTATGAACATAACAGAAAAAATCTTTCCACGATTCATTGCTTGTAATGAAGAATTTCTGTGAAATACGAAGATGGACTTGTCTGACTGATTGAGAAGATATTCATGGAATATTGCCCAGATAACGCTTTCATCTTATCCAATGTGTATTTTTCTTAAATGCCAAACAAAGTTAAATGGCGAGATATGAGCAATTTATGCAGCCATAAATGTATGAAATAGACAAGATCTAAGGAAGGTTCAGTCACAACCAATGTGTCATGTTTTCAAGAAGACAGCTGGAGACTGCACATCGTAGATAATTCAAATTAACTTTTAGTGCGCTCCTGCCATAAATGAAACAGTCCTATATAATTTTAAAACGGAAATCCCTTACCGTAAAAATGTACTTTATGCATTAGCTGGAGACAGCGCTACATCACTGTTACAGACTAGAGAGATAATAAAATCCTAACACATGTAATGATAAAAATCTAGAGTATTCATTTACAAATCCTCCAGACAGTTAGACCATACATTCAGCATAGCTCTGCGGATCTGCAATATAATCAATGAGAACAGTAAAAGTACTGTAGAATTAATGTCTCACTAAGGAGAATGTCAACATGAAATATACAGTCCAACCCCAGGAAGATTTTGTAGCACTTTTCCCATAGAGTATCAGTAGAGGCATCTCAAAACAGATATATTCCCCATCGTATCTTGCTGAAACCTGAGCTTCTGTATTTTACAGGCATATGGCTTTATGCACGTGCTTTTAATAAGAATATTTGTGCACACCCCTTGTGTGGAAGCGATGGTTTCCATTTTAATGCTTTAAAAATGATATTCCTGTACGTTTTGGAAAAACAGGCTTAATATATGAAAACTGTCTCGGTGACAAGGTGGCCATGCAACACAATTCATTCTCCATTTTCTTGCAAACAAATTGTAGATGGGTTGTGAAGAATCTTGAAAACCCAACAGCCAGAGGCTGGTGCAAAAACAGGTAAAATAGTCAGTCTTTCCCCCAGCATGGTTCCTATGGGCAATATACATAAACTAGGTAAACCAAAATTAAAAAGTATGGTTCACTTAACTTTAATTTCATTGGAACTTATATTCCTGACTTTATAGGATATATGGACAAAAATAAATTTTTTTATTCCTTAACCCCTTAAGGACCAACCCAAATAAACCTGTTCCCCCCTGAAAGACCAGGCCTGTTTTTTCAAATCGGGGATGTCTGTCTTTATTAGAGAATAACTCTGGTAACATTTTGCCAATCACGATAATTCTGACAAGTTGTTTTGTCACAAGTTGTCCATCATGTACATAGTAAAAGTAAGCCGATATCATTTGTAGTTTTTTTTTTACAATGCAAAAAATCATGAAATTTAAAAAAATTTTTAGATTTTTTGCTATTTTAACACTAACAGGTGGCATATATTTATACATACTGACCAAATAGTTTATGAAACTTATACTTTCAGATGTCTACTTTATTTTGACAGCATTTTTTTGTTTTTAATTAACATTTTAAATTAATTAGAAGCCTAACAATTTAACTTGAAATTTAGAAAATTTAGAAAATTGGAAAAGTACATCTTTTTTTATGTGCTATGCAAGGTTTTCAGAAATTTGAAGGTAGTAGAACATAGGGACACCCCCCCCCAAATTACCCCATTTTAAAAACTAGACCCCTCAAGGTATTCGCTAGGGGGTACAGTGAGTATTTTACCACCATAGTTTTTTGGCAGGAATTATTACAAAGTCAGTGTTAAAAATTCGAAATTTGCTTTTTTTTTCACAAATGCATCATTCGTGGGGCATATTTTTTGTACATCACTTTTGATATTGCAAGGAATGCAGCCTATATTTTATTGAGCTGCTCGGCCAGTGTTTGGAAATACCCCCGCTTAGGCCATATTTGGTTCCTTGGCCGCGTGGTAGGACCCAGAAGGAGAGGAGCGCCATTTGGCTTTCAGGGCATCATTTTAGGCCAAATGGATTATAGGCCACACTTCATGCCTGCAAAGGGTTTTAGCTGCCAGAACCATATAAAACCCCCACAAGTGACCCCATTTTTGAAACTATTCTACCTAAAGTATTCATGTAGACCAAAAGTGAGTACTTTGAGTCCTTTTTGCGTGGCTGGAATGGATACAAAGTCAGTGAAAAAAATTGTAATTTTCTTTTTTATTCACAAATGCATCATTTGTGAGACATATTTTTTGTACATTGCATCTGAAAAGTAGAAAATGTGCCCCATATTTTATTACGCTGTTGGTCCCGTGCTCGGTAATAACCCCCCCACTTAGGCCATATTTGGTTGCATGGCCACATGGTGGGACCCAGAAGGAGAGGAGCCCCATTTGGCTTTCAGGATATCATTATACAAATTATAGGCCGCACTTCATCTTGCAAAGCATTCTAGCTGTCAGAACAATACCGCACCCCCAGATGTGACCCCATTTTCAAAACTACACCCCCTAAAGTATTCACCTAGGGCAAAAGTGAGTAGGTTGAGCCCTTATTGTGTGGCTAGAATAATTTCAAAGTCAGTGGAAAAAATAGAAATTAGCTTTTTTTCCCACAAATTCTTTATTTGTGGGACATCATTTTGGTAAGTCGCTTTTGAAATGGAGGAAATACGCCCCATATTTTATCACCCTGTTCGTCCCGGGCTGGGCAGTACCCCTACTTAGATCATATCTGGTTGCCTGACCGCCTGGTAGGACCAAGAAGGAGAGGAGCCCCCTTTGGCTTTCAGGGCATCATTATATGAATAGTCCCCATTCATACTGCGTTTCTGCAGTACAGGTGTCCGTTGTCATGTCAAAAAAGGGATCCAATGTATATTGTAGCAGTCTCATACAGAAATGAATGGAGCTGCTACAGTATACGTCAGCATCACTCTTTTTGACGTGATGCTGACGGATACCTCTAAGACTGCGGAAACGCAGTATGAATGGGACGCAGTGTAGGGTCACATAGAGCGCATCCGCAGCATATTTCACACCGCGGATGCCCCCCAGCAGTCACAAGGGCGAGATCACTGCTGTGGCTGGGTAGCTCAGTGTGTCCACTGATGAGTGCCGGCGGGAAATCCACCGCTATGAGTGGACACACAAAGCTACCCAGCTGCAGCAGGGAGCTCATTATTGTGACTGTTGGCGGGCATCCGCAGCATGTAATGTGCTGCGGATGTGCGCCGTGTGATACTACACATTATACATTTTTATTTTTTATTATATTTATTTAATAAATGTGTTTTTATAATTTTTTTTTACACTTTTTACACTTTTTTGTTCTTTTTTTGAACACTTTTTTTATACTTATTTTTTTTATACACTTTTATTTATTTTATATTTTTTTCACTTTTTGTTAATGCTTTGGAATACTTAGTATTCCAAAGCATTGCACATATATGCTGCCTGCTAGTTTTACACCAGGGCAATAACCAGGGCAGACCTGGGGGTCCTCTCTACAGGAGAGAGACAGAGGGAGCCCCCTCCCTCTGTCAAAACTCCTTACAGCTCGCAGTCGCTTCCGACCGCGGCTGTAAGGGTTAAACTGCCGGGAATGAAGTTTTCTTCGGTCCCGGAAGTGTGGCGGGTCCCCGCCCGCTGGGGATTACACACAGCACCCAGCGATCGCGCTGTGGGGTGCTGCAGGGAAGACAGAGGGAGCTCCCTCTGTCATAACACTTACAGCCAGCGGTCACTTCCGACCGCGGCTGTAAGGGTTAAACTGTCGGGATCGAAGTTTACTTTGGTGCCGGCATTGCGGCAGGGTCCCGACTGTGTGTTACAGCCGAGTCCCTGCCGCGATCTCGTGGGTACACTGTGCAGCACCCACAAGAACCATGGACGAGTATACACGTCCTGGTGCGGGGACGTTCATCCTGCCTGAACGTGTATACACATCAATGATCGTTAAGGGGTTAAATGTGTGGAAAGTTTACTGTTTACTTTGATGTTTGCATTGTTACATGGTAGTACCTTCTAACTTTATCTGTGATTTATTCAATATTTATTGCACAACTTTATTTGTAGTATTGTTAACATAATCCACTTTCAGCCTTTTCTTCCATCTGGTCTGTAGAACATTGTCACTATGGTTCGCAGCCTCAGTGTCAAAATGCATACTCAAATGGTATTCCCAAATTGTGTAAAAAAAATGTGTTGTTTCTTAAATAAAATCATTATGGTTCACAGAGCAGATTTTATACCCAACTCAATTTCTCAGGAATTCAGCAAATGCTTTTGCATGGCTAGTTGTTGGGATGGTGTCTCTTGCCTCAGATTTTCACAGACCTGAGGAGCCACTGTTGTTTATTCCCACTTTTTTTTGTACCTTCCGGTGTGGTCCAAAAAAATCCTTGTGCGCCCAAAAAAAGGACACCGAGCGACATCTTAGTAAATGTTACGCCGAGCGCTCCGGGTTTCCGCTCCTCCCCGGAGCGCTCGCGGCGTTCACCTTCTCGCAGCGCCCCGGTCAGACCCGCTGACCGGGAGCGCTGCATTAATGTCACCTGCGGGGATGCGACCCGCGTAGCAGGACATGCCCGCTCGCGGCTCGCATCCCAGTCTCCTTACCCGTCCTGTTCCCCGATGACTCAGTCCCGGCCCCGCTCCCTAGGGCACGCGCGCGCCGGCTCGCTGCGATTTAAAGGGCCAGTGCGCCACTGATTGGCGCCTGGCTCAATTAGTGCTCACACCTGTGTCTATGCCTATAATACCTCACTTCCCCTTCCCAGCATCGCCGGATCTTGTAGCCTTGTGCCAGTGAAAGCGTTCCTTGTATGTCCCAAGCCAGTGTTCCAGACCCTCTGCCGTTGCCCCTGACTACGATCCTTGCTGCCTGCCCTGACCTTCTGCTACGTCCGACCTTGCTCTTGCCTAATCCCTTGTACCGCGCCTATCTCAGCCGTCAGTTGGGGTTGAGTCGCTATCGGGTGGAACGACCTGGGGGTTACCTGCCGCTGCAAGTCCATGCCGCTTTGCGGCGGGCTCTGGTGAAAACCAGTAACCCCTTAGACTCCGTTCCCCTGGTACGGCCCACGTCATCCCCCCAATGACACAGAGGATCCACCACCAGTATCCTCACAGCATCTGGATCCTGACAGTAAATAACACACGAAAAAAGAAGAGGACATAATAAAATTTTAAAAAAGAGACAAAAACCCTATACTCTTAGTAAATCAGGGCCAGTAAATTTCAAAACACTTTATAGGTTATAAATAGAGATGAGTGAATCGAAGTTGGCGAACCCGAATTCGTTACGGATTTCTTGAAAAATTCGATTCACAACAAATACGAATATCGTCGCGATTCTATCGCACGAATCGCTTCATTAAACTCCATTTGCAGCGTTCAAGCCTATTGGAGACCTAAGATGGCGGATCCACATGTGAGTACATGGGGGAGGGGATTATGGGAGGGCGGGAAACAGCGGCGGGAATGAAGGTAGGCGGGCTGACCCTGAACCACATGTGAGATGCAGCCTATCAGTGTTCACTGACCCCTGTGATGTCACAGGCCCTATATAATCGGCGGCCATCTTGCCTCTCTTCCTTTCATCTATGCACTCAGATGGAGAGGACAGGACTGCGTGTGTGTGAATAGCTCATACCACAGCGTTACACTGCAACTGCTAGTCACATCAGCATTAGGGAAAGGCAGGAGTGCAGAGTGCTGTGCTGTTACACTGAGAAGGATCATTGATAGCTAAACCTCCTATTCACGTTATTGAGCATTGCAGCAGAGAGGGGCAGATAGCTGTCAGCTGCCTCATAAAGATCTCCAAGCTGCCTGAACTTTCTGAAGCATCTTATCTTCTAATTTTTCAGCCCAATTGATTTTTTTTGCTCCACAAATCTTCTGCTGCTCAGAATTGTGTGACAGAGTGCAATATAGGGTTTAATCCCTGGATTTTTTTTTTGGTGGTGCTGCACTGTTGGGTCCTGCTGCTGTTCAGAAATAAGTCATATTAGTGTGGACTTTAGTGCCTTTATACCATTTTTCACCTGTTAGTCTGTCTCTGTGCTAAATTCAGTGTTATACCACACGTTATACACCGGCCAGTGTATTAAAGAAAAAAACTTTTTCCTGTGTACAAATACGCTTTACAGTGGCCTTATCATTGCAAAGAGCCTAAATACAAGCAAATAGCGTACTATATACTTCCTTTTTTGCTGTCTCTGTGCTAAATTCAGTGTTATACCACACGTTATACATCTGCCGGTGTATTAAAGAAAAAAAAGTTTTTCCTGCGTACAAATACGCTTTTTCAGTGGCCTTATCATTGCAAAGGGCCTACATACAAGCAAATAGCGTACCATATACTACCTTTTTTTCTGTGTCTGTGCTAAATTCAGTGTTATACCATACGTTATACACCTGCCGGTGTATTAAAGAAAAAAAAGGTTTTCCTGCGTACAAATACGCTTAACAGTGGCCTTATCATTGCAAAGGGCCTAAATACAAGCAAATAGCGTACCATATAATACCTTTTTTTCTGTCTCTGTGCTAAATTCAGTGTTATACCATACGTTATACACCTGCCGGTGTATTAAAGAAAAAAAAGGTTTTCCTGCGTACAAATACGCTTAACAGTGGCCTTATCATTGCAAAGGGCCTAAATACAAGCAAATAGCGTACTATATACTTCCTTTTTTTCTGTCTCTGTGCTAAATTCAGTGTTATTCCACACGTTATACATCTGCCGGTGTATTAAAGAAAAAAAAGTTTTTCCTGCGTACAAATACGCTTTTTCAGTGGCCTTATCATTGCAAAGGGCCTACATACAAGCAAATAGCGTACCATATACTACCTTTTTTTCTGTGTCTGTGCTAAATTCAGTGTTATACCATACGTTATACACCTGCCGGTGTATTAAAGAAAAAAAAGGTTTTCCTGCGTACAAATACGCTTAACAGTGGCCTTATCATTGCAAAGGGCCTAAATACAAGCAAATAGCGTACTATATACTTCCTTTTTTTCTGTCTCTGTGCTAAATTCAGTGTTATACCACACGTTATACATCTGCCAGTGTATTAAAGAAAAAAAAGTTTTTCCTGCGTACAAATACGCTTTTTCAGTGGCCTTATCATTGCAAAGGGCCTACATACAAGCAAATAGCGTACCATATACTACCTTTTTTTCTGTGTCTGTGCTAAATTCAGTGTTATACCATACGTTATACACCTGCCGGTGTATTAAAGAAAAAAAAAAGTTTTTCCTGCGTACAAATACGCTTAACAGTGCGCTCATCATTGCAAAGGGCATACATATAACCCAGTAGTGTACTATTTAGTACCTGTATTTCTGTCTCGGTGCAAAATTCAGTGCTATTCCACACATTAGTATACATCGGCCGGTGTATACAACAAAAAAAAGAGTTTTTTTCTGAGTATAAATACGCTTAACAGTGCGCTCATCATTGCAAAGGGCATACATAGAACCAAGTAGTGTACTATTTACTACCTGTTATTCTGTCTCTGTGGTAAATGCAGTGCTATTCCACACATTAGTATACACCTGCTGGTGTATTTAAAAAAAAAAGTGTTTTTTCTGCGTAGAAATACGCATACCAGTGTGCTCATCATTGCAAAGGGCATACATACAACAAAGGAGTGTACTATTTAGTAACTGTTATTCTGTCTAGGGCCTATATACTTTGAAAGGACAGCCGTAAGTAATTGCCTGCTGCTGTTCTATACCCTCATAAACGCACTAAGTATGTCAGGCAGGGAAGTGCCAGGACGTGCACAGAGAAGGGGCAGAGGCCTACATACGTCAGGCAGAGTTGGCAGCAGATTTGGGGCGAGTGGCAGCAGGAGTCGCAGCAATAGGCCTGAGCTCCCGTTATCACCCAGCGGTCGTGTTGTCAACCCATCTCTCCTTGTCAATTGGTTTGCCCACTCATCCCCATCATCACAAGCGACATGTGACAACCCCAGTCAAGAGTCGGTGGGTTCCTCAGACACAACCCTCAGTTGGCATGGCCCGGGAGCAGTCCCCGTAATCCCATTGCCTTTGTCCTATGCTGTTCACTCTCCCAAAGAAGTATCTCATGCTTTGGGTTCAGCTCCACTATTTAGTGAGGACGATGTAATAGAGGACAGTCAGCAGCTAATGGGCAGCCAAGAATGTGAGGAGACATGCGTCGCTTGCTCCGCAAGGCAGGCAAGTAGTGGTGCGGAGAGTGACGTGGGAGGCGGTGTTTCAATTGTTCAGGGTCCTGAGGCAGACACTCTTGTGGAACACGAGGAGGACATCAGTGACGTGCACACATCTTTTGATGATGTTGAAGCCGATCGCAATTGGGAGCCAGGTGCAGAAGCCGGGGCTTCATCATCATCAGGAGAAGAGATTTGCTCTTTGTGAGTGAGGCAGCAAGGCGGTAGCACGGTTGGCAATCAGCGTGGTGGTGGCAGTAGTGGAAATTCAGGAGCCAAACGTGCCAGGGGGAGACCACCTGCTTCGCAGCAAGCTACCATTCAGGGAGGTAGTGGAACAGGGGTTCCTGGAGACGGCGCCAATAGCAGTGAAATAGTGCGGACTGCGGGTGGGAAAATCAGCTATTCTGCGGTGTGGTTGTTCTTCATAAAGAATCCGGAGGACTTTAGCGTAGTCACATGCAAAATCTGTCGGCAGAAAGTGAAGCGTGGCCAGGATCCCAATCTCGGCACCACGGCCCTGCGTCAACACATGATTCGCCACCATAAAGCGGCTTGGGATAACCGTGGCTCCGATGTAGTGGTCCAGCCTGCCGCATCACCCCGTGGCCATCCGCTCCCTCCGTCATCCAGCCAAGGCTCCACCACCTCAGCCGAAGGGAGCATTGTGTCAAACCCTCCTTCTTGCGCTCCTGCTTCTTCCGCTCGTAGTCAGCCATTCCGCCAACAATCGATCGGCGAAGCCATGTCCAAGAGACAACAGTATGCGCCCACTAATAGTAAAAGTTGAATGTGCTCCTGTCCAAGTTGCTGGTGTTGCAGTCCCTCCCTTTCCAACTGGTGGACTCTGCAGCTTTCAGGGAATTAATGGCTTGTGCCGAGCCGAGGTGGAGAGTCCCAAGCCGTCATTTCTTTGCGAAGAAGGCAGTACCAGCCCTGCATAAGTTTGTACAAGAGAAGGTGGGCAAGTCCTTGAGCCAGTCGGTGTGTTCAAAAGTGCACGGCAGCACCGACGTGTGGAGCTGTAACTACGGGCAGGGACAATACATGTCTTTTACGGCCCACTGGGTAAATGTTGTTCCTGCACAGCCACAACAGCAACTTGGACAGGTCACACCGCTTCCTCCTCCACGCTCTCGCTCTCAGGCAGTTGGTCCTTTTACAGTGTGCGCCTCCTTCTCTACCCGTGTCCTCGGCCTCCACTGCACATCCAAATCTCGGTGGCCCTTCATCGTACCACGTGTGTAGGGCACAGCGGTGTCAAGCTGTCCTTCACATGATTTGCCTTGGCGAACGGAGTCACAGAGGGGAGGAACTACTGAAGTTCATTAGGGAAGAAATCCGAGTATGGCTTACTCCACGCAATCTGGAAATGGGAACCATGGTGACCGACAATGGGAAGAACATTGTGGCCGCACTGCGACAAGGAAGTGTGAACCATTCGCCCTGCATGGCACACGTGTTGAATCTGGTTGTCAAGAAGTTCATCAAGTGTTCACCCCATTTGCAAGACGTCCTGACAATGGCAAGGAAACTGTGCATGCACTTCAGCCACTCGTACACCGCCAAGCACACTTTGCTTGAGCTGCAGCGTCAGAACGGTATCCCACAACATAGTCTCATTTGTGACGTTGCCACACGTTGGAATTCCACCCTCCATATGTTGGACAGACTATACGAACAAAGAAAAGCCATCAGGGATTTTTTGATGATACAAGCAGATAGGAGTACTCCCCTGTGTAACTTCAATGTGACAGCTCATACGTGACACCTGCCGTTTGCTGAGGCCCTTTGAGGAAGCCACATTTTTTGTTAGTCCCTTGAATTACGCCATGAACGACGTAATTCCACTCCTACATTTACACCAGAAAATGATTGAAAACATGGCTGGTCACGGCAATGGAGATGTTGCGCCTACATCAGAAGGCTACATGAGTCCTGTGGAGGATGAACTGGAGGAGGATGATGAGGGGCAGAGCGGAGCACAGTTTACGGTGGATGAGATGGCCGTGTTTCTGGTCATTGGACAGGAGAGGAGGAGCAGGAGCAGCCAGAGGGCTATTACGAGGGTGGCGAGACAGAGGACCCAGAGACACCGTGGCAGTATGCAGTGGAGATGGAGGCAGGTAGTCCCAGTGAGCCACTGTCACAAATGGCACGATGCATGCTGAGTTGCTTGCATAGTGACACCCAAATTGTCAAAATTCGTCAGCGCAATGACTTCTGGATCTCCACCTTATTAGACCCTCGCTACCGGCCCAAAATGGGGGCCTTTTTTACACCCACTGAGAGGGAGGACAAACTGACCTACTTCAGGGAGCTTCTACGTAGTTGGTTGGCCGATGCCTATCGGCCACATGGTCCATCCACTCACAGGTCTGACTCGGGGTACCCTCTGCGCTCACCTTCCACTGCCACGGCTGCTGGGGAGGGGAGGGGTGGCAGGACCGGCTCAATCAGCAGCAGCCTGAGTCTACAGTTCCTGATGAGTAGCTTCCTTCAGCCGCATAGTGAAGCTACTCATCAGCAGCAGGTGGACATGGAGCAGGACCTGAACCAGCAGGTGATGGTCCTTACATGACCCTGCCAACAACCGTTGAAGATCCGCTGGACTTCTGGGCAGCCAAACTCGATTTATGGCCGCAACTAGCGAAGTTTGCCCTGGAAAAGCTGTCCTGCCCGG
The DNA here is from genome assembly GCF_029499605.1 of Hyla sarda. Taxonomy (NCBI): domain Eukaryota; kingdom Metazoa; phylum Chordata; class Amphibia; order Anura; family Hylidae; genus Hyla; species Hyla sarda. Next base: position 366,562,393 of record NC_079189.1, read on the forward strand.
CCAGTAGTGTGCCATCAGAGCGGGTGTTTAGTGCAGCCGGGGCCATAGTCACCCCAAGGCGAACTCGTCTGTCCACTAAAAATGGGGAGAGACTGACGTTTGTCAAGATGAATCAGGGATGGATCAGCCAGGATTTCCAGCCACCAATGACAGATGGGTCTGAGTAGATTGACCATGCTCCTACAACAAAATTTTCTCTATTGTGGTTGGTTATGAAACCCTCTGGGGCAGACCTGGGGATTGTATGGCCCGCTTGACACATACGGCCCTTTGATTGGCTCTGACCAGCCCGCGCAGATTGGGGGACAACTATGCTGCCTAATCTGGGGGACATCTATGCTGCCTAATCTGAGGGACAAGTATGCTCCTAATCTGGGTGACATCTATGCTGCCTAATCTGGGGGACAAGTATGCTCCTAATCTGGGGGACATCTATGCTGCCTAATCTGGGGGACATCTATGCTGCCTACTCTGGGGGACATCTATGCTGCCTAATCTGGGTGACATCTATGCTGCCTAATCTGGGGGACAACTATGGTCCTAATCTGGGGGACATCTATGCTGCCTAATCTGGGGGACAAAGTATGCTCCTAATATGGGGAAAACTGAAGCTTCTGGCCTTGGGCCTATAATTTTTTGAAGTTTAGCAGTAGCTAAATACATGCTTAATGCAAATGTCAACATTGATCTTTAAATGTAAGGGGTTATGAAACCCTCTTGGGTACTGCGAATGACTGCTCCAGACTCATTCTGTGTCGTTCACAAACTACTTGCCTCCCTGGTGCCTCAGGCCTTGGGCCTATAATTTTTAGAAGTTTAGCAGGTGCTAAATACATGCTTAATGCAAATGTAAACATTGATCTTTAAATGTAAGGGGTTATGAAAACCTCTTGGGTACTGCAAATGCATGCTCCAGACTCATTCTGTGTCTTTCAGGAACTACTTGCCTCCCTGGTGCCTATGGCCTTGGGCCTTAAATTTTTGGATGTTTAGCAGTAGCTAAATACATGCTTAATGCAAATTTCAACAATGATCGTTAAATTCTCGACGCTCTGCCAGGGCCTTCTCCTACCCCGCCTGGGCCGATCCGAGGACCTCACTAACCAACTCACTAACTAATCCAATCGCTTATAGCGACGGGCGGTGTGTACAAAGGGCAGGGACTTAATAAACGCCAGCTTATGACCCTCACTTACTGGTAATTCCTCGTTTTAAGATTAAATAATTGCAATCACAGATCCCTATCACGAACTGGTTTCAGCGTGCAACATGCACATGTCCTTGAAAGATAGAGAGACGCTAATCCGCTCAGTGGAGCGCTAGTGCGGCCCAGGACATCTGAGGCCATAACACACCTGTTATTGCTCGATCCCGCAATTGATCGGGTAAGGGGTTATTAACCTCTTAAGGACGCAGGGCGTATGGATACGCCCTGCATTCCGAGTCCTTAAGGCCGCTAGCCGGTTGGGGACCGGAGCCGGATGCCTGCTGAAATCGTTCAGCAGGCATCCCGGCATATCGCCCAGGGGGGTCACAATTCAGTTCAGCGATCTGCGGCGATTCCGGGTCAATCGGGTCTCCAGTGACCCAGTGACCCGGAATTACTGGCTGTTCGGGGCCGTCTCTGAGGGGTGAGGTGGCACTGGTGCCACCTCACGATCGCCCTGATTCGTCGGCCGGATTACCGGCCGACCAATCAGGGCGCCTGCTACGGGTGTCACTCCCGCACCCGCTCCGCCCCTCTTCCGGAGGGCGTTAGCGGGTGCGGGTAAGACGACCCCGGGTGCTGGGGACCCCGATCCCCGGCGTCCATGTTGGGATCGGGGCCCCAGGAGCGACGGCGGCGGCGAGGGACTTTCCTGCGATGAAGCAGCAGCAGGAGGTGAGTTACAGCCTCCTGCTGTTGCTTAGCAACAGCTCCCAGCATGCAAAAAGGGTATGCTGGGAGCTGTAGTTATGAACAGCAGGAGGCAGACCACCACAACTCCCAGCATTCCCTTATGGGCATGCTGGGACTTATGGTTTTGCAACAGCTGGAGGCACATTTTTTCTATGGAAAAGTGTACCTTCAGCTGTTGTATAACTACAACTCCCAGCTTGCACAAACAGCTAAAGTGCATGCTGGGAGTTGTAGTGGTGCATCTGCTGGTTGCATAACTACAACTCCCAACATGCCCGTTGGCTGTCGGTGACTGCTGAGAGTTGTAGTTTTGCAACAGCTGAAGGCACACTGGTTGTGAAACTTAGAGTTTTTTTTCCACCTAACTCAGTGTTTCACGACCGGTGTGCCTCCAGCTGTTGCAAACTACAACTCCCAGCAGTCACCTTACACCATGCACCGTACATGCTGGGAGTTGTAGTTTTGCAACAGCTGGAAGCACACTGGTTTTGAAACACTGAGTAAGGTCACAAACTCTGTGATACATAACCAGTGTGCCTACAGCTGTTGCAAAACTAAAACTCTCAGCATGTACAGTCTGTCAGCGCATGCTGGGAGTTGTAGTTTTGCAACAGCTGGATGTCCCCCCAATGTGAATGTACAGGGTACAGCAAATTTTCTGCAGCAAATTTTCTGCAACAGCTCAAACTGCCAGCGAGAAACTACTGTGAACCCCCGCCCGTGCGACTGTACCCTAAAAACACTACACTACACTAACAAAACATAAAATAAAAAGTAAAAAACACTACATATACACATACCCCTACACAGCCCCCCTCCCCTCCCCAATAAAAATGAAAAACGTGTAACGCCACGGTTTCCAAAACGGAGCCTCCAGCTGTTGCAAAACAACAACTCCCAGTATTGTCGGACAGCCGTTGACTGTCCAGGCATGCTGGGAGTTTTACAACAGCTGGAGGCACCCTGTTTGGGAATCACTGGCGTAGAATACCCCTATGTCCACCCCTATGCAATCCCTAATTTAGGCCTCAAATGCGCATGGCGCTCTCACTTTGGAGCCCTGTCGTATTTCAAGGCAACAGTTAAGGGTCACATATGGGGTATCGCCGTACTCGGGAGAAATTGGGCTTCAAATTTTGGGGGGTATTTTCTGCTTTTACTCTTTTTAAAAATGTAAAGTTTTTGGGAAAAGAAGCATTTTAGGTAAAAAAAAATTTTTTTTTTTTTACATATGCAATAGTCGTGAAACGCCTGTGGGGTATTAAGGTTCACTTAACCCCTTGTTACATTCCCCGAGGGCTCTAGTTTCCAAAATGGTATGCCATGTGGGTTTTTTTTTGCGGTCCTGGCACCATAGGGGCTTCCTAAATGCGGCATGCCCCCAGAGCAAAATTTGCTTTCAAAAAGCCAAATGTGACTCCTTCTCTTCTGAGACCTGTAGTGCGCCAACAGAGCACTTTTCACCCCATATGAGGTGTTTTCTGAATCGGGAGAAATTGGGCTTCAAATTTTGGGGGGTATTTTCTGCTTTAACCCTTTGTATAAATGTACATTTTTTGGGAAACCAAGCATTTTAGGTAAATTTTTTTTATTTTTTTACATATGCAAAAGTCGTGAAACACCTGTAGGGTATTAAGGTTCATTTTACCCCTTGTTACGTTCCCCGAGGGGTCTAGTTTCCAAAATGGTATGCCATGTGTTTTTTTTTTGCTGTCCTGGCACCATAGGGGCTTCCTAAATGCGGCATGCCCCCAGAGCAAAATTTCCTTCAAAAAAGCCAAATGTGACTCCTTCTCTTCTGAGACCTGTAGTGCGCCAGCAGAGCACTTTTCACCCCCATATGGGGTGTTTTCTGAATCGGGAGAAATTGGGCTTCAAATTTTGGGGGGTATTTTCTGCTATTACCCTTTTTAAAAATGTAAAACTTTAGGGAAACCAAGCATTTTAGGTAAAAAATTATTATTTTTTTTTTACATATGCAAAAGTCGTGAATCACCTGTGGGGTATTAAGGTTCACATTACCCCTTGTTACGTTCCCCGAGGGGGTCTAGTTTCCAAAATGGTATGCCATGTGGGTTTTTTTGCTGTTCTGGCACCATAGGGGCTTCCTAAAGGTGACATGCCCCCCTAAAACCATTTGACGCTCCTTCCCTTCTGAGCCCTCTACTGCGCCCGCCGAACACTTTACATAGACATATGAGGTATGTGCTTACTCGAGAGAAATTGGGTTTCAAATACAAGTAAAAATTTTCTCCTTTTTACCCCTTGCAAAAATTCTAAAATTGGGTCTACAAGAACATGCGAGTGTAAAAAATGAAGATTGTGAATTTTCTCCTTCACTTTGCTGCTATTCCTGTGAAACCCGTAAAGGGTTAAAACGCTTACTGAATGTCATTTTGAATACTTTCGGGGGTGCAGTTTTTATAATGGGGTCATTTATGGGGTATTTCTAATATGAAGACCCTTCAAATCCACTTCAAACCTGAACTGGTCCGTGAAAAAAAGCGAGTTTCAAAATTTTGAGAAAAATTGGAAAATTGCTGCGAAACTTTGAAGCCCTCTGGTGTCTTCCAAAAGTAAAAACTCATCAATTTTATGATGCAAATATAAAGTAGACATATTGTATATGTGAATAAAAAAAATTATTTGGAATATCCATTTTCCTTACAAGCAGAGAGCTTCAAAGTTAGAAAAATGCAAAATTTTCAAATTTTTCATCAAATTTTGGGATTTTTCACCAAGAAAGGATGCAAGTTACCAAAAAATTTTACCACTAAGTTAAAGTAGAATATGTCACGAAAAAACAATCTCGGAATCAGAATGATAACTAAAAGCATTCCAGAGTTATTAATGTTTAAAGTGACAGTGGTCAGATTTGCAAAAAATGGCCGAGTCCTTAAGGTGAAAAAGGGCTCAGTCCTTAAGGGGTTAAAGCCTCTTGGGTACTGCTGAGGCCTACTCCTGTCTGCTCCTGGTGCAATGTATGGGGTAATTAAACACTCTTGGATAGTGTTATTGTTAAATTTACTGGTAATTTTATCAGTAATAAAATAGAATTTTGCAGAATGCTAACGGTTACACAACGGAACGCTTGTTGCGTGTGATTTTTTAATGAAAAAAATAAATAAATAGATGGAGAGGGATTAACTCTGCTTAATCATTTTTGGCGAATAGAATCCTTTTGCCATCTGATTTTTTGGAGACAGATGCACTTACACACATGTAATAATTTTTTTAACCAAATTTCAAACATTGTGTGGTTTATTACTTTTGAGAAGAATGTCTTTTGGGTGGTCCACCATCCTGCATTATAGAGTCTTCTGAACTGCTGTATATGCGCTTGTTTTAAAAAAAAAAAAAGATATTTTGTCTGACAATTTCGATAAAATTTTGCGTTTTTTTGGGGTGGATTGTGAAGCCCGGGTGACGGGTGTGTAGTGTGTACTCGTGCATCAGTCAACTCCAGTCTGTGTCCGTTAGGCAATATATGGGTTACTGATGCAGCAGAGGTGGGGCCTTGGTCTTGGAATTTCAATTATTTAAAAAAATTGAACATATTGTGTGGTTTATTATATTATAGAAGAATGTCTTTGGGTGGTCCACCGTTCTGCATTATAGAGTCTTCTGAACTGCTGAATATGCGCTTGTTTTAACAAAAAGGTATTTTGTCAGACAATTTAAAAAAAAATTGCGTTTTTTGGGGGTGGATTGTGAAGCACGGGTGTGTACTCGTGCATCAGCCAACTCCAGGCTGTGTCTTTCAGGCAATCTATGGGTTACTGATGCAGCTGAGGTGGGGCCTGGGTCTAGGAATTTCAATTTTTTTTTTTTTTAATTCAACAATTGTTGGGTTCATTATTTTTGAGAAGAAAGTCTTTGGGTGGTCCACCGTCCTGCCTTATAGAGTCTTCTGAAATGTTGGATATGCGCTTGTGCTTACACAAAGTTGTAAATTAAAAAAAAAAAATGTATACAATTTTGTTGATTTTGGGGCGGATTGTGAAGCCCTGTGTGTACTGGTGCATCAGCCAACTCCAGGCTGTGTCCTTCAGGCAATAAATGGGTTCCTGATGCCGCAGAGGTGGGGCCTGGGTCTGGGAATTTAAAATTTTTGGATTGCGGGTGCTACAAAAAAAGATGGACACACCCTAATCCGTTCAGTGGAGCGCGCCTGCGGCCCTGGACATCTGAGGGCATAACACATCTGTTATTGCTCGATCTCAGGAGAAGGGGGTTCATCATCGGGAGAAGAGAGTTGCAGGTTGCCCTTGAGTCAGCAAGGCGGTAGCACGGTTGGCAGTCAGCGTGGTGTGGCAGTAGTGGAAATTCTGGAGCCAAACGTGCCCGGGGGAGACCACCTGCTTCGCGGCAGCTTACCTTTCCGGGAGTTAGCGGGTTACCAGCACCGGTCGATGAAAAATTGAGACATGCTAATTCATTCAGTGGAGCGCGCCTGCGGCCCCGGAAATCAGAGGGCATAACACACCTGGTATTGCTCGATCTCGCAATTGATCGTGCAAAGGTAGGGGTTTATTAAAGCCTCTTGGGTACTGCTGAGGCCTACTCTTGACTGCTCCTGGTGCAATGTATGGGGTAATTAGACACTCTTGGGTAGTGTTTTTTTTTTTTTTCATATACTGATATATCAGTAATAAAATTGCATTTTCCAGCTTGCTAATCGTTACACAACGGAACGCTTGTTGCGTGTGATTTTTTTATGAAAATTAAAAAAAATAAAAATAAAATACGGACAGGGATTAACTCTGCTTCATCATTTTGGGCGAAAAAAGTCCTTTGGTGATTTGATCTTTTGGAGACAGATGCGCTTACACACATATTGAATTAGTTTTTGTAAAAAACATTTCAAACATTGTGTGGTTTATTATTTTTGAAAAGAATGTCTTTGGGTGGTCCGCTGTCCTGCATTATAGAGTCTTGTGAACTGTTGGATATGCGCTTGTTCTTACACAAAGGTATTTCTTTAAAAAATTTCTAAAATTGTGAAGCCCGGGTGTGTACTGGTGCACCAGCCAACTCCAGGCTGTGTCCTTCAGGCAATATATGGGTTCCTGATGCTGCAGAGGTGGGGCCTGGGTCTTGAAATTTCAAACTTTTGGATAGCGGGTGCTACCAATGAGAAATCTTTGACAAAAATGTCATATATTGTGTTGGTTTTTTGGGGGGGGATTGTGAAGCCCTGGTGTGTACTCTTGCATCATCGGGAGAAGAGAGTTGCAGGTTGCCCTTGAGTCAGCAAGGCGGTAGCACGGTTGGCAGTCAGCGTGGTGTGGCAGTAGTGGAAACTCTGGAGCCAAACGTGCCCGGGGGAGACCACCTGCTTCGCGGCAGCTTACCTTTCCGGGAGTTAGCGGGTTACCAGCACCGGTCGATGAAAGATAGAGACACGCTAATTCATTCAGTGGAGCGCGCCTGTGGCCCCGGAAATCAGAGGGCATAGCACACCTGGTATTGCTCGATCTCGCAATTGGTCGTGCAAAGGTAGGGGGTTATTAAAGCCTCTTGGGTACTGCTGAGGCCTACTCTTGACTGCTCCTGGTGCAATGTATGGGGTAATTAGACACTCTTGGGTAGTGTTTTTTTTTTTTTCATATACTGATATATCAGTAATAAAATGGCATTTTCCAGAATGCTAATCGTTACACAACGGAACGCTTGTTGCGTGTGATTTTTTAATGGAAATTAAAAAAAATAAAAATAAAATACGGACAGGGATTAACTCTGCTTCATCATTTTGGGCGAAAAAAGTCCTTTGGTGATCTGATCTTTTGGAGACAGATGCGCTTACACACATATTGAATTAGTTTTTGTAAAAAACATTTCAAACATTGTGTGGTTTATTATTTTTGAAAAGAATGTCTTTGGGTGGTCCGCTGTCCTGCATTATAGAGTCTTGTGAACTGTTGGATATGCGCTTGTTCTTACACAAAGGTATTTCTTTAAAAAATTTCTAAAATTGTGAAGCCCGGGTGTGTACTGGTGCACCAGCCAACTCCAGGCTGTGTCCTTCAGGCAATATATGGGTTCCTGATGCTGCAGAGGTGGGGCCTGGGTCTTGAAATTTCAAACATTTGGATAGCGGGTGCTACCAATGAGAAATCTTTGACAAAAATGTCATATACTGTGTTGGTTTTTTTTGGGGGGGGGGATTGTGAAGCCCTGGTGTGTACTCTTGCATCAGCCAACTCCAGGCTGTGTCATGCAGGCAATATATGGGTTACTGATGCCACAGGGGTGGGGCCTGGTTCTGGAAATTTCAAATTTTTGGATAGCGGGTGCTACCAATGAGAAATCTTTAACAAAAATTTCTCATTGTGTTGATTTTGGAGGGGGGATTGTGAAGCCCTGGTGTGTACTGGTGCATCAGACAACTCCAGGCTGTGTCCTACAGGCAATATATGGGTTACTGATGCCGCAGAGGTGGGGCCTGGGTCTGGAAATTTCTAATTTTTGGATAGCGGGTGGTACCAATGAGAAATCTTTGTCAAAAATGTCATATATTGTGTTGGTTTTTTTGGGGGGGATTGTGAAGCCCTGGTGTGTAGTGTACTAGTGCATCAGCCAACTCCACACTGTGCCATTCAGCCACTAAATGGTCTCCTCTTGCTGCCAACATGTCCACGCTATGTCATTCAGTCACTATATGGTCTCCTGACACTGATGCCACCACCAGGCTCTGTCATTGTGCTGCTGTGTGGCAGTGATTCTAAGAGCGATGCCGGTAATCTGAATGCTATTCTGAATAACAGTATTATTTCACTACCCCAGCACACTCCATATGTGTTTTAGGACACAGTAAAGTGTTCTATACCCCTATAGAGGCTGTATGTAGGCTAGAAATAGCCTTTTTTAACATCGATTCGGCGCAAATAAATTCGGATCGAAACAAACTTTTTGGGGAAAATTCGGCGAATCGGCCGAATCGAATTTTTGAAAAGTTCGCTCATCTCAAATGGTGATGGATGGCACCTGCTGGGGTATTAACCCCTTGTGGTCCTTTACTAAGCACTCACACACCACTTACATATAGATTCAAATATCCACTGGGAAAAACTGCATCTTTTGAACTAACACTAAAATATGAAACATTTTAATGTTTTTGATACCATTATTGATATAAATAAATTTGCACGTGCATTATCTTTAAGGAGACATTTTCTTAATGATGACATAGGTATTAATGATGATGAAACACAAATGCTTAATAACTCTAGCCTTGTATCCACACCAGAACACATCAGTTGTGGCTCCATTTAAGAACAGATCGCTTTACGCAATCTACGTCTTCTTGAATGCAGTTCTTCCAATTCTGGGGAACATACCCTTGGGCTGGGCAAGTTTGTTGTAAAAAATTCAGGTGTTTACCCTGTTTCCTCTAGGTGCCTGCCCATTGATAGGTTCCAGGATCTAATCATGGAAGATTTACTTGTGTTGGAGAGTAAAATAAGAAAGGGGAGAGAAATCATCACTAAAAAAGAATATATTGCTCTAAAAGAATTAAAAGACAACAAGGAACTACTAATTAGTTCAGCTGATAATGGGGGTCAGTGGTGTGCATTAATGCCGGTCTGTACAGAGTCTTAAATGAAGTACGTACCAGCATCTACAATACAATCCCACTGCCCCCTTCAAATCAGATCTTAGTAAGTTACTTAAAGAAGATTTAAATTTAGGGATACTTACACAAAAGGAGGTTGATTATATTCTTGTTTCTGACCCCATTATCCCTATATACCATTGTTTGCCTAAAGTACATAAATACCGATTCCCGCCGGCGATGCGCCCAATCGTCACGGGAATCAGATCTCTTAATGAACGTCTCTGTTCTTGGCTTGATTCTGCATTGTGCCCTCTGGTAGAGCTATGCCCTAGCCATATAAAAGATACTAAACTTCTGTTGTCTTTGCTGGAAAATATGACTTGGGATGACTTGATGTCCTGGCTGGTCTGCGACATGGAGTAGCTATATACATCCCTGCCTCATACAATGTCGGTGCAGGCTGTTTCAGACATTATGCAACAATTTTCACTGCATGATTCAGTGTTACAAGGGTTCATTCTGGATGTCCTGTGGTACATTTTATCAGATAATTTTTTTATGTATGAAAACGTGTTTTACTTACAAAAGACTGGAGCTAGTATGGGAGCCAAGTCTTCCACAACTGTAGCAAGTTTGGTTGTCTTTTGGTATGAAAACCAGTATATTTTCAATGAAACCAACCCCTTCTTGGACCGCATAAAGTGGTTCGGTAGATATGTGGACATCATTGTTGTCATATGGACAGGTACTGATTCTGAAGCATCAGACTTTGTCCAAAAATGAACAATTCCCAAAATCTCCGCTTCACTTACCTGTGGCACAAGAGTCAGGTTCCGTTTCTTGATGCTACATTAACTGCTAACGTACCACAATCCAGAATGGATACCTGCACCTATCGTAAACCTTTTACCGGTAACACCATCTTACAAGCTAGTGCTTGTCACCCCCACCACACAATAACAGGTATACCAGTTGGTGAATTAACTATGGCCAAAAGAAGCTGCTCAACCAGTGAGTATACAGCAATAGAACAGGACACAGTATGTAATCGCCTTAAAGCCAGAGGGTATAAAACTTGGATGCTAGAAAGAGCCAAACACAGAGTACAGAACAAACCATGATTAGATCTACTTGGGAATCAGAGTCCGTTACGAGTAAATAACCAGTCTGTTTATCAGAGCAAAGTTTCCTTTGTCACTACATATAGTATGGAATTTGATGCCATCAGGGCAATTGTAAATAAATATCTTCCTATACTCAGACAGTATCCGGCTTTGGATATTATTTTGAAGGAAGGATGTAACTTTTGGAAAGCTCCAACGCTAGCCAGTATTCTCTCCCCCAGTTTAATATCTACATCCACCCCTGAAAATTCAGGAAACTGGATTAGAACACAGGGCTTCCATAGATGTGGTCAGGCAAGATGTGTGGTATGTCAATATGCTACTAAAACTTTGTCCTTTTTTGATGCATGATCTAATAAGGTTTATAAGATCAGAGACTTCCTTAATTGTGATTCTTGTTTTGTAATATATAAGATAGTCTGCTCAACTTGCAATCTTACGTACATTGGGTCTACTAAAAGAAATCTAAAAAAAAACGCATCCAAGAACCCATTAGAGGTGCAAATAATTCCCTTAATGTGAATGCATCCAACGTGATGTTCTCGATGGTAACATTTCTTGCATACGTTTTTTTGCCATCGAGAAAGTCCAGAGAAGGCACTCAGGGATTGGAAGACGTTATGGGTATACCGATTTGATTGCTTTCAGCCAAAAGGATTGAATAACCGTGCTGATTCGTTTTTCCATTATTAGAACAGTGCTGCTTTTTTTATTCTTTGTTTCTTTTGTGTTTTTTCTAACACTTTTTCCAGCTGTCACCATTTTTAAGATTGTTTCATATTTTAGTGTTAGTTCAGAAGATGCATTTGAGTGGCATGTGAGTCTGCTTAGTGAAGGACCACAAGGGGTTAATACCCCAACAGGTGCCGGCCATCACCATCCACTTCCCCTCCCCCCATGTGCATGCTACAGGTTTCGTTAAAGAGTCATAGACTGGAAATCTTGCATGTTGACTGCCTGTTTACCTTGTTCCTGTTGGTTTTAAAGCTGCAAATAAACCTGGAGTTATAAAATAAAACCTACACAAGTATCTTTCTAACCGTATGGACCTACAGAATAAAGATAAGGTGTAATTTTACCGAAAAATGTACTGCGTAGAAACAAAAGCCCAAAATGGTGTTGTTTTTTAAATTTCACACAACAAAAAGGATTAAAAAGTCAGTGCGTCTCTCTTTCCATGTAGTATAATATAATTTGGTACTACTCGGACTCAATTGTAACACACTGATTCGGTCAAGCACCTGCAGTGTGCTTGCAGATGGGGAAGGACAGCGCTGTTTTAAAACCAACTCCCGGCCCCCCTCGACATGTTTCGCTGCTATACACGGCTTTGTCAAGAGGTTTCAGTGCCCAGCAACCTCTTGACAAAGCCGTGTATAGCGGCAAAGCATGTCGAGGGGGGCGTGAGTTGGTTTTAAAACAGTGCTGTCCTTCCCCATCTGCAAGCACACTGCAGGTGCTTGACAGAATCAGTGTGTTACAATTGAGTCCAAGTAGTACCAAATGATATTATACTACATGGGAAGAGAGACGCGCTGACTTTTTAATCCTTTTTGTTGTGTGGAAATAATAAAGATATACCTTTTAAATATATGGGAAATTAGGGTATTAGTGGATCACTGCGGTGGTGTTATGGTGAATTGTTTGCATTAACCCTCCATATATTGGTCTATAATGGAGTAGCTTTTTAAATTTCACCCCACAAATGTTTTTTTTTTTGTTTCGCCAGATTTTGTTACAAAAAGGGATGTCATTACAAAGTACAATTGGTAACACAAAAAAACAAGCCCTTTTATGGGTTTGTAGGTGCAAAATTAAAAGCGTTATGATTTTTAGATGGGGAGAAGGAAATGGGTCAAAATGGGCTTGTCCCCAAGTAGTTAAGTGCACAGACCTCTCTGTAGTAAATGCTTTTCTGGCCCCTACTCTAAGTGACAGCTCTGGATTAGGGCCATATTACACATAGCGACTATAAGCTGAATAGGCCGATATCACCCTGTCAAATGACAAATGCACAAACATATTGGCTGATCCCTTCATTTTGCCCTGCTTAAAAATATTTTTTCTTTAGCCACACATCTCCCAGTGCAATAGGGGACGCGCAGCCAATTAATGATGATGGAAGCCCTGTAGATGCAAAAAATGAGTTATGAAGAGTGGTATTTAAAACACTGAAAATTTTCTGAGTCATTAAGGCGGTTAATGGATTAATGGTTTATCTGTTCCCGTTTCCAGCAATGGCTTTGTCTCCCGTTCTCTCTGGCCACGGCTTCACTCTGTATAGTGTGCCACCATTGTTCCTGCCTTCCAGAGGTATTTAAAACCCTCACTGTCTCTTAGTCCCTGCCCCTGTTAGAATACAATGTGAATGCTAATGGATGGACAATTTATCTGTGTATCTGACCTTTTGTCTGTTATCTGACTATCCCTTGCCTTATGTTTTTGTACTTTAGCTGCCCTCTGGATTTCTGGCTCTTGGTCTATCCCTGATTAACCCTTTGTTTGCCTACTTGGTACCATTTTGCCCGATCATTGCTGACTAGGACTTACTATTCTTGACGCCCCTGCACCTTTGACCAGTGCCCATTTGAGGGCCACCTTTTGAACATGACATCAGGTGGAAAAAAAATCTCAGGTAGTAGAAATCCAAAACATAGGAGAAAAAAAAACAATCTGGGCCACTATTTAAAAAAAAAAGTTTTTATAACCCCCAAAAAGTCTCACAAAAATGTGTGAAAGTAGCCTTAAGAATAAACAAAAAGGACTGTTTTAAACCACTAGCAATAAGTCCTGAGCTTAAAGGGGTACTTCGCTGTAAACATTGTATCCTCTATCAAAAGGATAGGCGATAAGATGTTAGATCACGGGGTCCCGCTGCTGAGGACTCCGCTCCGTGCCCGATGACTGGCGATGCCGGAGGCCAAGCCCCCTCCATTCACCTCTATGGCAGGAGGCATGACAGCTATGTACTAGCCGTCACGCCCCCTCCCATAGACATGAATGGAGGGGGCGTGGTTTGACGTCATGAACACGAAAGCTGCAAGCTTCCGTGTTCCGGATGCTGCCGCTGCCAACCCAGAGATCGCGGGGATCCCCAGCGGCTGGACCTCCATGATCTAACATCTTATTCTCCTATCCTTTGTTTTTTGCGTGACCAATTGTACTTTGCAATGAAACCTCTAATTTTACCATAAAATGTACGGCAAACCCCCCCAAAAAAATTTTTAGGGAGGAAATTTTAATGAAAACCACAATTTTGCACATTTTGGAGGGTTTTGTTTTCACACTGTACACTTTACGGTCAAAATTACATGTGTTCTTTATTCTGTGGGTCTATACGATTAAAATTATACCCATGGCTAGATACTTTTATATTCTTGTACCGCTTAAAAAAAATCTAAAACTTTTTGTACAAAATCAGTAATCTAAAATTGCCCTATTTTGACCACCTACAACTTTTTCCTTTTTCCATATATAGGGCGGTATGGGGGGCTCATTTTTTGCACCGTCATCTGTACTTTTTATCGATAGCACACTTGCATATATAAAACTTTTAGACCATTTTTTAAAAATAAAATATGACAAAAAGCTGCATTTTAGGACTTTTAAATTTTTTTTACATTTGCGCCATTCACCGTAGGGGATCATTAACATTATATTTTTATAGTTCGGACATTTACGCATGCGTTGATACCAATTATGTTTATTTAAAAAAATGTACGCTTTTAGGGGGTAAAATGGGAAAAACTGACAATTTTCATTTTTATTTGGGATGGGGATTTTTCAAATTTTTTTTACTTTTTATTTTTACATTATTCAACTTTTTTTTTACACTTTTTATGTCCCCATAAGGGACCATCTATAGCAATCCTTTGATTGCTAATACTGTTCAGTGCTATGTATAGGACATAGCACTGATCAGTATTATCGGTGATCTTCTGCTCTGGTCTGCTTGATCTCAGACCAGAGCAGAAGACCCCGGGAGATGGCCGGAGCCAGGAGAGGGGACCTCTGGCCGCCATGCTGGATGATCGGATCGCCGCGGCAGCACTGCGGGCGATCCGATCATCCATTTAAAGTACCGCACTGCCGCAATCTGTACTGATCTGCATCTGAGGAGTTAATGGCGGACATCAGCGCGATTGCGGATGTCGGCCATTACCGGCGGGTCCCCGTCTGCTGCTAGTAGCCGGAACCTGCCGTGTATGACGCGAGCACCGTTCCGATGCTCGCAGTGATACACAGTACGTAAATGTATGTCCTGGTGCGTGAAGTACCGCCAAACCAGGACGTACATTTACGTCCGTGGTCGTTAAGGTTTTTTTTAAATCAACTGGTGCCAGAAGTTAAACAGATTTGTAAATTACTTCTATTAAAAAATCTTAACCCTTATGGTACTTAGAAGCTTCTGTATGCTCCACAAGAAGTACCTTTCTTTTTTAATATCTTTCCAGTCTGACCACAGTGCTCTCTGCTGACACCTCTGTCCATATCAGGAACTGTCCAGAGTTGGAGCAAATCCCCATCGCAAACTTATCCTGCTCTGGACAGGTCCTGACGTGGACAGAGGTGTCAGCAAAGAGCACTGTGGTCAGACTGGAAAGAAATAAAAAAAGATAAGAACTTCCTGTGGAGCATACAGAAGCTTATAAGTACTAGAAGGACTAATAGAAGTAATTTACAAATCTGCTTAACTTTCTATCATCAGTTGATTTAAAAAAAAAAAAAACTTTTTCCAGTGAAGTACAACTTTTTGAGTCCAAAAAACTAGCATAGTAGTTTATAAATTCACTCCTTTGATTTTTTTTTACACTAAACAATCAAGAGTGTCAAAAATTTTGACCACAACTGTGATTTCTAATGCTAGTTCTAATAGATTCTATGTAATTCAGACCTAAAAAATGATGGCCTAAGCTGTCGTATGGTGTATTATAAAAGTATTCTTCCCATAAAAGCATTTATCCCTTATGTCATGGGAGCTATGCAGTTCCCACAGAGTGATGTATGGCGGGCTCACCCTGCATTCTTGTCTTTACTACCATAATTCTGCTGTATACAAAAACAGTCAACGGTGCTATTGTGTATGGCAAAAAAATTTTATATGTTGCAATCCCTTTTTTTTTTATAATGTAAGTTCATGGGAAACAGATTCTGCTGTGCGGAATACAGGTGCATCTGTTTTTAGCATTAGTTAACATATATACGTTTTTTAAAGTGTACATAATGTTTATGCTAAATAGAAAAATGCACCCCAAAATGGTACCAATAAAAATGCCAACTCATCTTGCAAAGAAAACAACCCTCATATAGCTCCAGAAGAAAACTTATGGCTACACAAAAAGTTTCTTTATTAACATAGAAGGTTTTTATTCCTCTTAAAAAGGCCAGATGAAAAATTCCAGTAAAGGCATACACATCTACAACTGTAACCATGACCAGAATATTATCCATTCATATTATCAATAACAGGCTGCATTCTGGCAGCTAGCTAATGAGGCAAAGAAGATTTATAAGACAAAGCACTGCAGTCATTTGATTAAACTGTTGACATGCTGCCCAGTCAAAAGTTAAGATCACACCGGGTCTCGCTCCTAAGACCCACTGCGATAGTGAGATAAGACAGTAAGGAGCATGGTAGCACACACCACTTCCTGGCTGACCGGCAGATACAACCTTTTACTGCAGGGAAAGGGTCAGATGTGAATGACAGCGGGAAGTGAGGCGCGCGCTGAGGTGCACTTCATTCAGCTGTAGCTCATGATCACAGCGGAGAGAGACCATGGAGAATCTCAACTGTTGACATGTATGGGCAACATGCGAAAAGTTTTTGCAAATGACAGAGAAGCTGTAAAACGAGGCTGTGCCCCATCAAATACTAAAAGATGCCTAATTGATGGGGCCCACCTCACAGTTTGAGAAGCACTGCTTTAAAGGGGTATTCCGGCCTTATACATCTTAGGAGATAAGATGTCTGATCGCTGGGGTCCCACCGCTGGGACTCCCGTGATCTCTGTGCAGCCCCCCGGCACTCTGTGCCGGTCTTTTCCTCCGAGACAGAGATGTGACATCATGGCCATGCCCCCTCGTGATGTGACGCGTCCTCCAGTAGGGGATAAGCTGTATAAGGCAAGAATACCCCTTTAAAGGATTATAAGAATTTTTTTCTGTATGTTTTTGTTTAAAAAAAAAAAAAAAAAGGAAACCAATTATGTGGGACAGACCTGGAATACTAGCGTTAAAGAATATGAGCTTTTAAACCTTTCGGAAGCAGAGAAAATAAAAAAAACACTTAAACACATTTTCTGATCTGTTATACTCTGTTACACTCATTTCTTATACTTCACAGAGAAATAATTACCTTTTAGGACTGATAAAACTACAAATGTAATTGTTTTCTATTTAAAAAAAAGGTACCGACAAAAGTATGGTTACCTAAATATACCACAAAACAATCAAACAACAAAAGAAAAACGATACAGTGATGTTAGCAAATATGTGTATAAGTTAAGCCATATTAGGGGATGGTACTTAGATGTAGGGTGTATGATGATTAGTGGGTCAAAAGACAGGGAGGACACCAGGGGATGGGGGATCAGGAGATGGTGCCTGCCCTAGACTGTAGACCCCCCCTCACTGACCCTGCCTTTTGAGGGACCCATCTCCTTAACAGGATGGCCTCAACCACGGTGACATTGCCTCCCTGATGCTAAAGTGCACAGGAGAAAATAAACAGGTACTGTAACCATGACCTAGTTGAGTATATATAGGTTGTATGTAATGCATATGGAGGATGGGATATAGTAGCACAACCCTGAAAAATTACTCTATATACTCCATGAGAAAAAACATGATGGTGAGCAAATAAAAAAAAAAAAGTGATAAATTGTTAAAAATTTATGGAGCAAACTGCAACCCTAATAGATGTTGAGTGCAGAGCAGAGTATCCCTATAAACTGCAACATGTTCCCTCTCTTAGGTTAGTAAACAGGTTAATCAGGGACAGGGATATAGCTCAATGGCTGGAAGAAAAATAACCTAGGGTAACAATCAGTGGTACTTGGTCTATGGCCACAAAGTATGTATAATGTAAGAAATTTTCCACTCTTAATGCAGGTCAGGTAATCAGTAAAAACCCTGCAGCCCTCAGACCATCTCGCCTGAGGGTCATTCCAGCAGCATACCGTCCTGATTTAACCATGAGAGGGACCTATCTCGTGCGTTCACCCAGGGCATATCAAGTGCCTTCCCTGTGTTGCTAGTGTGAACCATGGGACCGCTTGAGCCACTAACCTTAGCTAAGTATCATTTTACAATGCATTCTATCCTTTAATTGGGTTTCATCAGTGACCCTAAATAGACTCATACATATTATCATATTAGTCTTTTGCATTGTGTGTGTTATATTAATATACGGTACATTAAGAGTGGAACATTTCTTACATGTTACATACTTTGTGGCCATAGACCAGGTACCACTGATTGTTACCCTATGTTATTTTCCTTCCAACCATTGAGCTATATCCCTGTCCCTGATGAACCTGCTTACTAACCCAACAGGGGATACGCGTTGGAGTTAATAGGGATACTTTGCTCAGCACCCGACATCTATTAGGGTTGCAGTTTGCTCCATATATTTTTAACAATTTATCATCACTTTTTTGTTTGCTCACCATCATGTTTTTTCACATGGTGTATATAGAGTATTTTTTTAGGGTTGTGCTACTATATCCCATCCTCCATATCCATTACATGCAACCTATATATACTCAACCAGGTCACGGTTACATTACCTCTTCCAGTTTATTATTTTCTCCTGAGCACTTTAGCATCAGGGAGGGAACGTCACCGTGGGTGGGGCCATCCTGTTAAGGAGATGGGTCCCTCAAAAGGCAGGATCAGTGAGGTCTATAGTCTAGGGCGACCACCATCTCATGATCTCCCATCCCCTGGTGGCTTCCCTGTCTTTTGACCCACTAACCCATCATACACCCTACATCTATTAGCACCCCCCTAATATCGCTTTATTTATACACATATTTGCTCACATCACTATCGTTTTTCTTTTGTTGTTTGTTTTTTGTGGTATATATAGGTAACCATCCTTTTGTTGCTATCTTTTTAATAGAAACCAATAACATTTGTAGTTTTATCAGTCCTAAAAGGTAAAATGATTTCTCTGTGAAATAGTCCAATGAGGTCTCCTCAATTTGGTCCTCTACCTTGGGAATACATATCCTTCTATTAAGGCAATTAGATGTGCTTGACTCTGATTTTATACTCATTTCTTATACCAAGAATGTAATTCAATAAAGGAACACTACAGTTCTCAACCATCTGTTTTTGATTTGTTTTAACGTCATGAAATTTTAAGATTCTGAGAAATTTCCAATAAACTTATCATAGAAAATAAAAACTTAGAAACACAGAAGAGGACCGCATGGTTTACCTTGTGTGTCCTAGTATTTCCTTTTTTATTTCTAGGATAGATATAGGTTTATTTCCCAGGAATGTTTACATTTAATTAGAGTTGACTGTTGACTGGTAGTTTGTTTTGAGCATCTACTATTTCAGTAAAATATTTTTTTCTAACATTGGGGGAGATTTATCAAAACCTGTGTAGAGGAAGAGTTGTGCAGTTGCCCATAGTGACCAATCTGATTGCTTCTTTCGCTTCTTAGAGGCCTTTTTATAAAATAAAAGAAGCAATCTGATGGGCAACTGCACCACTCTTCTCTACACAGCTTTTTTTGGTTTGTTTGTTGAAAACCCTTACTTCCTTAACCCTATTTAAAGTACACCTCAAAAGTTTGACTTCAGACCAACCTTCAGATCAGGTGTGGAGCAACACAGTCCACACTTCACAGTACAGTTGCCAAGATAGATGGGAGTTTCTCTCTATTCATAACTTTTACTATATTTGAAGCTTGTAATCCAGTTCCCTTTTTTGGATATCCATTGAATGGTCCCTAACCTTTTAAAGGGTACCTCTCATCAAAAAAATTGGAAAGTTATTCAACATTCATTAATCTAAAATATATCAAAAGTTTATTTGATGAGAGGTACCCTTTAAACTTTTTAGGATAAATGGTCATGTGTGTACAGAAAGTTACAGCACGGTTTCTGACTTGTATATGACATTTGTGACCAGTTTTCCTTCTGTAAAAGAATTAGAGCAGTACTAATCCAACATTTAGATGAGGTATACTACTTACTAGATCTTTCAGCAGCTTCTCTGTATGTCTTTGCATGTCTGACTGTGCAGTCAAATCACCTCCCCACTGCACAAATCTCTATAGGCAGCATGTAGCCTGATCCTATAGTGTGCTGGCTGATGGTCTGTCACCTCTCTATGGGTGCTGGGGGAGGGGAAAACAATGCACTCCCCTACCCCAGTGACTCTGGTCAGCTCATTTACGTCAATG
This sequence comes from Hyla sarda, assembly GCF_029499605.1. Lineage (NCBI taxonomy): Eukaryota > Metazoa > Chordata > Amphibia > Anura > Hylidae > Hyla > Hyla sarda. The sequence goes on from NC_079189.1 coordinate 366,582,397, forward strand.
GATTTCATCGTCGGTCCGGCTGGGGTACGGGAGCGCACGGTTTTCCCATCCCCCAGCCGGATCCGGCAGCCGTAGGCTGAAAACGTGTTGTGAAAGCACCCTAAAGACAGATGTTTAGCAGTTGTTCATAATTACATGCTTACTGTCATTTCAAACTACTCCCCTTAAAGTGATATCCTCTGTGGCTCCTTACATATTTGTGAATCAAATCATTTATAAAAACTGATTTCTTAAACCAGAACATCTCAAAAGTTTTGGCCACTAGGCATTTCCCCTTCCTACAATCTACTGTCCATTATCTGTTAGGATAAATTTGTGTCTAGTAACAGCTAGATCTAGACAGAACATAGGAAGTGGGGCAAAGATTAGATGTGCAGGACAGAATAGAAGAAAGCTTAAAGGGATTCTCCACTGCCCCAGGGTCCGGAACGTATAGTTCAGAAAGCTGGGTGGGGGGGGGGGTTCATGACATCATGGCCACACCCCTCATGACGTCACACCCCTCAATGCAAGTCTATGGGAGGGGGCGTGATGTCCGTCACACCCCCTCCCATAGACTTGCATTGAGGGGGCATGGGGTGACATCATGACCCCCGCAGCCCGCACCCAGCATTCGGAACTTAATGTTCCGGACACTGGGGCAGTGGAGTATCCCTTTAAGAAAGCCTAGGCTATGTACCTGCAAGCGGAGCCAGTCTGCCTGCTCAGATGAACCAGACTGTACCTACAAAACATAAATCGCAGCCAGATGTTAGCTGTAAATCAATGAGAAATCTCAAATTTAGAATTCCACTTTGCGTTTTTTCACTTTGGCATTTTTTTAAATCCTTTTGGCGTTTTTTCACTTTTTCTGCGTTTTTTTCCCACTCTTTGGCGTTTGGAAAAAAACCCTGTAGTTCCCTCAAACCGGCGTTTTTTTGTCAAAATTGTGGCTATGTGGATTTTAACTTTGGCATTTTTGCAGGCGGTTTTTAATCTTTTTTAGACTTTAGCGATCCAAAAAAGTGATGCAGATAGCTGTTTTTAATAAAATTTCGTAGGGTACCATTAAAATTTTTTTTTCAAAAATATACAGTAGTGAAGGAAAAAATTGTATCTAACGAAATGTATATTATTGAAAAAAATAAAACTATTACTTTTTAAACAGGGATCAATTTATGTGTGCGGGGAAATAAAAATGTAGCCGACAATTATAAAAATGTATTGTGTGTGTGTTTTTCACTTTTTTGCTTTATTTTTTTAATTTTTTTTTAGTTAGTACTACTACTCCCAGCATGGAACACACTGTTCCATGATGGGAGTAGTAGTACCTGTACTAATAGAACGCCCGCTGCGATCTTTCTGTATAATATATCGATGCGGCGGCCGCTTTTCTATGGTCCCCTGCACTGACGTATATATACACATATTCATATTTCCCGCAGAGCTGTGATTGGCCAGATGGTTCCAGCCAATCACAGCTCTCTCTGAGAAATAGGAACATGTGTATATATACGGCCGTGCAGGGGACCATAGGAGAGCGCCGGCCGCTGCATCTATACATTATACAGGAGGATCACAGCGGCTGTCAGAAGTGATACCCGCAGTGATTTTTCCATAACTGCAGTTAATACTACTCCCAACATGGAGCACACTCTGCCTCATGCTGGGAGCTGTAGTACCTGCATTAATAGACAGATCGCAGCAAGTGTCAGAAATTACACTCACTGCGATCTGTCTATTAATACAGGTACTACAGCTCCCAGCATGGAGCAGAGTGTACTCCATGTTGGGAGTAGTAGTGCCTGCTTAAGGACACATCACAGTGGATGTCACTACTGACACCCTCTGTGATCGTCCTGTCTATAGCAGAGATGGAGCGGCTGTATACATCGCTCACATCCCTGCTCTGCACTATACTCCGGGCCGGCCACTCATTCATTCATCTTTTCCTCAGAGCTGTGATTGGCTGCAACCATCCGGCCAATCATAGCTCTGGGTGGGAAATATGAATTTCTGTTGACATCAGTGGCCGGAGTATAGTGCCGAGAGGCGAGCGATGTATAGACCCGCTCGCTTCTCTGCTATATTATGGACGATCGCATCGGGTGTCAGGACTGACACCCGGGGCAATATGTCTATAGTACAGGTACTATCACTCCCAGCATGGAACAGTCTGTTCCATGCTGGGAGTAGTAGTACTACATAAAAATGTATAAAAAAAAAAAAAAAGTGAAACACACACTTTATTAAAAAATAATAAAAATTGGGTTATAAAATATATACATTGCGTATAAGAAATTTTGGGTACCAAAAAAAAAAAATGCCAAGGTGCAATTTCCACACAAATGAAAAAAACGCCGGAAAAAAACGCCAGAAAAAACGCATGATGACGTCACTTGCACTGGCAATTTTTCAGGCGTTTTTTTAATCCCTAAAAACGCAGTGCAAAAAACCAAGTGGAGACTTAGCCTTAGTGCTGTGCTGCGTAAATCATTCCCCAGGACAGTGCCAGCCTGATAGGTTCAGTGCACTCACTATGGCATAGCAGAGATGAATACATCCTGTTCCAAATTATAATGCAAATTCTATTTAAGTGTCACAAAGATTAAATATTTAGTTTTTCAGTTTAACTCATGGATGTCATTGTGGCTCAGGGCTCTTTTGATCACTGAAAATAATCTCGGACACCTGTGATAATTAGATTGCCAGGTGAGCCCAATTAAAAGGAGAAACTACCAAAGGTGGGTGTTCCACATTATTAAGCAGACACCATTTTCAAGCACTATGGGGAAGAAAAAGGATCTCTCTGCTGCTGAAAAGAGTGGAATAGTTCAATGCCTTGGATGAGGTAAGAGTGATCATCACACTAAGAGATTTGTGGCTGATTCAGAGCACAGACAGGTTTCTGCAGATAAAGGCACATTGAGGAAGATTTCTGCCAGATCCATGCACCGAATTAAGAGAGCAGCTACTAAAATACCATTACATAGCAGCAAACAGATATTTTAAGCTGCTGGTGCCTCACGAATCCCATGGACATCAAGGTGTAGAGTCCTCCTGATTCTTGAAACTGTGCATAAACCTTCTATTCGGCCACCACTGCTCCCAAGCAGAAATGGCTGCATTGGGCAGAAATATACATGAAGACTAATTCTCAAACAGTCCTGTTCACTGATGAGTCCCGTGCAACCCTGGATGGTCCAGATGGATGGAGTAGTGGATGGTTGGTGGACGGCCACCCTGTGCCAACAAGGCTGCAACGTCAGCAAGGTGGTGGTGGAGTCATGTTTTGGGCCAGAATCATGGGAAGAGAGCTGGTCGGCCCCTTTAAGGTCCCCCAGGGTGTAAAGATGACCTCTGCAAAGTATGTGGAGTTTCTGACTGACCACTTTCTTCCCTGGTACAGAAGGAAGAACTATGCTTCCCGTAATAAAATCTTCCTGCAAGACAATGCACCATCTCATGCTGCAAATAATACCTCTGCATCAATAGCTGCTATGGGGATAAAAAGGAGAAAAAGTCATGGAGTGGCCTCCATCCTCCCCTGACCTCAATCCTATTGAGAAACTTTGGAGCATCCTCAAGCAAAAGATCTATGAGGGTGGGAGGCAGTTTACATCCAAACAGCAGCTCTGGGAGGCTATTCTGACATCTTGCAAGACAAATTCAAGCAGAAACTGTCCAAAAACTCACAAGTTCAATGGATGCAAGACTTGTGAAGCTGCTATCAAATAATGAGTCTTATGTTAAAATGTAATGTGACCTGTTAAAATGTTTAAGAAGTTAAAATGTTGTTAAAAGTTTAATTGAAATAGCTTTTGATTTCAGTAAATATGCTGCAAACACAACAAATGACAATTTTCATTTCTTTACAACCTATAAAGTGTTTTAAAACTTATTGTGCATAATTTGGAACAGCGCATTGTAAGTTTTTTTATGTTTAAAAGCATTCTGTTATCGTTAGTAGTTTTGTTCAATAAAAATTGAATTGTACTCTAAATAGTTGATAACATGAGTAGAGATGAGCGAACTTACAGTAAATTCGATTTGTCACGAACTTCTCAGCTCGGCAGTTGATGACTTATCCTGCATAAATTAGTTCAGCTTTCAGGTGCTCTGGCAGGCTGGAAAAGGTGGATACATTTCTAGGAAAGAGTCTCCTAGGACTGTATCCACCTTTTCCAGCCCACGGGAGCACCTGAAAGCTGAACTATGGAATACAGATCTTCTGCCACAAGAGAAAGGAGGGATGGCTGTTCCTGCAGCCTAGGACACTGGAGGCCGTTAAAGCCCCTAAAGCAAGAACTGGGGGCAGGACAGGACTGCGAAGAGGGAAAAAATGAGAATTGAATGCTACAGACTAAGGCTGCTGCTCATGGAGTCTTATGACACAGGAAAGCCTTACTACATAATAATGTTGTGTAGAGAAGAGTGTTGGCTTTTTATCTTCATGTCTTCTGTCCTGCAGTTGGAGGTCTCCTCTAGGGGGTACTGTCATGGGTGTAAGGGTAAGGAAGCATTTTTCATAAGGGGCTACAAAGTTTCTAATGATGTATTCATTTCAGATGCTGAAAAGCTTTTATTTTGTAATTTTACCCTAACATATTTCAAAATGCCATGTGTGAGTAAATAATCCAGTTTTACTTGTTTCAGGCAATTTTTATTATCACAGATTCTTACCCAATAGTAAGGAGTGTTTAACATGTTGTCTGGGCTTTATTAAAAAAATTTAATAAATAATGTACCCCCTTGTCCATGGGTTAGATCTACTATTGCAGCTCAGAAACATTACCTAATAAGGATGCACCAGACACAGCCTATGAACAAAATTGTAGCTAAAATAACTAATAATCTAATTCCAGGTATACCCTTTAAAAAGGAGTAACCTTTCACAGGATAGGGAATAAGTACCTGACCGCTGGGGCCCCCAAGACCACTGTGCTCTCAGTGAGAAGTGCGTGTCGTCTACTGGTAGACGGCACACACTCCATTCCTTTCGATGATGCCAGAGAGCTGTACTCGGGTCTTTTCGGCGCTCCCATAGAAATGAATGGAGCATGTGCCAGCTGCAGCACGCACTCCTCACTGAATGCCAGGTCCCGTCCCGTTGATTGTGGGGGTCCCCAGCGGTCGGACCCCCCCTACCTCCCGCAATTAGCTTATCCCCTATTTTTGCCAGAGATCTCCTTTAAGGTCATATTTGATAAAATATGTATACAATAGATCACAACGACTTAAATGTATACAATAGATCACAACGATATTCGGTGTTAAAATGATTTTTTCTATTTGTAGAAAAAAGAATTCTATCTTGTGAAAATGTTAGTGCATTGGTTTAAAAATGACCACATACAAATTGTTATTTCAACCATACCATCCAAATATACACCGTATTTTTCACCGTATAAGATGCACTTTTTCTTCCCCAAAACGGGGGGGGGGGGGGGGGGGAGTTGGTGCGTCTTATACGACGAATATACGCCCGAGGCTGCTGCGGGCGAGAGCGGGAAGTCAGCGGTAAGTAGAGGCTGTAGAGGCGGTGGTGCGGTACAGCGCTGACTACCCGCTCCCTGCCTGCAGAAGCCTCATGACCGCCGGTGAATTTTTCACCTCACACCGGCTAAGTTTATTGCCCTACGCCTGGAACATACACTCCCGGGCGCCGGGCAAGTTAATTACTAATAACTGTATACTAAAAACCAGGGTGCCTCCAGCTGTTGTGAAACTACAACTCCCAGCATGTCCGGACCGGCAAAGGCTGTCCGAGCATGCTGGTAGTTGTAGTTTCACAACAGTTGGAGGCACCCTGGTTTTTAGTATACATGAATTAGTTTTTACCTGCTCTGGCCGGCCCCCGCCTGCAGTCGCACACAGGAGCCGCGCCGGGCAGATAAGGATAGGTTTTCCTATACTGGACATCACTGTGTCCCGAAAAATCTTTTGGGAACATAAGGATGTCCGCGGGTCACTAACCATTCCCCGGCCGATGCACGTCCTCCTCCGGTCTTCCTGCGATCCTCCGCCTCTCTATGGTTGTACGCACAGGACCTCATAGAGGCGAAGGAGGACCGGAGGAAGACGCGCGCTGGTCAGGGCCTGGCGAGTGACCGGCGGCGCGTAATCTTCAGTGTTCTGGTCACCGCACCTATTGCTATGGTCCATAGGCCATAGCAGTAGATTGTGACACCGGACCAGAGGAGCGGTGACCGGAACACTGTGGGGGCAGCACACAGACATACAGCCTCCAGCCGTACACTGTATATGGCTGGAAGCTGTATGTCTGTGGGGGGGAGCTGCCTACCATTGTGGGGGAACTATACTGCCAACTATTGTGAGAGAACTATACTGCCAACCATTGTGGGGGGGGGGGGGAGCTGCCTACCATTGTGGGGGAACTATACTGCCAACTATTGTGGGGGAACTATACTGATATAAAATATTTTACTACAGTATTTGGTTCAGAATCTTTTTTTTTCTAGATTTTCCTCCTTTAAAATTAGGTGCGTCTTATATGGCGAAAAATACGGTAAATCTGTAAAGACCCGTACAGAGGTAACATTGTACAGTTGTCCATAACAACCAGATTACTTATTTCATTTTTAAAAGGCTTCTAAAAAATGACAAACAATGTGATTGGTTGCTATGGGCAACTGCTCCAATTTTCCCAAATGTCTGCAGAATGTTTCTTTCCGCACTGCAAAGATTGTGAATTTTCATTTACATATGTATTCCCTGTAGTAAACATGTAAAAGTAAAAAAAAAAAAAAAGGCATAAAATGTTCATCTGACCAGGGGGCTGTAACTGAACGCAACACTTGCCATATTTCTATATCCCCACTAAAAATCTGTGAATGCCAATATCAGTGACTTGTAGAAAGATTTTAATGATAAATACCTTTCAAGTAAACCACTGTGCAAAGAAATACACACTTAAAACGCTTCCAGTCAGATCCATAAAATATACACCATAAAATATCAGTAATATAAAAAAGTATAAAAATACAGTTTACAGCACATACAAAACCACCAAAAACCATAACATCTGCAAATCCTATCTTTACAAAACAGTCAAAAAAAAAAAAAAAAATCAAAGAATTATATACAACTAGAAGGTGCATTGGCATTAGGGCATTGATTTTAGGCCCCAGCTGTAAGGAACACAGTAACATGATTTTTGCTGGATAACAGTGTAACTGCCATAAATTAAATAAGTTAGTTCACATTTTTGCTTGACACGCCCCTGGAAGGCATATATTAATCTAATGTGTATTTAAAGCTCTTTTCAATAGTTCCATATCTTTTCTTTTATTTGAGCCGACTCTTCGACATTCATAGGCGTCATGCTGTAAAGGTATATAGCTATCCAGTAGTCCCAAGCCCTGCCCAGCAGGACTCATGAATAGTTTTGTCCAAGATAGTTTAAACTTTCCTTTGTATCCAAAGAAGGCAATGCTACCTAAAAAAGTAAGAAATAAATTATTATATATACAGATGTATATGCCTCTATGGTAATAAACTATAAAATCCGAACAAGAAGCCACACCTATATCTACCTACTCGCCACCACACCGCCACTTCTGAACTTGGTGAATGATTACAAGTAGTTGGAAGTGGTTTAACAGATGCTATTATACATCTCTATTCCTATATATTTTCTAGAATTAAACCCCCATCAAATTCCAAAAACACCAAACAATGCTCATTGATACAAAACTGTAAGAGGGCATTAAAGTATAATGCATCATAGAGGGGAGATGCCTGGTCTGAAGGCCCCACCTACTGCTAAATGCCCTAAATGGTCATATAGTATAGACCTTCTCACATTGTATTTCTCATCAGATGAATCAGGCAAACTACAGTTTCTGCCATTTCCTTATAAGTTTCACAGTGTTTTCTGTTAATGGATTATGTTACTATCACTGCGCAAGTCCAGCAATAAAGAGGCCTGTCATCCTGCCTGCAAAACATATGGAAGGGGCCGTGAAAACGGAGAAAACTAAATCCAAAACGGTCAGCAACTATGCTGTGGATGCCTTTGGCTATGTTCACATGTTGGAATTTCCTTGCTGGATTCCGCATTGGAATTCTAAACAAAAATTCCGCTGCAGCAGAGCTCCATTGAAACCAGAGAAAATCCCAAGGGCACAAATCCATTATATAGCTGGGTTCACACACAGTATTTTGGGCCAAGTTTTAGGCCTCATTTTGTTCATTTGGTTTTTCCACTCTTGGGTTTGTAAAACTAAGAAAAACTACAATGGAAAGATTTGCACCATTATAATGGTTTTGGATCCACTCTAGGTTCTGGTAAAGCTACTGAGTAAAATGAGACTCAAAATGAGGCCCAAAACAATGTGAACCCAGCCTCACCACACCAACCCATTACTTGATCTATGCACATGCCTTGATATATATTGACTTCTCCTCTTTCACAATCCAATGGCCACAACAGTGACCTGCCTCTGTCAGGGACTTAGTGTGCATTTCCTGCGGGTTGAGATAGGGAACAGGGATTTGGTGAGCATGGGGACCCACGCACCTTTGGAAGGGAATCAGCAGGGGATCAGACAGGTGAGTACAGCTTTTTATTTATTTCATTAATTTTTAACCCATTAAAGGGGTACTCCACTGGAAAACATTTTTTTTTTATTAACTGGTGCCAGAAAGTTAAACAGATTTGTAAACTACCTACTTCTATTAAAAAACACATCTTAGGATTCCAGTACAGCATCTGATAAGTACTGGAAGGATTGAGTTATTACAGTGAATTACCATAGAATCCATTCTATGTATCCCCTCAGGAGGACAGTCAATATTGGCAGAAACGCGTTGGAAATTATCTGAAGTGGAGTTGTGTTATGCATACAATTTATGGTCTTCTACCGGGTTTTTTTAGATGGCTAAGCTTTACCTGTTTGGTTGTGGTCAGTAGAGCACTGAATTATTTTTATGGTGAATTTTATCTGGTGTTATTAAAAGTTACGTTTTAGGCACCTACCCCTTTATCATTTGTTGATATAGTGTTGGTCTTCGAAGCTGGGAGATGTTGGATGCCTTGTAGATCCATTACTATTTAGCAAATTATTTCTAGAAAATGATTAAAATAATCATTTTGGGACACATAGGCCAAGCACATGGGCAAAAAAAAAATAACAGTGAAAGTTTGTGCCTTTCTGTAGTAATGAGCTCAAACCAGCAACTGGTAGCAAAGTAAAAAGAATGCTGTCCAAAACCGTCCTGCATGGGGACTATTAGTAAAAGTGATATGTTTACATCTATTAAAGCGATTAGATGTATTTTGCCTTTATTTTAAATTCTCCCTTATATAGTCCATATCCCCATTGTGTGCTCTATAGCCCATGATGACTAAGGTCAATGCACTTTACTTATAATTGCACCTTGTGAAAAGCTATGGTTTAAAACTAAAAACACTTTAATGTGCAGCTTACCTTTATTCTGAAGAATTGCTGGTTTAGCTGTTCCCAGAGAGTATAACCATTGTGCAATTTTGCCATAATCCGCTATGTATCCACGTGATGCAATGGCAACTATTGATCTAGTATATAAAACAATAAAGATACTTAAACATAGGGCTGACTGGTTTAGATTACCTCGCTGCTGGAACTCCAGTAATCAGCCATGACATGGGAAGAAACCCTGAAGAAGGGGCATAACTAACGGAGGTGCAGAAGAAGCTGTCGCACAGGGCCCCTGGTGCCTAAGGTGAGCCCAAGGCAACTCTGCCCATAAAAAGGCACATGGAAGACATGGTGGCCTGTTCCAGATTATGCCTCTGTTATGCCTCTGTCCTGTAGCAAAATTAGACACTTTCCATTTAAATAATCCAGTTGTTAGCTGTATTGTATCAGTAAACTAGTAGAATTACTACAGATTTAGGTTTATTTTCTAGGTAGGGTCGCTAACTGTTCCTGCCATAATCACAGCATTACTGTGCACAATATCAATATTTCTGTATATTTATGATAGAATTCTTGCAATTGTCATATGACCCAGCCCAACCTTAAAGAGAACCTGTGGCTGAATCAAAAATAGTGTGTTTCTAAGTATGTGCTTATAGGAAAGTGGGGGCTGATCACATACCAGTTTATGGTATGTAAATCAGCCCCCATTTGCTGAGATATGGGGAAGGGGTGTTTATTTCCATCCGACGGTCTGCTCATACTATTTGGTTGCAGATGAGGAGAGACCACCACCACACGGCACTGTGAAAAAGACCAGGGAACTGAACTGAACCCAGGCTGACCTGGGGACTGCACAGCACTGGCCAACTGCATCATAATGGTATGATGGGGTAGGGGTTAATGCAGAGTCGGTAGGTGTTAATGAATGGGAGGGTGGCAGCAGCTGAAACATGTACTTGTAAAGACCAAGAAGATGAAGGACAGCACTGGACCTGTCCAGTGTGCACATGGTCGTCCAGATACGCATACAGAAAATAGATTTTTTTGCAGCACAAAACACACCTCCCCTCTGACAGATTCACAAACCATCACATGGAAATAAACACCCCAATACCTCGGGGGGAGGGAGGCTGATCAACATACTGTAAATGGGTATGTGATCATTCTCCCTAACCTATCTGCACATACAGCTTATAGAAACAGGTATTTCTGATTCGGCCACAGGTCCCTTTTAAGGAAACACTGAGGTTGCTTATGAGTTAGGGTAATGTTTTCATTTTCAGGAGATCCTGTATCACTATGGAGCCCTACCCTGAATCATTTCAGAGTGTTAAAAAATAAAAATAAAAAAAAATAAGAAAGAAAAAAAGTAAGACATATTCATGTGTAACCTAATTTGGGAAATGTAGTGCTCTTTGTAAACTACTAAAGACAAAACAAGTTTCAAGGAAAAAAAAATAATGTATATTTCTGCCAATATATACCTTTGAGGGATTCTGTTTTCCAGTACATCAAAATCTTCTTGTTTAACATGCAAGTCTTCTTTTACTGCTCCAGTGCAAGCGTCAATGACAACGACGAATAAACCAGCTTGTTGAAAGGAATACTTGGTGCCATTAACCTGAAAAACACATGAATGCAACAAAAAGATTGCCAACTATAATAGGATGTGAGAAAAAGGGGCCTGTGTTCCTCATGTCCAAACCTATGACGACATTTCTTATAAGACACTATAATCTTTCTAAAGCTAAAATGAACTTAAATTTCCTCACTGCTGGAGGAGCCTAAAATAGAGAAATCCCTGGACAGAGTAACAGCCAAAAAGTTAAAGTCAATAAGGAGGTGGTCAGCTAATATTTTACTTTCCATGCTCAGCAGACAATGCGCTTTTCAGTGCAAAGCTAAAATGTGGCATTTTCACCAGCTTTCCTTGTCAGAATGCTACTTATTTTATAGTCTTAAGAAGCATATAAAAGGCACAGGAGAGGGTGAAATTATGACACAAACCCGTTAAAGGGAATCTGTCATGCTGAGCATTGTGCCCTGTGTACAGGCAGGAAGTTACAGAGCAGACTGATTTATAGAAACATAGAAGGTGTCGGGAGATAAGAACCATTTGGCCCATCTAGTTTGCCCAATAATCTGAATACTATGAATAGTCCCTGGCCCTATCTTATATGAAGGATAGCCTTATGCTTATCCCATGTATGTTTAAACTCCTTCACTGTATTTGCAGCGACCACTTCTGCAGGAAGGCTATTCCATGCATCCACTACCCTCTCAGTAAAATAATAACTTCCCGATATTACTTTTAATCCTTTGCCCCTGTAATTTAAAACTATGTCCTCTTGTGGTAGTTTTTCTTCTTTTAAATATGCTCTCCTCCTTTACCGTGTTGATTTCCTTTATGTACCGTATTTATCGGCGTATAACACGCATTTTTTAGGCTAAAATGTATCTGCGTGTTATACGCTGATAAGCCGCTGCAGTTCAATGATTTAAAGTGGGCACTTCAAATCAATGAACTGCAGCGGCTTTTGCAGGTGCAGAGACCTGCCATCGCTGCCAGCTTCTCTGCCCCTGCCTGTCCTGGGGTCTAGAGCCCTGCTGCCGCCGCTTCTCTCCCCCTGGCTATCGGTGCCGCTGCCCCTTCTCTCCCCCTGGCTATCGGTGCCGGCAATGGGGCAGCGGCGCCGATAGCCAGGGGGAGAGAAGGGGCAGCGGCACCCATTGCCGGCGCCGCTGCCCCGTTGCCTCCCCCTTCCCCTGTTGTATAATTACCTGTTGCCGGGGGTCGGGTCCGCGCTGCTTCTGGCCTCCGGTGTGGCGTCCCCTGCGTCGTTGCTATACGCTGCACGGCGAGGCGCAATGACGAGTGACGTCACTTGTCATTGCGTCTCGCAGCGCATAGCAATGACGCAGGGGACGCCACACCGGAGGCCAGAAGCAGCGCGGACCCGACCCCGGCAAAAGGTAATTATACAACAGGGGATGGGGGAGGCAACGTGGCAGCGGCGCCGGCAATGGGTGCCGCTGCCCCTTCTCTCTCCCCGGCACCGATAGCCAGGGGGAGAAAAGGGGCAGCGGCACCGATAGCCAGGGGGAGAAAAGGGGCAGCGGCAGGGCTCTAGACCCCAGGAAAGGCAGGGGGAGAGAAGCTGGCAGTGACGGCCTCTCTCCCCCTGCCTTTCCTGGGGGCTTCTGCGGGGTCAGAAACAGTGTATCGGGGTATACACATGCACACACCCTCATTTTACCAAGGATATTTGGGTAAAAAACTTTTTTTACCCAAATATCCTTGGTTAAATTAGGGTGCGTGTTACAGGCCGGTGCGTGGTATACCCCGATAAATACGGTATTTAAAGGTTTCTATCATATCTCTTCTAGTCTAGTCTTTCTTCCAAGCTAGGATCAAGAGATTTAGTGTCACTTGAAAGTTACAGATCAGATAATCGATAATTCAGCTAACCACAGTGCAGTGGAAACAGAAGTGCAATGAAAGGAACGAATCCAGCGTTCCCGGTGATGTGGAATAAAATCACAACTTTACTACCTTCTATTAAAAATAGTAACAAACGTGTATCAATGCAGCATAGCTCAGCCTGACGTGTTTCGTGGTGTCTCACTTTTATCAAAAGTGATAAAGTGGGACACCACGAAACGAGTCCGGCTGAGCTACGCTGCAATGGTACACATTTGTTACTATTTTTAATAGAAGTCATGATTTTATTCCACATCACTGGAAGCGCTGGATTTATTCCTTTCATTGCACTGAAATTTAGAGATGGTATGTCGACCTCCCTCCCTGCATGAGATTCTGGACCCATTCTGGAGATCCCAGAAGTCGGATCCCCTGCGATTAGACACATCCCCTATCCTGTGGATGTTTTAAAACACTGGATAGGTTTTTAAAATCAATATCTAGGCATGTCTTAAATGGATACTCCTGTGGAAAACTTTTTTTTTTTAAATCAACTGGTGCTAGAAAGTTAAACAGATTTGTAAATTAATGTAGGAGAGATATGGAAAAATCAATCGGCCCTCACCGGTCTTCTTCAGCAAAAGGTTTCTTTAATGCAAAATACTCACATACCGTATATACTCGAGTATAAGCCGACCCGAGTATAAGCCGAGACCCCTAATTTCAACCCAAAATCCCAGGAAAAGTTATTGACTCGAGTATAAGCCTAGGGTGGGAAATACATCATCCCCCCTTGTCATCATCCAGACCCGTCATTAACATCCTCATCATCATCACCGCCTGTCATCATCCAGACCCTCATCATCATCACCTGTCATCATCCCCTTGTCATCATCCCACACATCCCCCCTTCATCATCCCCTTGTCATCATCCCCACCCCCCTTCATCATCCCCTTGTCATCATCCCACACCCCCCCCCCCTTCATCATCCCCTTGTCACCATCCCCACCCCCCTTCATCATCCCCTTGTAATCATCCCACACCCCCCCCCCCTTCATCATCCCCCCCACCCCCCTTCGTCATCCTCTTGTCATCATCCGCCCTCAGTGGTCTTCAACCTGCGGACCTCCAGAGGTTTGAAAACTACAACTCCCAGCAAGCCCGGGCAGCCATCGGCTGTCCGGGCTTGCTGGGAGTTGTAGTTTTGAAACCTCCGGAGGTCCGCAGGTTGAAGACCACTGCGGCCTTCGACATCATCCAGCCCCCTCTCACCCCCCTTTAGTTCTGTACAGTACTCACCTCCGCTAGGCGCTGGTCCGGTGCTGCAGGACTGTCCGGAGAGGAGGTGGTCCGGTGGGATAGTGGTTCCGGGCTGCTATCTTCACCGGGGGCGCCTCTTCTCCGCGCTTCGGGCCCAGAATAGAGGTGTTGCCTTGACAATGACGCAGAAGTACGTTGGTAATGAACGTACCTCTGCGTCGTTGTCAAGGCAACGTGACTATTCTGGGGCCGGGCCCGAAGCGCTTAGAAGAGGCTTCCCCGGTGAAGATAGCAGCCCGGAACCACTATCCCACCGGACCACCTCCTCTCCGAACAGTCCTGCAGCACCGGACCAGCGCCGAGCGGAGGTGAGTACTGTACAGAACTAAAGGGGGTGAGAGGGGGCTGGATGATGTCGAAGGCCACAGTGGTCTTCAACCTGCGGACCTCCGGAGGTTTCAAAACTACAACTCCCAGCAAGCCCGGACAGCCGATGGCTGCCCGGGCTTGCTGGGAGTTGTAGTTTTGAAACCTCTGGAGGTCCGCAGGTTGAAGACCACTGCGGGTGGAGAGTTCACTCGAGTATAAGCCGAGGGGGGGTGTTTTCAGCACGAAAAATCGTGCTGAAAAACTCGGCTTATACTCGAGTATATACGGTACATAAAGGCAATTGGGGAGAGGGGTCGACAGGGGGGGTATTAACCTCCGGGGACAGAATCTGTTTCACTCGTTAGACGAGCTTCATCTGGCCATGACAGTCTGGAAGGTAGGCTGGTTCTTATACAGGTGATCGGCCAGTCTTGATAGCTCAGGACAGAATCCCTGTTCTGACGTACCCGGTGAGAAAAATTCTGTTACTCATCATTAGCTGTAAGTCGCTATTGTAGGTCTACGTCAGTAGAACTTAGATTATAGTTTTTGTATTTTAAATGTGAATGCTGAGTATATACAAAACAAAACACATGTATTTTAAAAACAAGGTGCATAATCAACCTCATCATTCAGGCCAAGAGGACCTGCTGCCGTATGGATAATCCAGTATGTCTCTCTTTGGAGCAAGTATCAATCTAAGTTTATTCCAGGTTTATACTTAACCTTCTCAATGCCGGCAAATCTAAGATGGTCTGATTTACCCCCGTGGGCTTCAGCTACATGGGCGATAAGACGAGGAGCTCCTTTCATAGTCCGAAATGAGTACCAATGTTCTCTAATCCTAGCATTAAGTTGTTTTATCGTCTTACTAATGTAGTAACACCCACAGGGGGAAAAGACCACATAAACAACATACTTAGTTCTGCACGTAATTAAATCTGACACTGTATGGGTAACACAACCCATTCTCATGGTTTTAAGTTCTGCATTATACCTGCAAAAATTACAGGATTTACATGCATAATTCCCTTTCGGGTTAGAGAAGTCAACCAGGTGAGTTCTCTTTTATCCATAATAGTGTCACGTTTCTTTAGAGAGTCACCTAATGTTCTGTTCTTCCTAAACAAAATAAGGGGTTTCCTATTTGCCACAACTTTTAAATCTAAATCACTCTCTATTATGTGCCAATTTCTTCTAATGGCACATTCTAAAATTTGATTGATAGGAGAATTTTGAAAAGTAAAAGTAAAAAGTTTCTGTTCAGGTTTAAATTTCTTACTAGCTTTTATTTTTCAACGGATGTTCTCTTTTCATTTTCTTGGCCCGGGTCCTTCCTTCCTTAATCAATTGCAGTGGATACTGTCTCTCTTGTAATCTCATCTGGAGCTCATCTGCCTGTATGTTATACATGGTGTCCAACGTGTTGTTCCGTCTTAAACGGACGAATTGGCTGTAAGGGATCCCCTTCACTGAGCTCGGATGCGAGCTGTAAAAGTGAAGAAGGGTATTCCTGGACAACTCTTTTCTATACCCTTCACTAATGATTCTGTCATGTTCGACTTTTAATCTCACGTCAAGAAATTCTATCGACGACCCTCTAAAATGGGATGTGAAGCACCGATTCATTGAGTTCGCCTCGTTAAGGTAGGCAACAAACTCATGAAACTGCTCCTCAGTCCCTGCCCAAGCTAACAAGACATCATCTATGTATCGAGAATAGAATTTGATACTACTGATATATGGGTTAGTGGAGGAGTAGATTTATCTACTCTCGAATTCAGCCAGAAAAAGATTGGCATAGGTACAGGACACTGGGGTCCTGCCTGTACCACTGATCTCCAAACTTGAAAGTACTGTTAGACAGAACAAAGGCCAAGGCCTCGGTGACAAAATTAACAAATTCGTGTGGCGTGTCAGATCTCTTGAGGCTCTCCCTTACGGCCTGTACACCCGTATCGAGCGGGATACGGGTGTACAGGCTGACTACATCGACTGAGCATAGATGCCAATTCGACTCCCACCTCAATCCTTCCATCATTCGCAATAAATGGAGGATCTTTAATATAGGCTGGAATACTGGTTAACATTGGACTGAGCAACCACTCCAAATAATGGGATAAGTGCTCAGTGACAGATCCCACCCCCGAGACGATAGGTTGTCCCGGGGGTGGAACCTGCCCTTTGTGGACCTTGGGCAAGTGGTACCAGGTGGCAGGTCAGGGTATTTCTGGGATGAGCCGCTTGTCGTTTTTCTTGGAAAGTACTTCTCTCTCTACTGCATTGTGTAAAAAAAGACGTAAGATTAGAAAGAATCTTGCTAGTGGGGTCTGTTTTTATGGGCGTGTAAGTGGACCTGTCACCCCGACCTATCTTCTCGGGGGTGGGATCTGTCACTGAGCACTTATCCCATTATTTGGAGTGGTTGCTCAGTCCAATGTTAACCAGTATTCCAGCCTATATTAAAGACACCCTGCATTTACTGTAAATGATGGAAGGATTGAGGTGGGAGTCGAATTGGCATCTATGCTCAGTCGATGTAGTCAGCCTGTACACCCGTATCCCGCTCGATACGGGTGTACAGGCCGTAAGGGAGAGCCCCAAGAGATCTGACAAGCCACACAAATTTGTTAATTTTGTCACCGAGGCCTTGGCCTTTGCTCTGTCTAACAGTACTTTCAAGTTTGGAGATCAGTGGTACAGGCAGGACACCGGGACCCCGGTGTCCTGTACCTATGCCAATCTTTTTCTGGCTGAATTCGAGAGTAGATACATCTACTCCTCCACTAACCCATATATCGGTAGTATCAAATTCTATTCTCGATACGTAGATGATGTCTTGTTAGCTTGGGCAGGGACTGAGGAGCAGTTTCATGAGTTTGTTGCCTACCTTAACGTGGCGAACTCAATGAATCTGTCCTTCACATCCAATTTGGAGGGTCGTCGATAGAATTTCTTGACATGAGATTAAAAGTCAAACATGACAGAATCATTAGTGAAGGGTATAGAAAAAAAGAGTTGTCCAGGAATACCCTTCTTCACTTTTACAGCTCGCATCCGAGCTCAGTGACGAAGGGGATCCCTTACGGACAATTCGTCCGTTTAAGACGGAACAACATGTTGGACACCATGTATAACATACAGGCAGATGAGCTCCAGATGAGGTTACAAGAGAGACAGCATCTACTGCAATTGATTAAGGAAGGAAGGACCCGGGCCAAGAAAATGAAAAGAGAACATCCGTTGAAAAAATAAAAGCTAGTAAGAAATTTAATCCTGAACAGAAACTTTTTACTTTTACTTTTCAAAATTCTCCTATCAATCAAGTTTTAGAATGTGCCATTAGAAGAAATTGGCACATAATAGAGAGTGATTTAGATTTAAAAGTTGGGGCAAATAGGAAACCCCTTATTTCGTTTAGGAAGAACAGAACATTAGGTGACTCTCTAAAGAAACGACACTATTATGGATAAAAGAGAACTCACCTGGTTGACTTCTCTAACCCCGGAAGGGAATTATGCATGTAAATCCTGTAATTTTTGCAGGTATAACGCAGAACTTAAAACCATGAGAATGGGTTCTGTTACCCATACAGTGTCAGATTTAAATACGTGCAGAACAAAGTATGATGTTTATGTGGTCTTTTGCCCCTGTGGGTTTTACTACATTGGTAAGACGAGAAGACAACTTAATGTTAGGATTAGAAAACATTGGTACTCATTTCGGACTATGAAAGGAGCTCCTCGTCTTATCGCCCATGTAGCTGAAGCCCACGGGGGTAAAACAGACCATCTTAGATTTGCCGGCATTGAGAAGGTTAAGTATAAACCTGGAATAAACTTAGATTGATACTTGCTCCAAAGAGAGACATACTGGATTATCCATACGGCAGCAGGTCCTCTTTGCCTGAATGATAAGGTTGATTATGCACCTTGTTTTTAAAATACATGTGTTTTGTTTTGTATATACTTATATTATAGTTTTTGTATTTTAAATGTGAATGCTAAGTTCTACTGACGTAGACCTTCAATGGCGACTTACAGCCAATGGCAAGTAACAGAATTTTTCTCACCGGGTACGTCAGAACAGGGATTCTGTCCTGAGCTATCAAGACTGGCCGATCACCTGTATAAGAACCAGCCTACCTTCCAGACTGTCATGGCCAGATGAAGCTCGTCTAACGAGTGAAACAGATTCTGTCGCCGAAGGTTAACCTCCTGAGCGGTAATCCCGAGCGTGACTCGGGGTTAATTTTCCCTGCTAGGATCGGTAACCCCGAGTCACGCTCGGGGTAGAATTGCTGAGTTCCCGGCCGGGCTGCACGATATATCGCAAAAGCAATGCGATATAGCGATGTGGCCCCCGGGAAAACATGCGATTATCTGCTCTGGTCGGCTCCCGTTGCTGGGGCCGGCCAGAGCAGGTAAAGAAAAATACTAAAAGTCAGTGTTTCCCTACCAGGGGGCCTCCAGCTGTTGCAAAACTACAACTCTCAGCATGCCCGAACAGCCAAAGGCTGTCCGGGCATGCTGGGAGTAGTAGTTTCACAACAGCTGGAGGCCCCCTGGTAGAAAAACACTGAGCTAAGTGTAAAAGGAAGAAGTAGTAAAATAAAAAAAACCTTTTGCTTACCTAATCCCGGTCCCTGCAGATGCCGTTCCCCTCCGTGCGGTCCGGGGTGTCCTCTCTTCACTATTCATCTTCTAGGACCTTTCACTTTTCAGCCAATCACAGGCCGCAGTGGTGTAAAGCCTGTGATTGGCTGAAGGGGAAAGGACTTGTTCTGCAGCAAATACAATAGGTTTGAAATCTGCCGGCAAACCTAGTGTATTTGCTGCAGGACAAGACAAGGTGAGAAGGGGGGGATGAATGTGACAAAGGGGGGAATGTGACAGGGGGGGGGGGGGGAAATGTGACATGAAGGGGGGATGTGACAAGGGGGGGAATGTGACAAGGAGGGGGGAGAATGTGACAAGGAGGGGGGAGAATGTGACAAGGAGGGGGGAGAATGTGACGGGGGATGTGACAAGGGAGAGGGGAATGTGACGGGGGAGATGTGAAATGGGCGGAGGGAGATGTGAAATTCAGTTACAAAAATTTTACCGCTTTTGGTACAAATTTCCAGACAGAATCATACCGCCAGGGAGGTTAATACCCCCCCTGTCGATCCCTCTCCCCAATTGCCTTTATGTATGTGAGTATTTTGCATTAAAGGGTACCTTTCATCAAATTTTTTTTTGATATATTATAGATTAATGTATGCAGAATAACTTTCCAATAGCATGTTATAAAAAAAATATGCTTCTTTCTATTTAATTTTCCACTTTGAAAAAATGACCACTAGGGGTCTCCCTTCCAGTCCCTTTTTTTATAGATTTCAGACTCATGCAGGAGTCCTAAATCTCAGACTGCAGCTAGGACACAGACAAACTCAGCACTGCTCCCTGTCAGGGAGTTTGTCTGTGTCCCAGCTGCAGTCTGAGATTTAGAACTCCTGCATGAGTCTGAAATCTATAAAAAGGACTGGTAGGGAGACCCCTAGTGGTCATTTTTTCAAAGTGGAAAATTTAATAGAAAGAAGCATATTTTTAATAACATGCTATTGGAAAGTTATTCTGCATACATTAACCTATAATATATCAAAAGTTTTTTTGATGAGAGGTACCCTTTAAAGAAACTTATTGCTGAAGAAGACCGGTGAGTGCCGATTGATTTTCCATATCTCTCCTACATTGCACTTTCACATATCAGTCAGAGCACCCCTACCTTCTCAAAAGACTGTTTTCCTGAATCTCATATCCTGGCCCACCATATCCAGTTGGTCAGCCGAAGCAGTGCCGGACACATTCTCCTTTTTGCTAGATTTGTAAATCACTTCCATTAAAAAAATCTTAATCCTTCCAATACTTTCGGGACTGTATAATAAAGAGAAATCCAAAAAAGAAATGCATTTCCTCTGATGTCATGACCACAGTGCTCTCTGCTGACCTCTGCTGTCCATTTTAGGAACTGTTCAGAGCTGGAGAAAATCCCCATAGAAAACATATGCTGTTCTGCACAGTTCCTAAAATGGACAGCAAAGAGCACTGTGGTCATGACATCAGAGGAAATGCATTTCTTTTTTGGATTTCTCTTTAGTATACAGCCCCGAAAGTACTGGAATGATTAAGATTTTTTAATAGAAGTGATTTACAAATCTGTTTAACTTTTTGGCACCAGGTGATTTAAAAAAAAAAAAAATAATTTCCACGGGAGTACCCCTTTAAATGAAACATTCTATGTCATAAAAAATATGCTTTGAATAATCTCACTATTCTACTTCAGAGAGGTTATTTCCATAACTAGTCTGAATTCTTACCAAAATAAAAGATTCAGTCGCTCCTTGTTGGATTTCCTCTTTACTAAGGGATTGAATTTCCAAGGGGAGGTAGATATTATGAGGATCACTGGTGAAGACAACCTACAAGCAGAGCATACATTTACAATAAGTACAGGTAGGAGAAAAATAGATCAGCTCACCACAATTTTCTCATATAGTAGAACACCACGGCATGGGGTTCGGAAGAACTGAACAAAGGAGCCGCCTCTCCTCGTAGTCACAGAAAATGGAGAAATTTGTAAATCCAGCTCCAGATGGAGAAAAAAAATGGATAAAACTTAACATTCAATAAACCATATTAAATATGGTTTATTAAACTAAGTTTTATCCATTTTTTCCTCCATCAGGATCTGGATTTACAAATTTATACATTTACAAAATTTGTAAAAAAATTATTTTTTAATACAGTTAAATACACATTTAAGTTTACAAAATTTTTGGCATCAATGTTGACTTCTGTATGTTTCACTAGCAACCAAAGTAGACTGTTCAGACCATTACAGTCAGGCTGCATCATAAGCCGACATTGGACACATAAGGACATTCTGTAAATGAATCAGACAAAGCTACTTTGGTGAGCTCATGTTTCTCAGAGTAGCCTCAACTGACTATTATTTGATTTAAGACTTTATATAATGTGAGATGCAATAAGATATTGCACCTTGCAACCAAAACAACTGAGAGACTAGGTTGATATCTCCGTGTATTTAACAGCCAAAACATATTGAGGGGAAATTCAAGAGAGGATTTTTATTTGCTCCTGACTAAGAACAGTTGGTGTGCAGTACCGACACTCCAGGATCACTGGGGCCACTCTGCAATTCATTGAATATTCACTCAGACAAGGCTGGAAGTCTTCAGCTTTGCCATTCATGTGTGGTGTGTGGCTGAAGCTTAGACTTGCCAAAACGACAAACACTTCAATACAATGCGTGTGTTGAAGAGAACGCCAGTTACATAACCAGCGGCTTTACGGAAGGACTGGATGACTGATAAATATGTATAAAAACTTAACATGTTTCTTCTGGTCTCTTAGAGAGTACAGGACCTGCTCAGAGTTGGTTATTTTGCTAGAATATTTCAATCTTAAATGTTCATATGCCAAAATTCTTCTTTACAAATATAGTTACAGTTTTCTATTCTAGCTTTCCAAGACTAGCATATTTTAAATAAACATCTGGAGGTCATCCTTGTAAATTGAAAGGGCACAGCAGAAAGTTTTTATGAGTTTTAAAGTTGGTTATTGGTCAAGCTTTACTGAGAAACTTGGCTCATAAAACCCAAACGTGGGGTGAACTATGTGACTGGTGAATCTATTTATCCTTCAGCTAGAAAAGAATACACCCCATTCACAAGTATCAGAACAGTCAGACATTGCTGTCCGTTATAGCTGAGGGCCTCTTTGTATTTGTCATATTCATTCTGTTAAGCCAATGATCTCTTTTGTTGGTGGATCTTTCAGTTACACACAGGGTGTATTTAAAGCTCCGGGTCCCTTAGGCGTTTTGACTGCATACACCCCATGAGGGTGATATCACAAGCATTGGAATTTTTTCATGCAGACGTGTCCATATATACAGCAGAAACCTCATGCAGAATAAGTTGCAGTTTCACTGTGGCTCTCACCCCTATACATAGAATGTGATGAAATCTCATATAATGGATTCACCAAAAGTGGTCAGCAGCAACATCAAAAGTGCTTATTATTATTATCTATTCACTGACGTGCCACCCCCCGCCCCCTCAACCCTGCTGCCATGGGCACAGGTTCGTAAGTGCCTACTTGCAAAGACAATCCTGGTTACATGCACATGGCTCTATTCCAACTCCATGTTGTACAAAGCCGCAATAGGGCATGCATGGGACACTATTGTACCTTCAAATGCTAGATTCCCTACAGGAGGTATCAAATTTTTTAGTATTTTTTCCTCCTGGATTCCATACAAAGCAAAAGAAAAGGGATTAGTAGACCATGCATCTGAATCCTGCAAAATTTAAACATATGTTGGGGAAATGGACCGTATGTAGTCACTAGTTGACAACATTTGGTCCATTAAAGGGGCATTTCCAACTCTCAAATGTTATGCCCCACTACAGGATAGAGGATAACAAGCTGACTGGATGGGGTGTGACTGCACAGCTAGCATTCTAGTCATTCTCTATGGGGATCCCAACTTTGCAGAGATCCAAGTGTGATGCGCTCCATTTATTTAGGTAAGTTTTACTTTGGTTTTTCTTCCAGCAGTCAGACCCCCACAATCAGCTTGTAAACTCAATAGGCCTGCTGTCACGACACTGCAATACACATCAGCATACTTTTCTGACTCCTACCTCTGACGTACCCTTGTAATGTGTGTAAACCTGTCCTTAGCAGCTGGAATACTACTAAGTGACCATCTTAAGGATACATACATTATCACTTACTTTACGAGTATAAGGAAATATCATTTTATATATATATATATATATATATATATATATTATATATATATATATATATATATATATATATATATATTTATTTATCTTTTGGCTGCAACTTTTCTTTTACCAACTTCCCAGGTGTGGTTCACATAATAAACTTCATCAGTACCTGTGATGCTCCACAGTCTGTGCAACTCTTAGTTGATTTAAGTGGCATTGGCTTTGTTGCTGAAGGTGCTTTGCCATATAAGGGGTATGCTTTGGTCATGCAGTTGCTGGTTGCTTTGGATCGAAACGTGGCATTGATCACAACCCTTTCACATCCCTGAGAAGAGCAATAGCTGTAGCTGTTGCGGTTGTGTTTTGCTTGGAGAAAGAGGAAAAGTAATCTAAAATAGATTTAAAAAAAAAAATGCCATTAGAATTAGAGAAATGTATCATGTATAATTTTTTACCAATTAGAGCGAGATACAAAAAACATTTTTTAAATATATTTCTATTTTCTGATAATTTATTTATTTTTTGTACATTATTTTGGGGGCTGCCATCCTGCCTGAGCTGTTTTAACAGTATTTAAGGATACTCCAAACAGAAGTATCCATGGACATTGACGACAGAATATAGGACCTGTCCCTTTCAGATGAATTGAAGATGCTACTGAGATAAGTTGCTGATCACGGGGGGTTCCAATGATCAGCTTGGGGAGTCCCAATGATCAGCTACTTATCCCCTATCCTGTGGATAGGGGATAAGTTAATTTTCACCAGAGTTCTTCTTTAACATAAATACTGGATTTTAATGATATGTTTCTAATGACACTATCCCTCCTTTAAAGGGGCACTGTCAGATAAAATGTTTTTATAAAGTGTGTATTAGAAAGATTACTGTAAGATGTACAATATATAAAAACTTTATATTACCTTTTTATAGAAATAATGGCTTATAAAAATCATGGTGTTATCCAAGCTCAAGCACAGGCGTGGACAAAGTCCAGTAAATGAGGGTGGGCTAGCACTCCTCTGTGCTCTCTGCTGCTGATAGGACAGGAGTGAGCACAGAGGAGTACTATCCAGGCCTCTGCTTTAGCTTGGACAAAGCCATGATTTTATAAGATATTAAATAAAAAAATAAAAAAAAAGGAAATAACATTTTCATATGAAGTATATTAGAAAGGTTAATGTTAATATAAAATTTTTGAATCTAACAGTGCGCATTTAAGGTAGAGCTCCTCATTCAACAGTCAGCACCATTATCTCAGTAGCTGCACAATTATTACACCCATTTCAGAACCTTTTAAAAGTATAAATAATTTATTTAAACTCAAGTTTGTTATATAATTTATATTAACTTATTTTTAGATTACCTTCCTGAGCACACCACGTCATTATACAACATCTATACTTTTAAAAAAGGAAAAGACTCTCAAAAACACAAGTACTGTGTCATGCCTAATGCATGGTCTGATGGGGCAGTGAATGGCTCAGAGAATCAAAAATAGAGGTCATAAACCAACAATTTGGGCCCTTTATAACGTATTAGTTTTTCCTGGTTGGTTTCATTTCAAGGAACATTATTTTAAAGTAATGCAGCACCATGAAGGACATCCAGCCCACACAAATGCACCTAAGGGGTCCAATCTCAAAGGTTTCCATCTTCTGCCTGTTGTGTTTTAGTACAGGGAAAACCATGCTGAACAACCTCAAAGTAAGGGGTCCCTCAGGGAAAGCTGAAAATCAGCTTGAATATGAAAACCATCTGTCTGGATGAACTGTAGAGCAGCTCGATTGTGAAATATGTTTACCAATGTTAGAAGGTTCTAAGAAGAGGTGAGATTTTGGGTACATGCAGTAAGATGGAACAAATGGTACATCAAATACATAGAATAGTGACACTTTTTTTTCCCTTCACTATGCCTGACCTATGAAAACACAGTAATTAGTGGAATATCCTAATAAAGCTATAAGGCTAAGTTTCTACTTGTTTTTTTGTCCTGCGTTTTTGGTTTGAAAGAAACGCAAGAAAATGAATGCAGTAGTGATATAAAAACAATATAAAGTTAAATATATTTTTTTTCCAACAAATAAATAATTTCTCTCTTTTTTGACTTTTTTTTTTAGGTAGTACTACTTCTCCCAGCATGCAACACACTGTTCCATGATGGGAGTAGTAGTACCTGTACTAATAGACCTATCGCCCGATGCGATCATCCATAATATAGCAGAGATGCGGAGCGGCTCTATACAGCGCTTACATCTCTGCACTATACTCCGGCCAGTAATGTGAATAGAACATCACTCATTCATATTTTCCGCCCAGAGTGGGGATTGGCCGGACGGTTGCAGCCAATCACAGAGATGCGAGTGCTGTATAGAGTGCTGTATAGAGCCACTTCACATCTCTGCAATAGATAGGACGATCACAGCGGATGTCAGGAGTGATACCCAATGTGATCTTTCCTTAACTGCAGGTACTACTACTCCCATCATGAAGCACACTCTGTTCCATGTTGGGAGCTGTAGTACCTGCAGTTAAGGAAAGATCACAGCGGATGTCACTCCTGACACCCGCTGTGATCCTCCTGTATAATGTATAGATGCAGCCGGCCACTCTTCGATGGTTACCTGCACTGCCGTATATATACAGTGACACCTCGACCTACAATGGCCCGGACATACGATAATTTCAACATGCGATGGCCTCTCAGAGGCCATCGCATGTTGAAGGCAGCATCAACATACGATGCTTTTTTATGTCGGAGCCATCGCATAAACGGCTATCCGGCAGCGCTAACTGCTTCAGCTGCCGCCGGATAGCTGTTTACGGTGTCCAGTGAGCTCCTGTGATGTCTCTTACCTGTCCTCGGGGCTCTGGCGCGTCCTTTTCGGGATCCCCTGCATCGTCGGCGCTCTCCATCGACGTCATCACGTCGCTGCGCACGCCGTCCCGTCATCCAATAGGAGCGGCGTGCGTAGCGACATGATGGCGGCGATGGAGAGTGCGGATGCCGGGGAAGCAGAGGACTTGCCGGAGCGTCGGGGACACCTCGGGGTCGCAGCGACAGCAATGGACGGCGACATCCCGGGCAGCGGTGACGGTCCGGAGCGGCGGGGACAGGTGAGTACAACTTCCTCCAACAGTGGTCTACAACCTGCGGACCTCCAGATGTTGCAAAACTACAACACCAAGCATGCCCGGACAGCCGACGGCTGTAAGGGCATGCTGGGTGTTGTAGTTTTGCAACATCTGGTGGTCTGCAGGTTGTAGACCACTGTCCTATACTTTATATTGCACGGATCCCTAAACATGCGATGGTATCAACAAACAATGGTCCGTTTGGAACGGATTACCATCGTATGTTGAGGGACCACTGTACACCTATTCATATTTCCCACATAGAGCTGTGAGTGGCAGGAACCATCTGGCCAATCACAGCTCTCGGCGGGAAATATGAATAGGTGCATATATACGTCAGTGCAGGGGACCATAGTAGAGCGGCCGACCGCATCTATACATTATACAGGAGGATCGCAATGGAACCCGGGGCGATAGGTCAATTAGTACAGGTGCCACTACTCCCATCATGGAACAGTGTGTGTTACATGCTGGGAGTAGTAGTACCACCTAAAAAATAAAGAATAAAAAGTGAAAGACACACACATACTCCATTTTTATTATTGCCGGCTACATTTTTAGTGCCCTGCCCACCCACATAACTTGATCCCTGTTTAAAAATTAATAAAAATTCTGTAATAAAAAAAGATAAATTTCGTTAAATACAATTTTTTTACATAACTACTATATATCTTTTTTATTATAATTTTTTTAATGGTATTCTACGAAATTTTATTAAAAAAAGGTATCTCCATCACTTCTTTGGACCGCTAAAGTACAAAAGAGAATAAAAAACGCCTGAAAAAAAAAAAAAAGCCAAAGTAAAAAAAAACAGAGTTTTTCTTGGTGTTTTTTTTTTACTCCCATAGACTTCTATGGAAGAAAAATGCCATGATTTCAGGGAAAAAAACACCAGTGGCTCAACATGCTGCGATTTTGCTAAACCACCAAGGAGCTGAAAAAACGTCAAAAGGATTTAAAAAAAAAAAAAACGCCAAGCTGAAATTTTTTTTTGCGACTTCTCATTGATTTACAGCTAACATCTGGCCGCAGCATTTTTTGGTCGAAAAAACGCCATGCGGCAGAATTGGCGTTTTTCTTGGCGTTAAAAAAAATAAATAAATAAAATAAAACACACAAGTAGAAACTTAGCCTAATAGCGAGTGAAGGAGATCTTAAGAAATGTCTTTGCCACTCCATATTTACATGTACAAAAGCGTGAACAAATCCTTAGAGTAAATGGACATAATGATTTGGTGTTTTTTGTTTTTTTTTAACAAAGGAAATCCACAGCAGATAACAGTACCAGATGCATACACACTGCAGAAATGTTCTGCATAGGAATGGAACTGAGGTGTGGAGTTTAATGTTGTTTTTTTTTTGTTTATATGTAGCATGTCCCTTAGCGTTGTAAAAGTGTTTATGGATTTTCCTTTATGGATTTCAGTAAAAAATATCCGCAACAAATCCATATATCTGCAGAATATTCTGCATCATTTTTCCCACTCTTAAAATCTGGGGTATTTACTGCACCCAAATCCGCATGATTTATGCAAATGAATCAGGCGGACTGTTCCACGGAAAAGCTGGCAAATAAATTACCCTGTGCCGTTATCAAAAAAATATTTCCCCTCCGTCCGTCTCTTCTGCAGTTCTTCTATGGAGGATACAGGCTGATATTCTTCAACGGGAAACGTTTGGCTCTTGACTATTTGTGACATCACCTGAAAGCTTGTGTCTGGAGGATAACAAAGACCAATCCTAAGCCAGTCGCCTCTATAAAATAAACCAAACAAAAGCAAAAAAAAAATCATTCACTAAATATGGGAGGAACCTTATATAGAACCATTGTTTTAAAAGGAAAATCAAGTATACAATTTTGTAAATAGAGGTCCACAAAATACAATTCAGATAGTCAGAGGCCCATGGAGACCAGTCAGGCTCTTTTACGCCTTCTGCTGACTAAATGACTAGCATCATTGCCCAATGTCTGTGCAGTGATCTTTTGGTTGAATGAATATGAAAACCTAATAGGTTAAAAATCTAGTTGAAAACCTTTTAAGAATATTGAAGGCTACAGCAGCAAAGAATGGAGTCAATCCATACAAATACATTGTTTGGAGTAAGAAAACAAGCCCCTAATTTTATAGATGTATTGTACAGGTGAACAAATGCTTTTTTATGAAACAATACAAACAATAAAACAAAAAGAAACACATGACAAATATCCTTACTTGTCAAAGTTGATAGGGTAAAGGTGAGTAGTTTGTGGAGCCTGTGCATTCCAATGAATGGTGTATCCCTTTTCCAACATCACCACCGGCTGATACTGCTGGTAAGGAGCTTTTTGGTTGATTCCCCTTAGAGTCATAGGATTTGACGGATACTCATCTCTCACTATGGTCATGGTGAGATTCTGGGGATTTCGTGCTTGAACATAGACCTAGTGGGGAAATAGATGAATAAAGATATGAAGTGTTTCTATTAAAATAGGAATCATTTTACCTCCCTAATAAACGTGTTTGTAGAAGCCTTAGGCTAGGCTCACATCTATACCACAAATCATCCAATTGTGTTCTGACACAAATGGATGTACCAAAACAAGACCAATTTGACCCAATATTGCATACGTTTGTAGTATCAGTTTTTGTTTGTGGTACAGTTTGCACACTTTTAAAACATATACCATTTTGTTGTAAAATGTTTGAATTTTTGTTTAACCACAACAAAAACGTAAACACTTATCGCTAATATACTTCTAAGAGAAAAAAAACACACAGCATACAATTTTTTTTTTTTAGAAAAAAAACTAAAAGTAGCGCATGCATAACTTTGCTATTCCACAAAAAACTAATTTACAATAGACAAAAAAGGTCCAAACTGACATACTTTTGGCAACTTTTTATAAACATGGGTATACCACAGCATACTGTACTTTACTCTCTCACTTTTGGATGCCTGGGTGACTTGACTACAAAGTTTTAATTTATAGAGTCATATGTTACAATTCAGAAAGCTGGACACCAATGGCCACTAAATATGGTACCATATCGGCCTGGAAAACATTTCAGCCAGATGACTGACAGTAGTTTGATTTAGAGAAAGTAGGTGAGATAAACTGCTTGTCCAAAAACCTGGCTATAGCTAATGATCGCTGGCGGTCTGAACATCCAGACTTCAAATGGAACAAACATGTTTGTAGCAGGGACCCTTCACACCACAATTGTGTGCAAAATATTAGCTTAAAAAGGGAATCAGTCATCAGTATCACCCACACTAACCTGTTGGTAAAGCGTTATATGGTTAAAGGGGGATGCTCCTAAGCCCGCTGTGCAGTGTGACATCTGGAGTTCTGAAGATCCGTGCGTGCTGGCTTCTTTATTGTGGAGCTCCATTCTGCAGCATAGCAGGCTCAGCACAGGGGGAGGAGGCGTTACAATAAAGAACGCACAAATCTTCAGAATACCAGATGTCACCATCCAAGGGGGCTTGGAAATGCCCACTGTATTCCCAAAAGGCTCATTACCATATCCAAAAGATTGAGGATTACAGAAGAAAAGACAGCCACGGACAGAAGATCAGTAAGTAGTATTTTCATAAATGTCACCTGCACTATAACCCTGTACCAACAGGTAAGTTTGTGTGGTTCTAATGACAGATTCCTTTTAAAGTGAGCCAACTTATAGATGGCTTAAATGTAGTCTATAGATTGGAAAACTGACCTAAGTGCCTATGCCACTATGACAAATTTGGAGCATTTGTAGACTGTCGAGTTTAAGTTTACACTTTAAGGATTAGATAGTTTTAGATTAGATGGCCCCTGCCTTTTGACTGAACCCTATAAAACAATCTGCACAGTGACCCCATGCTAACCATAGCTTCTTATGTAATTTGGTGGCATTTTGTGTTCCAGAGTCAGAGGCATGGCCACTGGTCCGCAACGCCTCTCTGCTCCTACGCCACAGCCTATTTAGCTGTTGATTGACACATTGCTTGTCCACCGACAGTGGCCCTGTGTGTTTCGCCAGTGCAGACAATGAGGATTGCAGTGCACGTGTGAAGAGTGTGTGAGCCTGCCAGACACATGCGTGCAACATAATACTCATTGGTGGCATGTGCACCTACAAAACACGGGGCAACCTGTTAACGGAGGCTCTGTGTATCAAAGTGCAGACGTAACATCAGAGCAAAAGAGACGAGGGGCACAGCTGATCACTGGCCCCCATCTCTCCGATCACTGGCCCCCATCTTTTTTTTTTTTTTGCTAAATAAAGCCACCACATTACATAAGGTATGATAAGCATAGGGACACTAACCGTAAGGGCAGTTTTACAGGGTTCAGTTAAATGAAAGTTGCACTTTATTATATCTGCCCCACTATGTGTAGCATGCTCATTATGGTATCTGCATTTCTCCTTGCTTTAAAAACACAGCTTTTTGGCTTTACATATATTAGACAGAAGGTAAGTGGAGAGATTTCTATAGCAGACATGGACACTTTATTTTCACAAAAATATTACAGACAAAGAAAACAAAAACAAGAACAAAACTGAATCAAATTTACAGTATTCTAACCTGTGCATATTTTCCACTACAGATGACTCCATTCCATTCTGTAACATTGACACACTTTGGATGCCTGACCAAAAAGTTGTCCATTCTCGCCACATATGTATCATTATAATTTGTTACCGATCCATCCACGTCATGGAAGATAGAGTTTTTGTCCCCATCCATATCACCAATTTCAAACCATGGCCCAGACTGACCAAAAAACGCTCTTAATGAAACCTGGAGGGTCATAAGACAAAGAAAAATATTGATGTACAAATGCTTTTCATTGTTGCAGGAAGGACACATTATCTAAACTCCTTTTTATCCATTAGCTTAAAGAGCAGCATGTTGTCCTGATCAGTCTCAAGAAATACAGAATACTTGTAAGGAGATCAGTTCTGTTTATTTAAAGCAGGGCATCTAACAGTACTGTAATAGGTTTTTCATCCTAAGTGAATACACATGTTATTAACCTCCATAGCGTCTAATATAAGAAAGCTGGCCCAGATGGGTAGTAAAATATACAAAGGAAGCAATGCTATAATCATGAGACACTGCCTGGCAGATTTCTACAGTATAAAATATGGAAAAAGTCCAAGGAATCGAGAAGACATTGTTCAGCCTCCTCCTCTCCTTGGTGGAGAATAATGTACAGCAGAAGGCATGTAATGTCACACATACAAATTGTTACTGAACATTTTGTCTTCATTATGTATGGAGTAAAGACAAAAAGTTCCAGTGTCTGTATACTGCACTCCCAAATACTATAGCTGCTGGTGGTTTTTCCATGCTGTTGCATGTGTCGTGGTAAAGGGTAAGGCTCAAGAGGTACATAAGGACATCTTACCATTGCACATATAGACCTCAAGATAAAACTCTTGACGTTATTCTCTGTGATCACTTCCAGATGACAAAACTGTATCTGATTTGTGTTGGAAAAGAGGGTTATGTATTCTTCAAACATACTACTTTCTTTACAATGTAACATCTGGTGCAGTAAACTACCACTCCAGCCGAAATGTAAAGAACAGGAATTTGCAGTGTTAAAAATATTACATTATAGGCATGTATAGGTTAAACAAAGGCCTCATACAGAAACATCAAAGTAAAGAATAAAGTTATGATTGTAAACCTTCCTTGTACAACTGACACTGTGTTGGAAGCAGAGCTAGGAGAGATATCTGGAGAATTGGGCAGAAGAAGGGTCATTGCCATGTCTTCCAGCTTGGAGAAAATTACCTGGCTGAAGTAAACAAGCAAGTGGGGTACAACAGGGGTCAGTCTTGGGTCCTAATCTATTTAATATATTCATTAATGACCTTGTGGAGAGGTTGAATAGTAAAGTAGCGCATAGACGTAACTTGTGTAGACGTTACTCGTCTGGGGTAAAAGGAAATATGTTAGGACAAAAACACATGAATCAAGGACAACATATTTCATATGCAAATATATTTATTCAAGTAAAACATAAATTTCATATAGCAACTGGTAGGGGCCAGTGGTATTTACATATAAACTATATGTTATAAATTATATGTAAATACCACTGGCCCCTACCAGTTGCTATATGAAATGTATGTTTTACTTGAATAAATATATTTGCATATGAAATATGTTGTCCTGGATTCACGAATAGTAAAGTAGCAATCTTTGCAGTTGACACTAGACTCTGTAAAGCAGTAAACACTATAGAGGACAGTGCACTGTTACAAATGGATCTGGATAGGTTGGAGGTTTAGGCTGGGAAGTGGCAGATGAGGTTCAACACTGATAAATGTAAGGTAATGCATATGGGGGCAAAAACCTGGGCTAGGATTATGTATTAAATGGGACAACACTTGGGACAACTGACATGGAAAAGGACTTGGGAGTCTTAGTTAACAGTAAATTTAGCTGTAGTGACCAGTGTCGAACAGCTGCAGCCAAGGCAAATAAAATCATGGGGGGCATCAATAGGGGCATAGTGGCCACGACAAGGAAATAATTCTACCGCTGTCCAAATCCCTAGTCAGACCGCACATAGAATACCGTGTACAGTACTGGGCACGAGTGTATAAGAAAGATATAGTGGAACTGGAGAGGGTTCAAAGATGGGCAAACAGGGTAATACAGGGAATGGGAGGACTACAGTACCCAGAAAGATTATCAGAATTAGGGTTATTTAGTTTAGAAAAAAGAAGGCTTAGGGGAGACCTAATAACTATGTATAAATATATCAGGGGACCTTACAGAGATCTCTCCCATGATCTATTAATACCCAGGACTGTATCTATAACATGGGGGCACCCTCTATGTTTAGAGGAAAGAAGGTTTCTACATCAGCACAGATGGGGGTTCTTTACTGTAAGAGCAGAGAGACTCTAGAATTCTCTGCCTGAGGAGGTGGTCATGGGGAACTCTGTAAAAGAATTTAAAAAAGCGGTCTGGATGCATTTTTGGAGAGTAATAACATTACAGGTTATATATACTAGATTTATAGGGACAGAAGGTTGATCCAGGGATTTATTCTGATGCCATATTTGGAGTCCGGACTTAATTTTTACCTCTAGTATGAGGGTCTTTTGCCTTCCTCTGGATCAGCTCAGTAGGGACTCATTAGACTTTATGGACTCTGGTCTTTTTTCAACCTTATGAACTATGTTACTATGTAAGTGAAACAGAACAATGTCTAAAATTCTAAAAAAGGACACAAAATCTCATAGCTCCAAAAGCAGTAGAAAGTATCTGGTAACCCCAGAATCCCACAGACAGAAATTAAATACTCCAGCTTGCAGAGAAGCAGTCTTCTATCCCCTCTAGGATTGAAACAACATTTTGCACTTCTGGAAAGAATTACTAAACAGAGAACCATGCCTAGAACAGTACCTGGCTGGATCTAAAAGCTCCTTTTATGCGGACGATCCTGGCACTGGAGAGGCAGGAGATTCCTGGATTCCCCTACCAGCTGCCATTCATTATACATAGAGATGGTGATACTGTACCCATAGGACCCGCTAACACATTCTCTTACGTAGTTTATCATGTTAAGAAATGTAAATAACAATAACTTAAGTAATGAATGGACGTTACAACCCTTTTAACAGGAAAGCGGATAGCCTGTTTTTCATTTACAAAGATCAAGTTCTCCGCTGTGCTCACAATGCAGTGTAGAAAACTACATCTCCCAGCACAATAATTACTTATAGGACCACCTGGAGCTGCAGATCAGAGGGATGGCAGAAATATGGTAATTTTTTTTTTTTTTTTATAATGCATGTACATCGTATATGATCTCATCATGGACAGAAGAGCATGATAAGATACCACTTAATTTGTCTTCATTTGAACATATGTGGGGAGATTTATTAAAACCTGTCCAGAGGAAAATGTTTCTGAGTTGCCCATAGCAACCAATCAGATCGCTTCTTTTACTTTTGAAAAGGCCTCAGAAAAATGAAAGAAGCGATCTGATTTTTTGCTACGGGAAACTCAGCAACTTTTCCTCTGGACAGGTTTTGATGAATCTCCCCCATGATGTACAAAGAAAAATCCTAAATATATAGACCTTTATTTTCCCAGTAGTTTTTTTACATTATCCCTCAAGGATAACTGGCTCAAAATATGACGCTTGTTATACCTGCTGATCCACGAAACATTCATGTGTCGAAAGGGTACATAGTGGCAAGAACTCAAAAAGAACACCTACCAATTGAAAAGTCTTGTAAGAGATAAAAAAAAAAAAAAGTAAAAAAAAAAAACGCAAATATCAGATACTTACATTAGCTCCAAATTTAAGGGATGAAACATTGTTCCTAGGTGTTAGTTGCCATGGATTTTTCATCAAGAAGCCAATTGCACTTGTATAGCGGTCAGCTGTTGGCATGAAGTTTTTAAATGTGCTCTTTGTAAGACGGATTGGCCCATCATAAATCTGGAAGCCTCTGATTGGGAACGTCCTGGAAGGCAAAAACAACAGATCAAACAGCTGTCACATCCCATCACTTAGCATGCTGAAGAGGTGGCAGAAAATGTTTAAAAGGTTTTCAGATTTACTGGTGTCAGGAAATGATAGAGATTTGTGAATTAATTCTGTTTAAAAATGTTAACCCTTCCAGCACTTATTAGCTACTGTATACTACAGAGGACGTTGTGTAGTTCTTTCCAGTCTGACTACAGTGCTCTCTGCAGCCACCTCTGTCTGGGTCAAGAACTGTCTACAGCAGGATCAAAGAGCCATAGCAAACCTTTTCTGCTCTGGACAGTTCCTGACATGGGCAGAGGTGGCAGCATTTTTCCTCTGGAGTACCTCTGGACAGTTCCTGAGGTGGCAGCATTTTTCCTCTGGAGTACCTCTGGACAGTTCCTGAGGTGGCAACATTTTTCCTCTGGAGTACCCCTATAATACAGTGCCATGACTTCTGGCAAAAACCATGAGTACTTGCACAGTCTCTGGTTCTCATCTGTTGCAGTGGCTACTCATCATAAACATAAGAAATAAAATGAAAACTTATAGAGTACCTGTCACCAAACTGAACTTTTAATATGTTGTTCCTTATGTAATTATAAGACACTTTGCTATTTACTTGCAGTTAAAATTTTCAACCTTCATAGGTTTTTAATGTGATTGAAAAAACGGCCACTAGATTGCTCTGTTCTGTTCCCTGCACAAGTCAAACAGTTTGGTCTCCACCCGGCTTGGCAGGAGACAAAACTCAGGAAGTGAGGGTGGATGCTGGGTTTCTTTACTGCTTTACAATTGCTCTGATTCCCTGGAAATTTCTGGTATGGCAATTCCAGGGAATCTAAGTGAGCACTGCCACTTTAAGGTGCTTACTGGGCAAAGTTTATTGATGATCTATCATCAGAATACAGTAGGTAATCAATATCAGATCGGTGGCGTACGACACCTGGCACTGCCATACACAATGAAACACAGCAGGAGGCAGACAGCTTCATACACTGCTTAGTAGCCACACTGGGTTACAGCTGCTCAAGCCCTATTCACTTCCATGGGAGTTCCATTAGCTGCTGTATGATGCCCTGGAGCAAGTCATGTAGTCTTTCCAGTCAGATAGTGCTCTCTGGTGCCCCCTCTGTCTATATTAGGAACTCTCCAGAGCAGTAAAGCTTTGCTATGGGGATTTGCTCCTGCAGAGAGCACAGTGTATAACTTAAAAAAAAAAAAAAAGACTACATGGCTTCCTCCATGGCATACAGCAGCTATGCTTAACTTTTAGGCAACAGTGGATTGGATTTTTTTTCTCCAGAGAAACCCTTTACAAATACTGGTCACAAAAACAGAGCTGAAGATTAAACATACTGATAGAAGTACACCAGGTTTATTATGCTCATTAGAATTTTTTTTCAATGTACTTTTTATTTTAGGATTACCCTACAATATCTATATTTGTAATATGAAGGTTGCTATGGTTAATTTAAAAAATATTCATTCCTATTTTGAAGCTTCAGCTAAATACGTACGTGTGAATGTACCCTCAAAGTGTCTCATTTACAGCAACTTTTTTTTTTTTTTATCTGTGTTACAGAATGTTGGCAGAACTATAGATCCATTGAAGAATGCACACTTGGAACCGCATACCTTTTTATTTCCTTTAAGGAGGAAGATTTTCAGGGGGGCACTGAGTAATTTGGGAACCTCTGCTCTACACAATGTCCAGAGCTGTCGGTTTCCTGCTGTTTTTTCACTGTGTATGTTGGTACTATTGCTCTGGCAGACAGCTGGTCAGTGGGCATGCTGGGTGTTTATCTGATCTTAATCTTGGGGATAGGTCATCAATCGCCTTCAAAATTCCGCTTTGGCGATTTATCTCTATTCACAACAATTTACTGTATAATACACATGCATTTGGTTTTGAAAGGGGGTAAAGGCAAGCAGAGAATTATGTTGTAAAATTGTCACAGCTTTTCACCCTCCTCTACCTCTGGACTCTTAAAGGGGTATTCCGGGCAAAAACCATCTTATCCCCCATCGAAAGGATAGGGGATAAGATGTCTGATCGCGGGGGACCCGCCACTGGGACCCCCCCGCAATCTCCCTGCAGCAGCCCGCATTCTATGCGTAGCTGCGTCTGAAGTTTAGGAAACCTCCGGGCTTCCGAGACGGGGACGTGACGTCATGCCACGCCCCCTCCATTCATGTCTATGGGAGGGGGCGTTGCGGCCGTTACGCCCCTTCCCATAAAAATTAATGGAGGGGGTGAGGCGTGATGTCCCAGTCTCGGAAGCCCGGCGGTTTACGAAACTTCAGACGCAGCTACTCATAGAATGCGGGCTGCTGCAGGGAGATCGCGGGGGTCCCAGCGGTGGGCCCCCCGCGATCAGACATCTTATCCCCTATCTTTTCGATAGGGATAAGATGTTTTTGCCTGGAATACCCCTTTAAATGATCTTTAGTCCGGTGTCACAAATGACAATCAAAGCATCGTTTTGCAAACAATTCTCCACAAGTTACACTTCAGCAGGTGGTTTTACTTATTTTAGCAGAATGAATGCAATCTCTTGGGCATAAAACTGAATTGTGAAAGGTATAATTATACCGTAAACATCTCACAATGTTAATGGAGAATTATAGACTTCTTACACCACAGAACTCCTATAAAGCACATTTTTGGAACAAAGCTTTCTACTAGTCTTAAAGCATAAAAAGGCATTCCAATAGTAAATACGTAGAAACCATACAGACCATAATTTATGACGTCTACTTCCAACTCTTTTTTTCACATTCATTTTAATACTGAGCATATTTTAAAAATATTCACAACCCACTACCCCACACAAACCTAAAGCTAACAATGGAAAAGCAATTTCCATGCACTCCAAGCCACAGTACAGATCTCACACTGAGAAATATGTATCCAATTTCTCAATGGCATTTCCATATGAAGGACTCTGTGTACTCTGGTAATTAATAACACCTACTGGGTAGTCTTCTCTATAGACGCCACAACACGATTGGGAAGTGAAAAATAATAAAGGTCAAGCATAGCATTATTGTTAAGTCACCTCTTTTAAAAGAGCAGTTGGGAAGAGATGGAGATTTTATATGTTCTTGAGCTCTCTTTATAACAAACAAAAAAAAAAAAAAAACCCCTGTCAAACACACTGCAGTCCTATCCTGTATATTGGAAGTGATATTTGCCAGTATTTAGCTTCCAGGTAAATTGCCCAAGACAAACTTAAAGGGGTTATCCAGGACAAAAACTTTTTTTTATATCAACTGGCTCCAGAAAGTGAAACAGATTTGTAAATTACTTCTATTAAAAATTACTTCTCTTAATCGTTTCAGTACTTATGAGCTTCTGAAGTTCTTTTCTGTCTAAGTGCTCTCTGATGACACATGTCTCGGGAACCGCCCAGTTTAGAAGAGGTTTGCTATGGGGATTTGCTTCTAAACTGGGCGGTTCCCGAGACACGTGTCATCAGAGAGCACTTAGACAGAAAAGAACAACCTTAACTTCAGAAGCTCATAAGCACTGAAAGGATTAATATTTTTTAATAGAAGTAATTTACAAATCTGTTTAACTTTCTGGAGCCAGTTGATATATATATAAAAAAGTTTTTTTTCCTGGATAACCCCTTCAACACCCTATGTAGAAATTCAGAAGGGAGGGATAAATATGAATAAAATGGCAGATTCAGGAGTCTGGAGAAGCAAAATGGCAAACCAATGACAATATTGGAAATCACCCAGCTTTCCCAAAAGCCCAAGATTTCATTCACCAAAAAAATTAAGTGTTAATAGAGCTTCTCATGTTACTGGGAAAGCTGGCTTACAAACAATATGGTCCTTGCTGCCTTGTACTCAGCTTTTCCAGACTCTGGAATATATAATCTCTGCTCTCCTAGTTAGGTGTCCTCTGTATTCAGTGCAAAAGTGGCCATTTCACCCCTTTAAATAATGAATTGCTCTATATGCTAAGGCCAGTCAACACACACATTTTTTTTTCTTTGTAATACACATTGAGAATGTAGCTGTACCTGTTTCTAGGAAGCGTGCGATTTCTATTATACGCTCCTCCAGTCCCCCAGTATTTGTTTTGGCCTCCTTGAGATCCATAATTTCTACTCTCACCTATAAACAGAGATTCAGAAACTTCCTGGCTGGAGCCTTCATCTTTTGGAAAACTTCCATCACTGCGGAAAATAAAAAGTATTACCATTAGGATCTTGGAAAAAGAAAAAAAAAAAAAACAGTCGTGCGCACACACACACACACACACACACACACACACGAATACATATACTCCCATACATGGAACATGGTGAATATTATTTTATAGCACTGTAGTTTAGAAATGTCATGTAAGAATCAATTAAAGGGGTATTCCAGGCAAAAACTTTTTTTTATATATCAACTGGCTCCGGAAAGTTAAACAGATTTGTAAATAACTTCTATTAAAAAATCTTAATCCTTCCAATAGTTATTAGCTTCTGAAGTTGAGTTGTAGTTTTCTGTCTAACTGCTTTCTGATGACTCACGTCCCGGGAGCTGTGCAGTTCCTATGGGGATATTCTCCCATCCTGCACAGCTCCCGTGACGTAACATCATCATTGAGCAGTTAGACAGAAAACTTCAGAAGCTAATAACTATTGGAAGGATTAAGATTTTTTAATAGAAGTAATTTACAAATCTGTTTAACTTTCCGGAGCAAGTTGATATATAAAAAAAAGTTTTTGCCTGGAATACCCCTTTAAGTCTGCTGGAATCCTATCAACTTCAGAAGGGATGGGTGGGGTGCAGTCAAGCAAAATGTCTTGAACTTTCATTCCTTTAATTCAGGTTAAATCTAACATTTTAAGTTGCCATAGATCACTACGACTGGATGGTCCAATCCAGTCCCCTTTTTGTTACTTGGATTTACTTAAAACTGTTAAACAGCAAGATCACTATGTATACCAAGTCTCACAGACTATATCCTAGCACCTGAGCCTCCAATTTAACAATTAAAAAAGGAGAGCTTCAGTAATTTATTTTTACGCATTATGCTCGGGCTGCCGGAGTAATATCAACTTATCTGCCACTGCAGTGTGATGTGGAGGAAGGTAAGTTAGTGTTTAATTTTTTTTTTAATACATCATGCTTGGGTTGCGGGAATAAAAATGATATTTTTTAATCAACGAATATAAAGAAAATAAGATTCATATGGATATTATTAAAACAAAGTTGATCTTTAAAGTAAACCCTAGCGTCAACCCATATTAGTGTGGGTTCACACCACGTTTTTGCAATACAGTTCCTGTATCAGGTTTTTGATTTAAAAAAAAAAAAACGGATTCCTCAAAACCTGACTAAACTGTATCAAAACGTGTGTACAAATTTTTATCTGTATACGGTTGAAAAATGATGTCCAGTTGCATCCGTTTTTTACGAGAAAAAACGTATACGTTTTGAACTTTTCACTCCATTATGAATAAAGCTTCACTTGTTTGATTTAAATTCCAAGAAAAATTGTGGAAAGTCAAAAACCGTATGGGGAAAACCGGATGGAACTGTACGGTTCTCATTGACTCCCATGTTAAAAATAAAAACGTATATGGTTTAATACAGTTTTTCACCCGGGCCAAAAACCGTGGTAGGCCACGGTTTTCTGTCCGGAAAAAAAAAAAAAAAAGTAAAAAACCGTATGGTTTGAAAAACGGAGACAACCGTATATAATATGGTGCATACGGTTTTGAATGGGTAGTCTATGGGCACGGTTTTCTGTGCGGTTGCATGCGTTTTTTTTTTTTTTATGAAACTGTATGCTGAAACCGTATAGCAAAATCCTGGTGTGAACCCACCCTTAGTAACTTCCTACTGTTGACTGGAACTACCTATGTAAATACTTTGCTGCTGGTGTAGAAGGTAAAGACACACTTTATATGAGAAAAAAAAATTTGGGAGCCAAGAAAACTAAAATAGAAAATCTGCCACAAATACCAAAAACCATCTCCTTTTAGATTCAGTATCATCCAGTAGCTCTGGCTCTTTAGGAATGAGAGACTTATGTCGGCTGATATAGCAGCACTCGTAGTAGGGAAGACTCACTGTTCTTACTCCTTTTAAAAATGACAAGGGTACACAGGGGAGATCTGTGCTGCTATGTCACTTCTTGATGGTTGGTATCATATCAGCAACATTGTAAAATAGATCCGGTTTACCATGGAGGAGGAGGTTAGAAGCAGTGACACATGTAAACCCAGTCACATCTTGCAATGTAGTGTGGCTGCTCCAGGCTCTGAGTATGTATTGGGAAACTCAGGTTAACCCTTTTAAACCAGCTAGGCCTTCCTCTAACAGCATAACCCTTAAAGGGGTAGTCCAGTGGTGAAAAACTTATCCCCTAAGTTTGAGATCGCGGGGGGGTCCGACCACTGGGGCCCCCTGCGATCTCTCTGTACGGGTCCCCGGCTCTCGGCCCAGATAGCGGGTGTCGACCCCCGCACGAAGCGGCGGCCGACACGCCCCCTCAATACATCTCTATGGCAGAGCCGGAGATTGCCGAAGGCAGCGCTTCGGCTCTGCCATAGAGTTCTGCCCCAGCGGTCGGACCCCCCGCGATCTCAAACTTATCCCCTATCCTTAGGATAGGGGATAAGTTGCTCACCACTGAGTCACCACTGGACTACTCCTTTAAGAAGCAGCCATGTCCTCCTCTTTTAGCTGTGCTGCATAAAACCCAGAGAAATCTTATTACATGGCTAATCTTCAGCAAATTGCTGCCCAATGGGATGCTTTGGTGAAATTATAACTACAGACATTCGATTCTGCAATTGTATTCTATGATCCAGGACTCTAAAAACAGAAACTTATTTGCTTCTCCAAATCCGGGCCAGAATTAAGAACTGCTTTTGCCATTTATATGCCATTAGCTCCCCTCTCCCACACATAGTACCAAAGAGAATATTTCCAAATTTTAACCCCTCTCTGATATACCTAAAGTAAAACTATTAGATCATTAGATAAAAAAAAAAAAAAAAGTCTATAACAATTTTATGTACACTATGTGTTTCTCTTAGAACCAATAGGTCCTTTTTAAGGTTACAGAACTGGAAACCATTTAGACATTGGCACTCTTCCCAGACTACTACTAAAGCAATGAGGTCAGGAAATAGGAATCATAACTAGCTATAGCATGTGCAACTCACTCATGTTGCAAAAAGCAGAGAATAAATAAATAGGAGAATTCGAGCATCATTTTATATACTTGTTTGTACTATGACAGTTACCTAAAATAAAATAAAACATCTTACAACTTCCAGCATCGGCCACTGTGTCACCTTATGTGATATAACCTAGGGCTGGGCGGTATACCGAATACCGAAATGTTTGTGCTGCACAATATGAATTTTTCCCCATACCGAAATACCAGTTGGGCCCCTCCCTCTCAGGAATGAATGAATTATCAGCCCAGCGCTGCGCGGTCCCCACATCGGGGAACAAATCATGTGACCCGCGAGCGCTGTTCTGC
Source organism: Hyla sarda (assembly GCF_029499605.1). Classification (NCBI taxonomy): domain Eukaryota; kingdom Metazoa; phylum Chordata; class Amphibia; order Anura; family Hylidae; genus Hyla; species Hyla sarda. The sequence goes on from NC_079189.1 coordinate 366,624,770, forward strand.
CTCCTCCCCCCCCCCCCCCCAAATTAATTATCAGCCCAGTGCTGCGCTGTCCCCATCGGGGTACTACTCACGTCATCCGCAAGCGCTGCCCTACTCATCCTCCTGTCTGTTGCGGGCCGCCGGCGCTGAAACTCTATACTGTACACTGTATCCCTATGCCCGGGCTGCAAAAGATTTTCCCCCGTTGGTCCAGACCTGCTTCCTGGGGACGGGAATGTCAGACAGCTGTCAGCCGGCTGGCTTCTTACATGACAGAGGGCTCAGCCTATCACCGGCCGAGGCAGAACATTGCTGCGGCCGGTGATAGGCTGACGACTCTCTGATGTTCCCGTCCCCAGGAAGAGTGTAAGGCCGACGTAGCAACGTGCGTTAAAAGTTTATTTTGTTTATCTTTTGCAGCCCGGGCATAGGGATACAGTATAGAGTGTCAGTGCCGGCAGCTGCAACAAACAGGAGGACGAGGAGGGCAGCGCTTGCAGGTGATATGCGAGTATTCACCCTGATGTGGACAGCGCAGTGCTGGGCTGATAATTAATTTGGGGGGGGTTTGGGGAATACCGATATATACCGTGGAACCGCCATAAGTTAAAAAAATACCTTGATACACATGTTTGGTCATACCGCCCAGCCCTAATATAACAAGAGCCCTAGTTGAATATTCATGCCAAAGAGACAACTCATGAGCATCTGTAACAGCATTCTACCCTTCCAGAAGTGCACTTACATGCAACTTACATTTGTACTGCCGAGCTGATCTATAACATGGTTACATGGTGTATAGAAAATTATATATGTATCAGTACATTTATGTCTTTGTTTCCCAGGCATCACTACTTACCTAGCAAATGTGAGCCCAATTCCATTGTCAGCAAATCTGCAAAATACAATGACAAGAATATAGATGTAAAAAATTTCAAAATAAAGTGAATTTTTTTTTTGAGTAACATGCGTGACAAACAGTAGTGGGCAAGGAGTTTACGGCTTATTATTAGTATATCATTATTTGTAAACTAGTACCCTTGGGAAAGGTAGTACATGCCCATCTACATTAGCAAGCTCTGATCGAAGTACTCCAAATATTCCAAACTTTTCACATTTTATCTTCAGAAATATATCTATTTAAGATTTGGTTGAACTGTTGAAGAAGTTGGTTCTGGAATAGTATAAGAGCTATTTTCACATTTATGCACCTAAATATAATTGTGAAATTGGATCCAGTGAACAATTTTAGCTTCTTCTGTTTGGGATGAAAAATTCCCCATATGTCCTATTTTATATCTAATTTTCTATAAGCAATTACAGTCAACAAATGGGATTTATGACATTTATTAGGGGTCAACATAAGAATGTCAAAAGAGAGGTGACCTCGTGTAATGTCTATAATCATGTTGGGGCAAACTTACCAACTCAGGGGTTTCCATCTGAAGGGGCAGAACTGTATTTTCATGAAATTCTACCTAATAATATTAATACTTTAAAAAGTTCACATGAAACCATGGTTGGTGCTTTGCAGATACTCTGTAAACACTTTACAGGCATCTATACCAGTCATACATACCCTGAATTTCTTATGATGATGTCACCTCCTCTCACCCAAGCCCCATGGTCATTATTTTTAAAAGAAACAAGGCTGTCGATCAGCGCAGCAACTCTTGGTTTTTGGGGATCAGCGTCCACATGGGGTCGAAACCTACAAAAGAGACACAAGCACAGGATTAGTGTACATTGCTGTCAAGTGAATTTTGTAGCTCTACCGTATTCCGTAAAAAGTTACTGACCAAGAACTTAAATACCAGTTAAAAAATTCCAAACAGACATCATTACAGTCATGTGAGCAAGTAGAGCTGAATAAGTCTGAAGGCAACACCAGGCAGTCAGGAAAAGCCAAGTATAACCAGAGGTCATGAAAAGGATGAACCATCTTCTACATTACTGCTCTCACCTATAACATTATTGTTTTTTGAATTACTTTACTATAAAAAAAAGTGAAGTCTGATGAATCCATCACATCTATATGAACTGCATTAACAGGTGTTTGAAAAAAAGCTCTATTCCTGTACATTTCAAGTCAACCCTTTGTATCCACCTTTATGCTTTTTGAGAAAATTACGTTATTTCCTGGCAGCCCTATGCAAGTGGAGTACCAAATAATGAGTCTTTGTTTATGATGGGTTGAAAGCTCCTACATCTACCCAGCTAACAGCACAGACTACTGCAAATACAGTGCAAATTTTTCAAAAGCTACACGACAGGTACAGATAAATGCAATGCACTACCTTATGTTGTCTTGAAAAAGGACAGCACAGAGGTGGTAAAACATTCCCTTTAAGCATCTAATTCCCAATAAATATATGTGCTTTTAATTATTCTCAAGATTCCCATATGCCATCAGGGGTACTCCCATATGAAGAGGTTATCTCCTAGACACAAGATCAGGGATAAAAAGCTAATAGGTGGAGGTCCGACAGCTGTGGCCCCCACCGACCCTGGAAACAAAATTGTCCCTTGAATGAATGGAGTGAACCACGTGTGTAGCCAGCTTTCCGTTCATTTTCTATGGGGCCTCATAATATTGAGGAGAACTGATTTTAGCTCAGTTTGGCCGCTCAGTATAGAATTTATAAAACGCTAGTCGTGCCCCATTCATTCCAGGGACAGTTTTCCTGACATTTTTTTGGATCGATGAGGTTCCCAGTGGTCAGACCAGTAAGCTTATTAGACCCTATCTTGTGGATGGGGTATAAACTCCTCAGATAGAAACAACTAGTGCACACCATTAAAATCTGGTTCATTATAAGACTTAAAGCCATGCCTAATTCTAGACAAAGGCTGGGTTCACACCACGTTTTGTTAAATACGGTTCCCGTATACGGCTGGGAGGAGGGGGGCTTAATTGCGGCGCCCGCACTTAGCCGTATTCGGGAACCGTATTCAATGCATGTCTATGAGCTGACCGGAGTGAACCGCAGCCTCCGGTCGGCTTAGTTTTCGTCTGTATGCGGTTTCCCGACCGCAGGCAAAAACGTGGTCGACCACGTTTTTTTTTGCTTACGGTCGGGAAACCGCATACGGCCAAAAACGAAGCCGACCGGAGGCTGCGGTTCACTCCGGTCGGCTCATAGACATGCATTAAATACGGTTCCCGAATACGGCTAAGTGCGGGCGCCGCAATTAAGCCCCGCCCCCCTCCTCCCAGCCGTATACGGGAACCGTATTTAACGAAACGTGGTGTGAACCCAGCCTTAGAAAAGTGCCTACCAAAGTGCAAAATGTCTCTGAAACCAATGATAAATGTGACGTATGGATTTGTGCTAGCTTTTTGGTGCATTACAATCCAGAATTTGGCCTTGTGAACAACAAAAAGGAAGATTTAGCATCTGTAGCTAAAAACAATACATACTAAGTGCTGCACAGCATAGAGTCTGGGCAATGATCTGTGAGCCCAACAATTGGTTACTACATAGTAACACCCTCAAGACAGAAGGGAGATCTGGGGCACTGTTTGGCGCCCAAAGGATTGCCTAACTGGCCATATTGCCGCAAACCCAGGGCCATGAGCATGACTAGGCCACTTCGAAAAATGCAGAACTTTTCATTACACAATGAATAAGCAGTATAAATATAGAAAGACAAAAAATAAAAATTTAAAAAATTTAAAAAAAAACATCCTCAGAGTTTCTTCCCCAATTTTGCAGTCAAGAAGAGGGTGTGTCCTAGTGGCACATGTCTACATTTATTCTAGGCAAACAGCTGTCAGATGGTGAAATAAAACTGGATCTGTATAAACTTAGAAATTCATCAACCTTCAGGATGGGAGAACATCATGAAAAAAATTGAACTTCTGACTATATTGTCAGCATGAACATAGGGCGGAAAGATCAGGAAGTATATGTTGCCAAAGGCTACTGAGTGCTAGGAATCGGCTCCCAAAAGAAAAGAAAAATGCTTATGATAAACATGCCACCACCCTGAGTACTGAGAGATGGAAAGACTTTGAAGTGGAAACCATATAAAATGTTAAAAGGAGTGTAGAATATATTCGCATTACTGGAATGTAAAATACTTGTGTGTGTAAATGGGCGCTTTATCTTCCCTTTAATATATGCAGTACACATTCATAGAACACACAATATAATGTATACAATATCTGAAAGAATGCTTATGTCCAGGCCAGCAATAAGGAAGAGTTACTATACATGTACAACTCATTGACTGGGCCTCAGCAATTCTGCTCCTAGATCAAAGGGCAGCCAAGCATTCACCCAGACAGAACATGAATGCATAATATTCTAAAAATCTGTTTAATCTTTGTGAATAGTGGAATAAAATGGCCCCTTGGAATACTAAGAAGCTTTCTTCCCTAGCCTGGTTTCACCATTAAATGGATAGAGCATGTTAGAGCATGAAAAGGGAATCAACTAGAAAAAAAAAATTTACATTATTTTATAAAGCTGAAAACCATGCTGAGGTATGTTTGCGGACAAATAGGTTTTGATGATGTCTCCTACTTTTTAATACAGGTTAGGTAGACGTAAGGATCACACATGGATGCTGATTTCCAAATACAGTGAGGGTGTCACATTTAGGCCACCTTTATACTTTGTTTTGGCTTACAAATTCTGGTGTAAGACATGGAAGGAAGTAACTCTTAGCTTTGGGCTTGCATTCATGTACAGTAAATGGGCACATGTAAGCGTAGGTTCACACTACATTTGTAGTGTACGGGTGTTGGATCCGGTTGGGAGGAAGAGCGAAAACCGTCCGCTCCCGTACCCCAGCGGGATCCGGACGGAACCCTATTCATTTCAATGAGCCGACAGGAGCCAAACGGTGACTCCGGTCAGCTCATTTTTGCCCCGTATAAAGTTTCCCACTGAACCTAAAGCCATGGTATACCACGGTTTTAGGTCCGGTTAGAGAACCATCAAGGCAAAAAAAGAGTAGCGTGTTTCCACAGCTACTAATGGCCAATGTAGAAACAGAGGAAGGTGGGATAACAAGTTATTGGTTATATTGGCTATATCTTGATTTTCATCTCTGCAATTATGAGATTTTCTATGTTACTTGCCCTGCCATGTGCAGTGGATGCATAAAAATAAAAAAGGAAAAATCACCTGGCATTATTATCCAAACACAGATACTCTCTTGGGTCTTCGGCACTGGCATTTGTGGTTTTCACACCTTTATCAATAAACAAGCCTGCCTAGAAAAAGAAAAAAAGAAGTCTTTATATTACATGGTTTAGGCACATTCTCCTTACTAATATTGCACTCTTGTAAATGATGTAGTATGTGAAGGATACAAAATACACAGCATATTCAGGTGATGCAACTTTCTTCACACTGGGTTGTCTAAACCTTAATTTTTGCAATGCCAGTGATAAAAGTCAATAATAGCCAGCTGCACATAGCTAGCGGTCATAGAAAACAGTCATAAGCTGCCCAGGAAAAACTCAAAAGGAGTTAACAGAAGACAAAGCTAGAGGGCTCTTCTCATGTGGCTACCAGTTTAATCTAGTGACTGGCAGAGGACACAGCTGTCACTCCATAGCTCTTTGGACACGAGTGGTAGAAACAGGCAATATGCCATCAATGTCTAATAAGACAACCATTTAAACCAATTTCTTGAAAACATAGCAGATTTATTGTTTTATATGTATTGCCAGGTGTATTATGAAATGCTTGTTACCTTAAAGTTCGAATGGACTCTGTTATTGTAAAATATACCAAGAGGTGTGAGCTCCGATTTGGTATCTGGATAAAGCCCATGGGATTCTCCAGTTGAAGACTTGTGGAACACATACCAGATCCCGGCATCCTTTAAATAAAGAAATTATAAAAAGGTATAGCTCAAAAATCACCATATATAGCAATATTATAGTGACTATTCATAATCTATTTACTTTCATTCTCTTGAAGCTCTTTGTCTAGAATAAACCAGTTCAGCAGATTGTGTAGTTTGTTACTACAAATAGAAAGATGACAAAAGATGTTCTCACCAACGGGCCCTATTTGTTCTGGACATTGATAGTTATCACTTGGTAGGAGTATTTAATGATAGATTGTAAAGAAATGGAGCAAATGTACATTTGTGCAGTAGATTTGGTGCCTGTGTGTGTAGCAGGGGACCTGTCATCACTTTCATGCATCATTAGAATGGTCACCAGTGGCTTCTTTCTGGCCTCCCAGCCTTGATTGACAGGTCTCTCCCTATACCCTAACATGGTGAGATATCCATTAATCAAGGTCGGTGGGGTGGGGAGAACCGGCTGGGGTAAGCAGTGAAGACTCACATTTTGAGGACATGAAAGTGATAACAGGATGCCTTTATTTCCACCCCGGATGGTAATGTAGAGAAGGTGAAGAGAAGAGCAGTTCTTACTGGCAGCTTTATGCCTGATTTTGATCCTTCTATTCCATCATGTGATCTGAATTCAGACTCTAAATCCTATGGCCCAGATTTATCAAACTGTGTCAGAGAAAGTTGGAGAGATTTTCCCACAACAACCAATCACAGCTCAGCTTTCACTTTACCAGAGCTTGTTTGCTTAGCTGTGATTGGTTGTTGTGCGAAAATCTCTTCAGTTATTCTCTCACAGTTTGCTAAATCTGGGCCTTTATGGTCTATTCACATGTACAGTATTCAGTGCAGATTTGATGCGCAGGATTTTCTGCTGCAGATTTCAATGTAAACTGAACACAGCTTGAAATCCTGCGCATCAAATCTGCGCAGAATACTATACGTGTGAATAGACCCTTAAAGTGTATTATGTGTGAGCCTCTCACAGAGAAAGTGACTTCCGGTACACACAGAACATTCAGTGCGATTTGGAGAGTGTGGAGGTCTCATGGACCAGGACATCGCTCATAATTTGGGGGGGGGAATAAAAGCTGCCAATACGGAAATCTACCTCTTATCCCTTATCTACCTCTATTTAAGCTACATAAACAGCAGGGCAGAAAGTGAGAAGTTTCCAGAAGTATTGGCAGCACAGACAAGAGTCAGGCTTTGTTGCCATTATAAAAGATGTCGTTATCCATGTTCACTCATCGTGCTGACGTAACAGAACTATACTGAGAACTCCAGGGTAAGATTAAAGCAGCATATCCCAGAATTATTGTGGCAGCCCCAATCACGTGATTGCAGCTGACCTGTAATTCTAGACTAAAAGCCGTGCTACATCTGATAGAACATCTCCCGATCCCCGGTGCGCCAGGCTGTGCAAGTCCCCTCCTTATTAGTAGACGGCTTAGTTATAAGACCCTTGCTGATTACACAATGACGGCATTCAACAGGCATCAGCCATCAATGCACAACAGGATAGATCCTCTACACTAACAGACCTATTCTAAGTCCAACAATACATTTTACAACCCAGTGTTCTGGCAGCTAAATTTACATTCTAAACCACATCAAAAAAGGATTTTACTATATACCTTATGGCAAAAGCTAAAACCTTAAAAAGGTAAAAGATAACAGAAGATGTTACAGTCACTGCAGGCCATAACATAATAAAACTTGCCTGAGAGCCAGCGGCTGCATTACTTATCAAGTTATTGTTGGGATTGGCTATCCAGAACGTCGATACTGCCCTAAAAAAAAATCAACAGGAAAAAACAAAAAAAACACATTTAATTAACAAAAAGGAGGTTAGACATAATATATAAACACTTCAAACTGAACATAAGAAAAGACTGAAGAGACAACGATGTCTTATATTACAGGACCTTGGAATCCGTATTATATTCTTACATTTGTAAACAAACTAAGTTTATATCATTCCAGCCACCATATTACATTAAAGGGGTATTCCAGGCCAAAACTATATATCTCAACTGGCTCCGGAAAGTTAAATAGATTTGTAAATTACTTCTATTAAAAAATCTTAATCCTTCCAATAGTTATTAGCTTCTGAAGTTGAGTTGCTGTTTTCTGTCAAACTGCTCTCTGATGACTCACGTCCCGGGAGCTGTCCAGCTCCTATGGGGATATTCTCCCATCATGCACAGCTCCCGGGACGTGACATCATCATTGAGAAGTTAGACAGAAAACTTCAGAAGCTAATAACTATTGGAAGGATTAAGATTTTTTAATAGAAGTAATTTACAAATCTGTTTAACTTTCCGGAGCCAGTTTATAGATATAAAAAAAGGTTTTGCCTGGAATACCCCTTTAAGAGGAAAGGTTCACAAAGTCATCTCTTTAAATAAGAGAACGGCTTTGTGATCCTGAGGGTCACGTTAAAAGGTCACTTTGTTTCCAAACGAATACATCATAAAGATCCGCAGAAGAACTGACAAGTACATGTATTGAAAACTGAGGAGAAAAATAAATAAATAGAATTTCACCTTTTTTTTATATATATTGCAGCCTTGTGCTTTTTATTCTGCACTTGATACCCCATAATAAGAATGAGAAAAACTAACAACTTTAGTATTTTTTACAGTTTTATTAAAAATGAAAAACTAAAATGTCATAAGTATTCAGACCCTATGTTATGACACTGGAACGTTAGCTCTGGGAGCCTCCTATTTCTCTTGATATCCAAGATGTTTCTACACCTTGATAGGAGTCACCTGTGGTAAATTCAGGTTTTTGGACAGGATATGGAAAGACACAGCCCTGTCTATATAAGGTCTCACAGCTGACAACGTATATCAGGACATGAGATCAAAAGAACCGCCTGTGAACTCCAAGACAGGATTGTGTGGAAGCACAGATAAGGAGAAGGGTACAAAAAAAAAAGTCCGATGCACTTAAAGAGCACAATGGCCACAATAATCCTTAAATGAAACTTATTTGGAACAACCAGGACTCTTCCTAAAGCTGGCTGCCCTAGCAAGCTACCAAAGTAATCCGGGGGAGAAGGGTCTTGGCAACCAAGGATCCAATGTCACTGCGGCAGAGCTACAACCATCCGGTGTGCAGATGGGAGAAACTTTCAGAAGGCCAACACTCCGATCCTTTCCTCCTAAATCAATATCTTTCGGGGACAGCCTGTTGGCCACCGTACACATTAAATGGATTACTGTTCATCATGAAATCTGAGGTTTTGGCCAACAATAACCAGGAGTATGACCAACTCCTGCTGCAGTATCAATCCAGGTCCCAATAATCCAGTATTCCATCTCCTATAAAACAATGATCAGGAATGCTGAACTTCAATTTAGCCATTCCCATCACGCTGCCCCACATACTGTATCACTATTAGCTTCTCAGTCTCTGCAGAATACATAAGATCAACTAACATTTATCTAGTGTATACAACCAATGTAAACTCAACAGGAGGGAAAACACATGAAGTCCCCATATAGGACTGAATGAATCGGGTTTTCTCCTTCAGTCGAATAGTTCCTCAAATTCCAAAGTGTTACAAGTTGACATGGAAGTAGGTTGTTGTACTGCCAGATACTTACATGCAGTCAGTGGCTGGATTAGGAACGTAGTTTCCATATACTTTATCCCTCATAGCTGTGCAGACTGTATTATTTCGGTCTGTGGGTAATAATGTGCCTGGCTTGGTAACAAGTCCAAGGTTATGAAACAGAGTGTTCCTTTGTTCTATGCCATCTTCCAGAAAGAAACAGTGTCCCAGTGTGTCATAGCCAATTGTGTTCTTTATCTGTATAGAAAAAAAAGTCAGCTAGATTAACCACTTAAGGACCAAGCCCATTTTCACCTTAAGGACCAGAGCATTTTTTTTGCACATCTGACCACATACTTTTACCTTTCATTCTGATTCCGAGACAGTTTTTTTCATGACATATTCTACTTTATGTTAGTGGTAAATCAATATTTGGTGAAAAATTCCCAAATTTGATGAAAAATGTGATTTTTTTTTTTTTTTTTTTTTTTTACTTTGAAGCTCTCTGCTTATAAGGAAAATGGACATCCCAAAAAATTATATATTGTTTCACATATACAATATGTCTACTTTATGTTTGCATCATAAAGTTGACAAGTTTTTACTTTTGGAAGACATCAGAGGGCTTCAAAGTTCAGCAGCAATTTTCCACATTTTTACAAAATTTTCAACATCGGAATTTTTCAGAGACCAGTTCAGTTTGAAGTGGATTTGAAGGGTCTTCATATTAGAAATACCCCACAAATGACCCCATTATAAAAACTACACCCCCCAAAGTATTCAAAATGACATTCAGTAAGTGTATTAACCCTCTAGGTGTTTCACAGGAATAGCAGCAAATTCAAAATCTTCACTTTTTACACTCACGTGTTCTTGTAGATCCTGTTTTTGAAATTTTACAAAAGGGTAAAAGGAGAGAAATACCCCCAAAATTTGTAACCCAATGTCTCTCGAGGAAGGAAATACCTCATATGTGGATGTAAAGTGCTCTGTGAGTGCAGTAGAGGGCTCAGAACTACAATGGGATTTTGGAGAGTGAAATTTACTGAAATGGTTTTTGGGGGGCATGTCACATTTAGGAAGCCCCTATGGTGCCAGAACAGAAAAAAAAAAAAAAATGGCACGCTATTTGAAAAACTACACCCCTCAAGGAACATAACAATGGGTACAGTGAACCTTAACACCCCACAGGTATTTGGCGACTTTTCGGTAAAGTCGGATGTGTAAATTCTATTTTTTTTTTTCACTAAAATGCAGTCCCCCCCCCCCCAAATTTACCATTTATACAAGAGGTAATAGAAGAAATGGGGGGGGGGGCATTTTCTTCTATTACCTTTTGTAGAAATGGTATATTTTGGGGGGAAAACAGCATTTTAGTGAGAAAATAAATAATTTAATTTACACATCCGACTTTACCAAAAAGTCGCCAAACACCTAGGGGGTGTTAAGGTTCACAGTACCCCTTGTTACATTCATTGAGGGGTGTAGTTTCCCAAATAGTGTGCCATGTGTTTTTTTTTTTTTACTGTTCTGGCACCATAGGGGCTTCCTAAATGGAACATGCCCCCCAAAAACTATTTCAGCAAAAAAAAAAAAAAATTAATAAAAAAAAAAAACACACACATGCCACACTATTTTGGAAACTACACCCCTCAAGGAACGTAACAAGGGGTACAAGTGTTTGACAAATTTCTGCTAAAGTTGGACATGAAAATGAAAAATTTGATTTTTTTTTCCACTAAAATGCTGGTGTTGCCCCTTGTGAAAATGGAAACATTTGGGGTAATAGGAAAAAAGCCGCCCCAAAATTTGAATCCTTATTTCAACTGAGTATGGAAATACCCCATATGTGGATGTAAAGAACTACAATGCTCAGAAGAGAAGGAGCGCCATTGAGCTTTTGGAGAGAGAATTGGGTTGGAATAGAAGTCGGGGGCCATGTGCATTTACAAAGCCCCCTTGGTGCCAGAACAGTGGACAACCCCCGCCCCCCTCCCCCACGTGACCCCATTTTAGAAACTACACCTCTCAGAATTTAATAAGGGCTCCAGTAAGCATTTACACCCCCACTGGTGTTTGACAGATCTTTGGAACAGTGGGCAGTGCAAATGATAAAATGTTTATTTTCATTGACCACTGTTCCAAAAATCTGTCAGACACCTGTGGGGCATAAATGCTCACTGTACCCCTTATTCCATTATAATAGGGGTGTATATTCCAAAATGGGGTCACATGTGTGTGTGTGTGGGGGGGGGGGGGTTGTCCACTGTTCTGGTACCATGGGGGCTTTGTAAACACACATGGCCTTCAATTTCGGACACATTCTCTCTCCAAAAGCCCAATGGCGCTCCTTCTCTTCTGAGCATTGTAGTGTGCCCGCAGAGCACTTTACATCCACATATGGAGTATTTCCATACTAAGAAAAGACCCCCCCCCCCCCAAATTTGTAGCCCCATTTGCTCTATTTCCCCTTGTGAAAATGAAAAATGTAGGGTAACAGTAGCATTTTAGTGAAAAAAAAAAAAATTATATATATATATATATATATATATATATATATATATATATATATATATATATATATATATATATATTTTACATTTTCACATCTAACTTTAATGAAAATTAGTCAAACACCTGTGGGGTGTTAAGGCTCACTATACCCCTTATTATGTTCCATGAGGAGTGTAGTTTCGAAGATGGGGTCACATGTGGGTATTTATTATTTTGCGTTTATGTGAGAACCGCTGTAAAATCTGCCAACCTTGCGCAAATAACCAATTTATGCCTAAAATGTAAATGGTGCGCTCTCACTTCTGAGCCATGTTGTGCGCCCGCAGAGCATTTTACGTCCACATATGGGGTATTTCCTTACTCTCCCCCCCCCCCCCCCCCCCTTTTACAGCTTGTGAAAATTAAAAGTATAAGGCAACACCAGCATGTTAGTGTAAAAAATACATATATTTTTTACACTAACATGCTGGTGTAGACCCCAACTTTACCTTTACATAAGGGGTAAAAGGAGAAAAAGCCCCCCAAAATTTGTAACGCAATTTCTCCAGAGTATGGAAATACCGCATATGTGGCACTAAATGGTTGCCTTGAAATACGACAGGGCTCCAAAGAGAGAGAGCGCCATGCGCATTTGAGGCCTAAATTGGGGATTTGCATCTGCCACCAAAATACCTTACAGCAGTGTTTCCCAAACTGTGTCTCCACCCTGTTTGGAAAACAAGGGTATATGTAGTGTTTTACTTTTTAGTTTGTGCAGGTGTAGTGTAGTGTTTTGAGGGTACATTCACACGGGCGGGGTTTACAGCGAGTTGTAGCAGTGTGCCTCCAGCTGTTGCTAAAATACAACTCCCAGCATGCCCTTCGGCTGTCAGAGCATGCTGGGAGTTGTAGTTATGCAACAGCTGGAGGCACACTTTTTCATAGAAAAAATGTGCCCCCAGCTGTTGCATAACTACAACCCCCAGCATGAACAGACTACCAAAGGGCATGCTGGGAGTGCTAGTTGGAACTCCAGCTGTTGCAAAACTACAACCCCCAGCATGAACAGACTACCAAAGGGCATGCTGGGAGTGCTAGTTGGAACTCCAGCTGTTGCAAAACTACAACTCCCAGCATGCCCTTTGGTTGTGCATGCTGAGAGTTGTTGCTAAGCAACAGTAGGAGGTGAACAGGCCTCACCTCCTGCTTTATCCTACCGCCTGCACCGCCGAGACCGCCGCCGTTGCTGCCACTGCTTCTGCTGCTCCTGTCCGCTGTTCCTGAGGGGACCCCCATGGGGCCAGGCAAGGGTAGGAGACCCCCGCTGGCCCCCATCACTGCCCGATCACCGACCAGCAGGGTAGTGATTGGTCGGTCGATCCGGCCGCTCAATCACATGATCGTGAGGTAGCACCCGTGCTACCTCACTCCTGCTGGGTAATGGTGAATGGGGCTGTCTCGGACAGCCCCATTCACCCTTTTTTTCTGGGTCACTGGAGACCCGATTGACCCTGAATCCACATCTTCTTTCCTTTTGATCTTGGTAAAATAAAACCTTATGCCCTACAATGAAGTGGTCTTCCATACAGTGCTTCCACACTAACTATATCAACATATTTTTTTCTTTTTTAATAGAAGATCACTTTTTTTCTAATTACAACTACAGGGTTTACCGCAGAAACACAATAGGAACCTTACTAGCAGACTCATTGACTTACAGGGGACTTCTATGGTTCAGTAACCTGTACAGGGGACATAGTGCAGCAAGGGGGAAGAAGGGAGCACCTACTGTGTCCTTTATATAGGTATTTTTTTTTCCTGTAATCCTGCCTGTAATAAGGATAGTGAGAAGACTACTGAAAAGTTCTCTCTACAGAAAAGGAAGTAAGCTTATTATTGGTCTTAGTGGCCAGAATATAGAATAGAATGTGTAACCTAAAACCTAACTGCTCATTTACACCTTACAATATAGACTAATATTGGATAGACAATGGACAGAAATCTATAAATCCTGTACTATACAGTAGTTCAAAGTTAAAGTGACAATTCTGCCAGTTTCAGAGCTGAAATCTCCCAGCATTCTTTGGTGATTGAGCACCCACAAAGTGTAGTCTATAGTGTAATCTGATTTAAAGAAAAAAAAAAAAAACTGTTCCACCGCAATAATCCCCCCCCCCCCCCCACCCCACCAAGTATTGATCATACAGCCCTAATTCTTAAAAAAAAAAGGGTAGAAACCCGTAAATACCAGTTTCTCTACAAGGTCTGTTTACATTCCAAAAAATTGCTGAATGGCTTGGCAGGGGAATCAGATAGGTCTGATGTTTATCTTAGCTAAGCTTTTGCAACAGTTTCATAATTTGGCAAGTGGTAGCTAAAAATTATGTAAATAAACCATTCACAATGTTCTCTGGGGAGGCTCTCAGTTCTTTTTGGAGAAAAGTCTTTTTTTTTGTTTTTATCAACTTTGGAGAAAGGTGGTCAGCATCAAATAAGGGTATGTCACAGAAGACTCACAAAATCCATCTACTTAAAACATTTGTAGTACAAAAAATAGTTTTTATATAAAAGTTTAGAGCCTGTCCTGTTTCAAACTTTTTTTTTTTTTTTACTTTCCTTCTACAAAGATAGCATTCAGAACTTTGGGAAAGCCGTGTGATAATTCTTGTGATGCCCCCCTTACCTGCTGTCATCCAACATATTCCGTTATATTTGTTTCTAAGTATCTGATGAACAGAATTGTCTAAATCCCGACAGAAGGAGAAACTCCTGTACATACATGGCATATTGTTGGGATATGACATTCTGGCATCTGCAGTAGGTACTTACAGTATATCATATACAAGGGTACTCATATGTTGGGTCCTAAAAGTATACATACCAACAAGCCATTTGTTGCATGGACTGTGACACATCTGGAAAAGCTATGGTGAATGGAAAGGCCATCAACATACGTTCCAGGACTGTAACCTCCCATTTCATCAACATCCCCACACAGGTGAAAATGGACGGGGTAGCTGCCCATTACTTGCTGGCCCATATTCTTCAGTTCAACATTTGACAGATGAACAGCCGTGAAGTTCTGCAATATCTGCCAAAGAAAGTGTATATAGTTACATACACATGTCTAACATAACAGAACACGCAGTATAGAGCACTGTAATCAATATTTCAGGGAGCTGGAGGAAAGAACTAGACATACAAAGTTCCATTGAAGTGAACAGAGCCATGTTGTATTACCACACACAACCTGAAGACAGGGGTGGTGCTGTTTTTTGGAAGGAACTAGCTTTATGTTTCTATTCCTTGATAACCCCTTTAATAAAGATTTATATGTCAGTTAAGCTTTTCAACATTAAACCGGACCTGTCAGATTGAAAATGCAGTCCAAGCTGCAGGCAACATATAGAACAGGAGGAGCTCAGCAGATTCATATATAGTTGTATGGGAACATTTCCAGGATAACTTATTCATTTAGTCCTGTAAATCTCTGTTTATAATGGGCCAAGTAGTCATGTGGGAGGCCTTACTTAGGGATTGATCGCTTTCTCTTCATGCACACATAAAGCTGTCAACCAATGAGTAGGACCACCCACATGACTACTTAGCCCAGACTGAGCAGAGTTCTATATGAATAAATGAAAGGTTACCCTGCACATTAATTACAAAATTATGAATCAGCTTGGCTCCTTCTGCTCTATAACATTATGCATCCCAATTGGACTGAATTTTTTGGGCTAAATTTTCATGGTGAAAGGTTTCTTTTCAACCTGCATTTAAACTGTAAATTTATTCAGAATGGAGAGAACTACTATGCCTTATCTGTAATGGTCAATCCATTATTTTATAACTTATGCATGAATCTGAATAAAAGCAGTTCTGCTTTAAACATATCACTGACTCACTGGGTTCACTTATCCTTGATGTGTCCTGGATCACAATTAAAGACAAGAATCATTTTATAGAAGTGCTGCCCTGGACTTCTGTATCTTCTACAAGTGTGTTGGACTTCCTCCAAGTTTGTTCCTACTGTGACCGGTAAAATTGGGCTGAGCTAATTCTTTGGACTGTGTTCATGGCTTAAGCAATAAGCATACATACATATTTTTTTTAGATAAAAAGTTGAGTAGTTGTGTACCTACAGTACATACTATACTGATCCTGACTTCGTCCCTTTCAAGCTGTCAGATGCATGTCTGAATGAAAACATTGACTCCATCCAGGGCACATCTCCTAAAGTGATGCCATATTGAAAGGATATGCAGTCACTTCTTAATCCGTGAAAGTTTAAAAAACTGGGCTCAACTGCTTGCCCAGCCAGGTATGTAAGAGAACCACTGTGCAGAGAAAGACATCAAGGGGTGGGACACAGCACTGAATTAGTACTGCAACTATTTTTTCTCAGGATCAATGGAGGAAGTTGAGCTCTTTTCAGGCAGAAATTCGGTCTCTATTTTGGTTTATCTGTGAGACTCCCTGCTTAGAAACTGCAAGAATCCAATGTAAGGGGGGGGCAGACCGAGCGTGCAGCACGTAAGCACATGGGAGATCTCTGCTGCTATCTCACTTCATCCTGGACGGTATTATATTAGCCGCAATGTAAAAAGGATTCCTGTGTATTTTAGAGCAGCAGGAGAAAAGGCTAGAAGCAGCAGCAGTAATAGGGGTAGAACATGTGACAGCTTTTTCCTCAGTGTGGCATGACTGCTGCTGGCTCTGTGTGTATAGTGAGAGACTAAGATCCACAGGATAGGGGATAAGTAACTGATTGCTGGAAGTGAGGAGCTCATGCTGCAGATGGCATGCACTTCATTCCTTTTTATGAGAGTGACAAAAAGAGTATAGCACTTGGGCATCATCGGCGCTCCCATAGAAACAAATGGAGCATGTGCGGTCCTCAGAGAGCCGGTCTCGTAGAGTGTAGGGATTGCAACTGCTAGGACCCCCTGCGATCAGCTACTTTTTTCCTATTCTGTAGATAGAGGACAAGTTAATTTTTGCTCCTTTAACTCTATACCATCAGCTGTGTCCCCCTCTAGCAGATTATCTCTTTACAAGCTGTAGTTCTCTTTTAGCAGATTTTCAGTTTAGAACAGTGAAGTTTTATTAAATAGTAATATTTTGTATAAAGTTTAGGCTTCCGGCAGAAAGTGAGCGAAATATGTCCACACTTTCCTCGCTGATTCACTGCTCATTAAGACGCAATGGTGAAAAAATACACAGAATTTGTTATTAATTTTTTTGCGCATGAAAGAAAATTAGGTGAATCCATTCCTCCCTTTCAATCCATCCAATTTGCCATTTAGATGCCATATAGGATCAGCTCCTCCCCTCACACAAACTCCCAGGAGAAGTGGATCGCAAGATTTCCAGCTTGGTCTTCTAAAATTTAAGTAAAACCTGTTTCCCAGTAAATTATTCTAATGATCTGCACGTGCAACGTTCTATACTATCACTTTATATGTTTTGTCGGGTTGTGCGCCAGATTCTGCGCCAGAATGTGCGCCAGAATTGAAAAAAACCCGACCAATTCTGCATTTTATATGGAAAACACGAAAAAGGGGCATGTCTGACATTTTCACAAAAAAACAACATTTTTATTAAGGATTCAACAGAAAATGGATTTGTAGTGGATTTGAGCTGAGGTAAACCCGATAAAGAGCATGTGTAAAAAAAAAAAAAAATGTAGGGAAAGTGCCAAATGTAGGGAAACCTTAGTAAATACCGTGAAAAAAAAATTGCATGGAATTAAACCCCGCAAAAGAAAACTACACTCCACTCTTGGCAAATCAGGGCCACTGTGTTAGTATTTCCCAAAAGTAAAGACATCACTATTACATATGATCCATCATCATACCTTAATATGGCCTCCAAAGGTATCAAAATTAAAGAACTGGCATTGGTTGTTCCCATAACAAGTCTCCTCCATTTCTCCTTGGATGACAATGTTCCTTGTAAGGACTCCCACTTCAGCCCGCATGTCCAAACCTTCTGTGATTTCCCCCATATGGAAAAACATGGGTGTTTCTAAATTTAAAAAAATATATATAAATCCTTACACTTTCAAAAGAAGAATTATTTGCACGTGGTCAAAATTACCATACATATACATTTCTATGCCAAGAAGTCATCGTGATGACATAATCAGATCCAAGATACATCTTTGAAAGCCTGTTTAACATAGTCATTAAAAGTCTCAAAAAAATAAAACATTTGGAAGCTTCAGATACTTTAGCCTGTAATACAGACTTCTGAAGCTTAAAAAAAATACAAAACAACTAACATTTTATTAAGGTAACACACCGGAATTAGAAAACTGCACAATGATGAAATAGCACTTAGCAAGTAGAATATAGAAACTACAAAAAAAAAAAAAAAAGTTTGAAGATAAGCATAAATACTGTTTTTCCTGTTGTTCTCTTATGAGAGGTCATGGGAAATGTTATCATGTGATTTTAACATGTGACTGTCAAGACATAAGATTATACAAATTCTCTTTACCCATGCATATTTTGCTATCATGTAATGTTTCTGCTGGACTTTGTTAAGTTGCAGCATTCCACACCATTTGAATAAACCTTTAACATGCTATACAGTATCCAACCCACGGCTGTACAGCACTATTTACTCAAAGTACCAAGTATGTACTGTTTTTGTATCCCCTATCCATCTGAAAACAGGATTTAAATGGTTACAATTGTTTCAAACAACTTATACAAATATGTTAGGAATCAAGTTGCTATCAAAAGATGTGATAATTAACCAAAAAATCACTCCTTACCCCAGAAGAGGAGATCTAAAACAGGGTCACATTTCCCTGCAAACTAATTCCATCTCTAGCAGCAGAGAGACCAAGATGAAACACAAAGTATGAATGGGGATTAGCTACGCTATGGACATGAGAGAAGGAGAATGCTTGGGCTATATACCTGCAAGCTGTGAGCATGTCTGCCTTCTCCACAGGGTCAAAACTGTAACAAAAGGGCAAGTCAAGGTTTTCGTCTCATCTCTTACCACCTTTAAAGTTCTGGGTAGTTGTGCAAGTGTTCCTACTACTGTTTGCGAACAGTTATGCCACCTTAATATAATTGCCCCCCCCCCCCCCCTTTTACTTTATTCTGCAAAATTGTCATCAGCAGCAGTTTCATGCTAAGTGTATCCCCTTCCTTGCTGTGCTGCTGCTTTCCAATTTGCTTGCATAGCACCCAGTGCATCAAACCCCCCCTTCTCCCCCACATGCCATCTATACTACTGAACTGTACATCATTCCCAGCACAGTGTATTTTCTCCAGCACTATGGCATAGCAGAGAGGAGGATTTATTGGGAGTAGGTTCTGTTCTGTGATTGGCCAGAGGGAGAAAAGAAGCCCATGTGTGAATACTGTTATACAGCTGAGCTCTGGTCCCATCGCCTTAAATTTTGAGAATGAAAAAACAGCTGTGCAGAGGGAAATCTAAGAAGCTCAATAACAACAGTAAGAGACCATAAATCACTTTGTTACCACTCTGAAGGGTTAATGTAACAAACCCACGTAGGTATTTAAAATGCTTTCTAATGTACAGATACCTGATATCTTTCATTTATGTCAATAAAAGCATTTTCATTCACTGACAGGAAGCAAATATATTAAAACTGTTTAGAAATGAGTGTATTAGAAAGTTGTAAAATGCTTTTATTTATATTGTGATTAAAAAAATTAAAATAAATTCTTGAAGTGCGTCTTTAAAGTTAAACTACATAAAATATATATTTGTCTTTACGGATATAGGGACTGAGCACAGCCATGTTTATTTTACCTTTTGTTGGAACTTTTATTTTAACTTGAAATTTATTACATTCTGGACAAGACAGGAGGGTAAACTCTTCAGCTTGATACATTGAATAGTCTGTGCTGGCAACAACTATTTGATCTCCTGGCTGCCAAGTGTGCACATCATCCATGAGGTCTACCACAATCCCATCAACAGCTTCAATGCTAAATCCGGAAATGGCTTTACCTGGAAGACAGATAAACGGGAAAAAAAAGATAACAAGCGAACATACTAAATGTCACTTACAGTATATGAGAAAGTAGAAAGGTTTGTTTAGCATGTTTTCTGGTTGGACTTTTGGCTGTCATGCAGTAAAGTTATCATTTCGTTGCACGGCATGTGTACTGTAGTTTTGGCTGTAAGGCTATGTTCACGTCGGAATGTCCGCATGGAAAATCTCAGTGCGGACATTCCGCAGACGGCATAATATGCCGGTGCTAGGACAGCACGGGAATGCGCCGTCTCAGACTGATATGCATTCCGTGCGGAGTCTGCAGAAAGAATGTACAGGTTAATTCTTTCTGTGGACACCGAAAACGGAAATTCTGCTGTGTGGACAGCACAACAGAATCCCACTGAATATAATGCGACTCTGCTGCTCCGGAAACTGACCGTCCAGAAAATTATAAGTGTGGTTGCAGGTGGCATGGGCTTGCGACATTTGGAGGGCAGTTATGTTAGCTAAATGTGAATTTTTCGAAAAGTCACATGTAGTAAATACACTACCACTGCAAAATCCCTGACCAAATATGACCATATAGTTAAAGGGGTTATCCAGGAAAAAAATTTTTTTATATATCAACTGGCTCCAGAAAGTTAAACAGATTTGTAAATTACTTCTATTAAAAAATCTTGATCCTTTCAGTACTTATGAGTAGAGATGAGCAAACTTACAGTAAATTCGATTCGTTGATGATTTATCCTGCATAAATTAGTTCAGCTTTCAGGTGCTCCCGTGGGCTGGAAAAGGTGGATACAGTCCTAGGAGACTCTTTCCTAGGACTGTATCCACCTTTTCCAGCCCACCGGAGCACCTGAAAGCTGAACTAATTTATGCAGGATAAGTCATCAACTGCCGAGCCGAGAAGTTCGTGACGAATCGAATTTACTGTAAGTTCGCTCATCTCTATTTATGAGCTTCTGAAGTTTAGGTTGTTCTTTTCTGTCTAAGTAATCTCTGATGACACGTGTCTCGGGAACCGACCAGTTTAGAAGAGGTTTGCTATGGGAATTTGCTTCTAAACTGGGCGGTTCCCGAGACACGCGTCATCAGAGAGCACTTAGACAGAAAAGAACAACCTTAACTTCAGATGCTCATAAGTACTGAAATGATTAAGATTTTTTAATATAAGTAATTTGCAAATCTGTTTAACTTTCTGGAGCCAGTTGATATGTATAAAAAAAGTTTTTTCCTGGATAACCCCTTTAACCGCTTTGGAAATCTATATAAAAAGTTGTACTTTTTTTCTTGTCTGCGCCAACCCCATAACAGCAGTCGGAGACAGCCCTAATGGAACCGCACATCATTTAAGTTTGACCACACGGATGTCAGATGAGGAAAGAGGAGAACTAAGCTATGGACTGCCACACTGCCAAGTTATTTCAAGTGATGTTAATATCAAAATAATCAATACAACTTGATATTTGTGTGAGTAAAACGCAATGTGGTTCTTGTGTTTTCAAACCAGGATCTAGAAGTAACCAAGCAATTCTGTAGCCTTGCTGCAAAGCCGCACAGACCATTCTTACCAAGGTTCCATTCACTGTAGGCTTTCACAGCAAATCGCTGTCCATCCAGCGTAGTAAATACTTTCTCTGCTTCTGCCTTTCCTCGAGTGCTATGATTTTCGTAGTCTCTGGTACTTTCACTGCACGAGGTGTTACTCCCACCAACAACGCTGACGAGTGCCCAAGCTTGTCTTTATGTAGAAGAAAAAAAGTCCATTATACATAGAAACATGTGTGAGATACAGTGGTCCCTCAAGTTACAATATATTATTCCAGGACGACCATTGTATGTTGAGACCATAACTCTATGGAAATCTGGTAATTGGTTCTGAAGCCCCAAAATATTATCCAAAAATAGGAAAAAGTTAAGATTAAACAAAAATAAGCAGATAACTAATATAGATAAAACATGTCCCTACTTATAAAAGTAAGAAAGATCTGCTGGGAGCTGTAAATCACTGTCTATGTCAGTGCCTCCAGCTGTTGCAAAACTAGAGTGCCTCCAGCTGTGCCAGAGTGCCTTCAGAGTGCCTCCAGCTGTTGCAAAAGTACAACTCCCAGCATGCCCGGACAGCATTCGGCTGTCCGGGCATGCTGGGAGTTGTAGTTTTGCAAAAGCTGGAGGCACCCTCTTTGGGAAACACTGGTCTATGTAGAGGGAAGAAGCTTCTTCAGGGTCCTGTACAGTACACACAGTGTCCTAAAAAAGTAAAATGGAGTCACTCTCATCTGATGTCCAAAGGAGCAGCTAACTCTGGCACAGGTAAAGTGTACAGAACATGTAATAGATCCCTGTATTGTAGGGGGCGCTACCAGACACCAGGGGTTTTACCAGTGAAATGTCCATTCTGATTGGTCGGTTCTTCCAGCCCTTGACACGTTTCGCAGATTCCATAGCATTGTATGTTGAGTCTGGTTTCATGTTACAATGGTCCAGAAATGACCATTGTATGTTGAAACTATTGTATGTTGAGGCCATTGTAAGTTGAGGGATCACTGTATACACAAAGCATAGTCTAATGAAATAGAAATCCACTCCTGCTGCTCAGATAAGTAGCTGCACCAATGCATGGCACGTACCTTTAACAATCTATAAAAATAGATTAGCCACAGAGGATGGAAAGCTGCAATATTAGAGAGAGACTACAGTTTATGAAGGACAGGTTATCTACAGTATACAGCTGATCTACACTATGTGGTCAATCATCACTGAAAAGGCTAATTTTGGATTATAGGACCTAGATATGACAAAGGGTATAGAGAATACCAAATGCTATTTCCTATGCCTTCAGATTATGAGAGCCAAACTTCAGCTAAGAGTGCATGGAGATCTTGTGAAGCATTAGGTAGATAAACTGTAAGGCTATGGGTATATATGTAGACGTTTTTAACCTTAAACCCCCCCCCAAAAAAAATAAAAAATTTCTGTCACTGATTTCCATTGAACGTGACAATAAAACGTGAATACATTTTAGAAACCAAAGAGATATCCAGCACAGTGGAGTGCAGACAGGAAACTTTATTGAAGGTACATGGACAGCACAGGTAAAACCAACACGTTTCGGATCAAGCAGGACCCTTAGTCATGGCATAGCATATTCACAAAAAAGGACATGTTTAAATAGAAGCATAAGTGGTCGCGTGTATGTGACCTCACATACACGTGACCACTTATGCTTCTATTTAAACATGTCCTTTTTGTGAATATGCTATGCCATGACTAAGGGTCCTGATTGATCCGAAATGCGTTGGTTTTACCTGTGCTGTCCATGTACCTTCAATAAAAGTTTCCTGTCTGCACTCCACCGTGCTGAATATCTCTTTGGTTTCTATTGCTGTTTGGACTGGAGGCACTGCCGGTTAGTCCGTGCGCAGGTGTGGGAAGCACAGCAGATGTGAGCCGTCTTACCCAACTTTTGTGAATACATTTTACAGCTGAAACAAACACGGACATTTAAAAAGTGGAAGGCAATTTCCTTTTATGTGGCAAAGTGTGCCAATATTTTGGGATGTAAACATCTCATTTATAAAAAGTAATGTTTGGGATAAAGCTTTTGCTAGAGCCCCAAAATGTCCCAAAAGCAAAAGAGGTCTGAAACGCTCTTAACTTGGCAGCATAGACAAAGTACACATACCTATATGACAAGAATTTCACTTGACTACTACCAAGAAGACGTTGAATGGTCAGGCGAGTTTCTTGAAGTAGTTTTTTTTCGGCAGAGTCCCCTACTGCCATGGCAACGATACGACCTGGTGGTAGAGCATTGAGGAAATTCTGCAACCTCTTGCTTTCATCTTCAGAACTAAAGGTGTCAAATTTTTCAGTCACTAATAACTGAGCCGTTTCTTGGTCCACAACTCTCACATTCAGACCTCTAGAAAAAGTGCGTTCAAAGCTGTATGCTCCGGCTAGAAGTCCGGACGGAGTAAGAGATTTTGTCAATAGGGTCCAAGATAACTTTTTGGAACCGTGTAATTCCAGTGTTCCACCAGGTGATACACCAATGAACTTCTTCCCAAATACTGGCACACTACCTTCTTCATCTGATCTACCGTACAAGATAATATTTGCTTTGGATTTGTAGCTGCATTTCTCTGCTCCAATATGAAGCGCTCCACCATCCTGTATTAGGATAGAACGAGTCCTAAGAGTAATATTTTTTGACCCACTTTCATCATCTTCAAAGACTAGTTTACCTGTAAAATAGAAAAAACATGTGACAAATGTATACTAAGTTTTTATTAAAATGTTTGAAAGTAACTTATACAAAAACAAGTATATTGATAAGTAGCTACAGAATGTAGATTAAAGGGTACCTCTCATCAAAAAAACGTTTGATATATTATAGATTAATGTATGCAGAATAACTTTACAATTGCATGTTATTAAAAAATATGCTTCTTTCTATTTAATTTTCCACTTTGAAGAAATGACCACTAGGGGTCTCCCTACCAGTCCTGGCAGCAAGCATTTCAGACTCATGCTGGAGTCCTAAACACTACGAGCTGCCAGTCTGCTTTGTTCACAGCCTGTTTGGCTGTGAACAAAGCAGGCTGGCAGCTCTGAGTGTTTAGGACTCCAGCATGAGTCAGAAATGCTTGCTGACAGGACTGATCGGGAAAAATACAATAGAAAGAAGTATATTTTTCATTAACATGCTATTAGAAAGTTATTCAACATTCATTAATCTAAAATATATCAAAAGTTTATTTGATGAGAGGTACCCTTTAAATAAACTAATCATCATCCTGTATAAGTACTAGTACAGTATACTACAAACCATGTCCACTACTATCTCAGCAAGTAGTAGTAGTAGAGTGCAAGAGGTGTGAAACTCCTCCCTATCTACACTCCATGAATAAAAATGCTGTTATCCATGCCAGTGGTGCTTATTGCATCATTGATATATAGGGTGCAAGGTGGAGAAGCTGGATGTTTAGAGTGGTACATTACAGTAGACCTGCCATCTCTTCTGACATGTCTGTTCTTATAAATAGTTGTACTATGTTGAACTTCCTACAAATGTATGGAAAATTTGACATCAGAGAGTCAACAAGTCTCCTGTCAGTAGGGTATATCCCAACTAGAAATGAGCGAACTTACAGTAAATTTGATTTGTCACAAACTTCTCGGCTCGGCAGTTGATGACTTTTCCTGCATAAATGAGTTCAGCTTTCAGGTGCTCCCGTGGGCTGGAAAAGGTGGATACAGTCCTAGGAGACTCTTTCCTAGGACTGTATCCACCTTTTCCAGCCCACCGGAGCACCTGAAAGCTGAACTAATTTATGCAGGATAAGTCATCAACTGCCGAGCCGAGGAGTTTGTGACAAATCAAATTTACTGTAAATTCGCTCATCTCTAATCCCAACATATTAGGACACGGTCAGTATTGATAGATACTTTCACATGCTTAGCTCCTCCCTCGCTGTAACATGATGCTGATGGATCAGACTGTTAGTTCAATGTAGAAATAAGTCTGTATATCGCTCACCCATGTTTGTGGAATCGGTCCTCTCCCACCATCCAGAAATAATCCAAAAGAGAAGCACACATCACTGGAAGTTAAAACATCCACTTTATTAATCCATTAAATCAACATATAGCAAAGTGCAGTGCAACAGATAAGACAATGGTGTATATTTTCTCCTCCTATGACACATTTTTTATGACTAAGGACTGGTAGGGCAGAAACGTGTCAGAGGAGGAGGACTTTTAGACCATTGTCTTATCTGTTTAACTGCATTTTGCTATATGTTGATATTAATAGATTAATGAACATTTTAACTGCCAGTGCTGTGACCTTCTATTTGGGATTTATTTGTTCAATGGGACAGTTTCCCTTTAAAGGTTTATTAAAGGGGTACTCCACCGCTAGCCATCTTAGCCTCTGTCTCGCATCGCCAGTCATCCGGCACAGAGCGAAGTTCGCTCCGTGCACTGGATTGTCTGGGGTGCCGCAGCCAAGAATGTGGGGGTCCTCAGCAACGGGACCCCCGCGATCAGACATCTTATCCCCTATCCTTTGGATCGGGGATAAGATGTCTAGGAGCAGAGTACCCCTTTAAGGCATACACGTCCGTTGATGAGAAGTTCCAGTCATTTATTCCTTTAAATCTCTGTTCAGTCGGGGCTAAGTAGTCATGTAGGTGGTCGTGCTTGGTGACTGGCAGCTCTTTAAAATGTACACGTATACACAGATAGCCGTCAATGACTGTCAGTAGAACCAACCAGCTGAGTACTTAGCCCAGAATTAGCAGAAATCAAATAAATGATTATTTACGAACATTTCCCCCCCCAAAAATGTATAAATATGTAAACATGATTTACAACATGATGCCTGCAGGTTCGCTTTAAATCAGTGGTCTCAAACTGTGGCCCTCCAGATGTTGAAAAACTTCAACTCCCCTGTCCGGACATGCTGGGAGTTGAAGTTTGGTAACATCTGGAGGGCCACATTTTTAGACCACCGCTTTAAATGGTCCTCTTTGAAGGAAATAGCTGCCATATACAGCTATTTGTACTTATTTCATGTTTTGATGGAAAACCTGTTCGTTGACAATATCACTGGCTATAACAGTGGTCTTCAACCTGCGGACCTCCAGATGTTGCAAAACTACAACTCCGGGCATGTTGGGAGTTGTAGTTTTGCAACATCTGGAGGTCCGCAGGTTGAAGACCACTGGGCTATAAGATCTTAGCTAGCCATATCCTTTTACATTAAAAATACCTCTGAAGTCCACCTCACATTACACCACAGCTAAAGAGCAACAATTTTTCCAAGTAAAAACAGAAACATTAAGGGGGAGATTTATCAAAACCTGTCCAGAGGAAAAGTTGCGCAGTTGCCCATAGCAACCAATTAGATTGCTTCTTTCATTTTGCAGAGGCCTTGTTAGGCTGGGTTCACACCACGTTTTGTTAAATACGGTACGTGAATATGGCTGGGAGGAGGGGGCGGGGCTTAATTGCGGCCGTATTCGGGAACCGTATTCAATGCATGCCTATGAGCCGACCGGAGTGAACCGCAGCCTCCGGTCGGCTTCGTTTTCGGCCGTATGCGGTTTCCCGATCGCCTGCAAAAACGTGGTCGACCGCGTTTTTGCCTACGGTCGGGAAACCGCATACGGCCGAAAACGAAGCCGACCGGAGGCTGCGGTTCACTCCGGTCGGCTCATAGACATGCATTAAATACGGTTCCCCTATACGGCTGAGTGCCGGAGCCGCGATTAAGCCCCCCCCCCACCCAGCCGTATAAGGGAACCGTATTTAACAAAACGTGGTGTGAACCTAGGCTTAAAAGTGAAAGAAGCAATCTGATTGGTTGCTATGGACAACTTTTCTTCTGGACAGGTTTTGATAAATCTCCCCCTAAGGGTGTATTCACATGTACAGTATTTTAATAAACTAAAATTAAAAAAAAACCCTGCTAAGGATCTTATTTGAGCAATGGAGGTGGTCTTGAGTGTCCATGAGCAATGGTTATCCTGCCCACCCTGACACCGACCACTTGATAAATATTCATCTTCCCTTCTTCTACACATTCATTTGATGTGCCAAGACTTCTCCCATGTGACCTTCATTATTGAAGACATGAAGTGGCTATGGGGCAGGTCACATGGGTCTTGGCACATCTACCATGTTTCTCTGAAAATAAGACCAGTCTTATTTTTTATTCACAAAACACACTAGGGCTTATTTTCAGGGTAGGGCTTATTTATTTATGGGGGGGCTGCAGGAGTGTGGAGCATGGGGGGCTGCAGGAGTGTGGAGCATGGGGGGCATCCTCCACACTCCTGCAGCTCCCCATCCTCCCCTTCCCCGGTCGTCCTCCACACTCCTACCGTACCCTACAGTGCCCCCCCACCCCTCTGCCATAATAAACTAGGTAAACATTTCACCTTCATACCCTGCGGAGAGATCATGGGGGGCATGTGGGGTCTGCGGGCATTACTGGCGTCCGCGGTCCGCCAGCTGATTACCCCTGGACTAGGTCTTATTTTCGGGGTAGGGTTTATTTTCTGGGAAACATGGCATCAGACATGCTGAAGAAAAGATTAATATTTATGAAGGGAGCAGAATTATAAGTCGGAGTGGGCAGGATCATCATTGGTCAGAGAGGCTGAAGACCACCAAAGCAGATAAATAGCATAACTGGATTGTTACAGGTTTTCTCTGGAACGGCAGAGCGGACTTTTAGAAGGTTAACTGTGTTTGAATCAGTATTACCTGCACTATTAACCTGTAACCCTTTACATTACATTAGAATACAAATTAAGACATTCTGGTTGTATTCGTATGCGCTTTCTAAAACAATAATGTACAGTCTGAGAATAAAGAAGCTAGTTCAAGAGACATAAAGAAACTGCTCACACACCTCCATTCTGTATGGTTATAGAATGCACTGTGGCATCAGACTGCAAACGCAAGAGGTCCCCCTTCCTTATGACAATTCTTTTATTTGGGTCATGGCCAGGGTTCCAGTTACTAAGAAAGTAGTTCTGATCCGGACAATTTTCTACAACATCAACCAGAAAAGAAAGAAAAAAAAAGGTTAATCAAAATGTGCATAAACATATAATCTGTGTCAGGTTTAATAAATGGTTATAGAGATTGCCTTTTTTTTGGCTTTGTAGACGATAATATCTTCTCTTTAGATCTGTGCCCAGTTTTCAGAAGGGACATTGGAGGAGATATATCTTCTGGAACAGAAAGGGTGAATATGCACAACCAGAAGCTCAATATGGGATTCATTATTCGCCGGCTTCTCTTTTGGAAGCGGATATCCCTCAAAGCACAAGGTTTGCAAAAACTGAAATGCATGGGGAAACCATCTGGATGATGAGATTTAACACTGGCAAACGCTGGAGCGTGAATCATGGGAGGACACACCTCTGGCGTGACTATAATTATATAGAGGAGATTCCAATATTACATGCAAATCACCCAGCTCCAATCCTTTATCACTGGGCCGATCTAAGTACTGGAATGTTTTACACGCAGTTACAACATCCTTGTGGACATTGGCCAGGAGAGTCCCAGCCTCTGAGTGTATCATGCTTGCTCCTGGGAGGTCTCACTTCTGTCCCGCTCTATATCTCATAAAGCTGGAGATGCCTACTGAGAGTTAACAGCCATGGCTCCAGTCACAGCCAGAATGTAAGCTTAGCCCAAAAGATTATTGTCCCCTCATTTCTTCCAAGAACATTGCATGAATCATCACTATATGTAAAAATGAAATACATTTGCCCTTGCTACGAGTATACACTTTTGGTAGCTACACAAGTTATTGACATTTTAGTCTTTGGAAAATTACAACATTATTCTTTAAGAACATCAACTTTAGTTCTAAGTAAAATCCTTAAGAAATACACCAGAATTAAAAATGTAAACCAGCAATCTGAACACATTAGTCTAGCTACTACTATTGTTTTCTTCAAGACACGTTAAAGGAGTTATCCAGGAAATTTTTATTTTTTATTTTTTTTATATATATATCAACTGTCTCCAGAAAGTTAAAAACAGATTTTTAAATTACTTCTATTAAAAAATCTTAATCCTTTCAGTACTTATGAGCTGCTGAAGTTCTTGTTCTTTTCTGTCTAAGTGCTCTCTGATGACACCTGTTTCGGGAACCACCCAGTTTAGAAGCAAATCCCCATAGCAAACCTCTTCTACTATGTGCAATTCCCGAGACAAGCAGAGATGTCAGCAGAGAGCACTGTTGCCAGACAGAAAAACAACTCAACTTCAGCAGCTGATAATTATTGAAAGGATTAAGATTTTTTTAATAGAAGTAATTTACAAATCTGTTTAAGTTTCTGGAGCCAGTTGATATTTAAAAAAAAAAAAAAAAAAAAGTTTTTTCCTGGAATACCCCTTTAAGCAGAGCCAGATCTCACTTATCTGACAGGGGTTGGGGATTGCTAGTACACTCATTTATAGGATACAACACGAGTGCAAATGACGGCAAGTTGGTGGTCAGCTTGAACTTTTTTCAATGTTCATCATGGTTAAAATCGCTCATTTCCTCAACTTTTGTGTAGGGGCACCTGTCACATGTCCTTTCTGTATTGTATTTCTGTAAGCAGATTGTGTAAAAGGGGCATGGGGAAGAAACTAGTAAATGTGTTCCCTACACCCTCAAAAAGGTATATTCCAGGCACAAATGTATTTTCTATCCATAGAATAAGGGATGACAAGCTAATTCATGGCCAGTGAGGGGTTTCTTCTTTAATGCCAAGACCCTCACAAGCCAGCTTGCTATCCTCTAGCCCAGGGGTCGGCAACCCGCGGCTCTTTTAAGCCTTTGCTGCGGCTACGCGAGTCTGTCCCGGTCACTAGGGATTGTCCAATTATCGGTATGGCCGATATTATCGTCCGATAATCACTATTTTGGGCATTATCGGTATCGGCAATTACCTTGCCGATAATGATCCGCCCCCCCTCCCGCACCGCGACCGCCCCCCCGATCCGCCGCCCCGCACCGCACCGCGACCGCCCCCCGTAGTGCTGGGCGGTATACCAGTATGGATTTTTGCCCATCCCGCTATACCGGTCGGGCCCCTCCCCCACCCTCCGAGTCAATAAAAAAATTAAACTTACCCGTAATGAGGGTGGTCCGGGCCATCCATCCTTCCTGTAGTGTCCAGCGGCATTCCGGGTGGAGGGTGAACCGGTCCGGGCTGTCCTTTTCCGGGGGTCCTCTTCTCCACTCCAGGCAGGCTCCGGCCTAGTACGCTGCATAGACGCCGCTACGCCGTGACGTCAGGTGCGTCGCTGCGCACGGGCGTCACTGCGCAGCGGCGTCTTTGCAGCGTACTAGGCCGGAGCCTGCCCGGAGTGGAGAAGAGGACCCCCGGAGAAGAAGGACAGCCCGGACCGGTTCACCCTCCACCCGGAATGCTACAGCCGGACACTACAGGAAGGAAGGATGGATGGATGGATGGATGGCCCGGACCACCCTGACAGGGAGGGGGAGAGAAGCGGGTGGTGGCGGCGGCGGCCTATGGCACCGCATAAGCCACCGCAGTGCATTGATTTAAAGCGCCCGCTTTAAATCAATGCTCTGCAGCGGTGTCGAGGGGGGATAAATAGCCGATAACTTATACCGAAATATCGGTATAAGTTATCGGCTATCGGCCCTAACCTGCACCGATTATCGGCCCTAAAAAAACAATATCGGTCGATCCCTACCGGTCACCCTTACCTTTACGTTTACTCACCTGCCCTGGTGCCATCGGAGCGGAGTCTCTTCTTCCGGGGCCGCGTGGATACTCACTGTCATGTGACAATGTAACGTCACATGACAGTGACGTCGCCGGCCTGCGCGCTCAGTCGAGGAGCGCCGCCAGGAGAGGAAGATGCCTCGCGAGGAGCTGGTGAGTACCATTACTCACTTGCTTAACCCCTCACCCCGCGGCAGCGTTAATGCTGCCGGGGGGTGAGGGGTTAACGCTACCGCTGCCATGGGGTGAGGGGGTAACCTAATCCCTCACCAGGCTCACCCCATGGCAGCGGCAGCATTAACGGTTGGTTAACCCCTCACCCCGTGGCAGCATTAACCCCCCTCTCCCCAGCCCACCCCAGGCCTGGGCCTAACTAAAAAAGCCCACCCCAGGCCTGGGCCTAAAAAAAAAGCCCACCCCAGGCCTGGGCCTAACTAAAAAAGCCCACCCCAGGCCTGGGCCTAACTAAAAAAAAGCCCACCCCAGGCCTGGGCCTAACTAAAAAAAAAGCCCACCCCAGGCCTGGGCCTAACTAAAAAAAAGCCCACCCCAGGCCTGGGCCTAAACAATGTTAAGTGAAAGTCCTTTTTTTCTTCAGATTGACAGTTGACTGCACGATCCTGCATTATATATAGCATTAAGGTAATAAACAATATATGCAGTGTTATATTTGTTTTAAATGTTGCAATGGTTTTGCGTCTCCCAGTTTTTTTCTTTTCTTCGGAAAGGGGTCCAAGTGGCTCTTTTTGTCTTAAAGGTTGCAGACCCCTGCTCTAGCCTGTAGATTTTTTTTTCGAGTTGGAAACCTCCCTTAACAGCATAACCTGGTGGGGCTAGGCTATTGTCTAGTGTGTGGGACCCTCTCACCTTTCCCCTGACAAATGATATTGATAGAGGAAAAACCAGGCATGTTAGGCCATGTTCAGCCGCAGTATTCCGTAAATTTTAATGCTCGTTATCTTTAATGGGGATTCCACTGTCCAATTTACACAGCTGAATTTCAGCAGCGGACATCTCGACAGGTCTTTAAATTTTGCGTTCTTTCCGTTCAAGTTAAGGAGACTAAGAATTCGAGCGGAATCTGTATTTTTATAGCACAGAAGTTTCACTCAAATTTTGCACGAATTCTGCAAAAATATGAAAAAACTGTAGTCTGCTTTTCTCAGCAGACATTAAGCGGAATTGCAGAAAGTTTGTCATGTGAACATAGTCTTCAACTTCAACTGCTCAACAATTTTTTTCTTTGAGTCTGGCAATAGCTTACCCCTCCTTTTCAAATTCAGAAAGGGATTATCCAGCATTAGAAAAACAAAGCATACTTCTTTAAAAGAAAAAAAAAAGAAATTGCACCACATTTGTTATCAGGTTGGGTGTGGTTTTGCACTCAGATGCATTGAAGTGAATGGAGACAAGTTGTAATACCACAGACAACCTGTAGACAGGTGTACTGTTTTTGAAAGAAATCAGCTCTGTTTTGCTATAGCTGGATAACCACTAACTATTCTGGTCATATAGGGCACAAAGATTTAGGTGCAAGTACATGCTTACGTTACGCATGGGTTCTAAGTATATCCTATACTAAATTAAACAACTCGGGACCTTACATTACATTTGCCTATTACCAGAACCTCAACCAACTATTGGCTCACCATAAAGCCATTATAATGGTTTCTTCTGAGATACTATACAGTAGTTCATACATGACTATTACATACAAAATACAGAAGTTCTTAAGATTACAGGAGATAGATGGTTGCGTGACAGTATTTGCAGTATGTAAATAGATTTCCCAATACTAAACAGGATATGGACGTGTGAACATCACGCTTACCATCAGGGGCATATTTAGAAGATATTCCTAGAACAATAGCAAGGATAATAAGAAAAGTCAGACTGGAAATTGCAAAGCATATTAAGGTATTTTTGTGTCTTCTCCTGCGAATAACCTGTGCGTGATTGTTTTGTCCATTGCCTGAAAACCCAAAGGTTGTATGTGCTTCTTGCCCAGAGGAATTAAATTTGGCTGTTGCTTGAGTCTTTGGAGGAGGCGGTGGACGTAATGGCACAATTCTGCCAGGCACGTAGCCCGGTGATCGTATATTGCTGCCATTCTGAGGTTGGAGGAAGAGGCGTGATCCTCCCCTGTAGTCAGGAGACTGCATGATAATGTGTTTAGTTTTACCTGAAATGTACAAAAGGAAAAGATCAGTTCAAGTACAGGATGAATCAAATATACTGTACATACAAACACAATGCTTGAGACTTAGATCATTATATATATATATATATATATATATATATATATATATATATATATATATATATATTAGGGATGTAAGAAAAAATCGATTCTCGCGATAATCGCGATTTTTCATTTGCCGATACAGAATCGATTCAAAATATTTTTGAATCGATTCTTTTAGGGATGTGGAATTTTTAATAAAACGCACTTTTCTTACCTGCCAACGAGCCCGCGGAGCTCCGGTACAGGTGTTCGGTCCCCGGGCTGTATTCTTCTTACTTCCTGTTAGTCCGGCACGTCACATGGAGCTTCAGCCTATCACCAGCCGCAGCGATGTCCCGCCTCCGCTGGTGATAGGCTGAAGCTCCATGTGACGTGCCGGACTAACAGGAAGTAAGAAGAATACAGCCCGGGGACCCAACACCTGTACCGGAGCTCCGCGGGCTCGTTGGCAGGTAAGATAAAGTGTGTTTTATTTTATTTTGCAGCACCGGAGTACTAGATCGCCGCTGTCAAAGCTGACAGCGGCGTCTATTGGGATCTATGAATGCTCCCAGGTGGGCGATATATCGCGATGTATCGTCACCTAGACGGTATCGCGATATATCGCGATATATCGAATCGCCACACTGGTATCGCGATTCGAATCGAATCGCCAAATTCTTGGCGATTCACACCCCTAATATATATATATATATATATATACACACACACACAATATATATACACACACATATACATATATATATATATATATATATATATATATATATATATATATATATATATATATATTACACACATACAGACACACACACACACACACACATTAGGAAAAAGTAATGATGCCCTTGGAAACAGACAGTACTTATAGGTGGCATTAGAATATGAACACTTATTGGCAAATGCATCAAATTTACACCAGCATCATATAGCAACATAACCGAGTAGGATGCAAAATAAACACAAGTCCAACTAAAGTTCAATAAGTCCAACACTACAGTAATGGCTCAGTGAAAGGCAAATACCCTGCAATGTAAACACCAACTGACACGATTTAGGAGCAATATTCCTTCTCCAAATACAGCATTTAGAATAAATCCCAGGATCACTGTGCCACCACCAGAAATCTAGTATAACTAGAGCACGACTAGAGAATTCATGAACAAACTGTTCCGAACGCTGGAGCCGGCGCCAGGAGCTCGTGACATCATAGCCCTGCCCCCTCATGATGTCACGCACCGCCCCTCAATGCAAGTCTATGGGAGGGGGCGTGACTGCTGTCACGCCCTCTCCCATAGACTTGCATTGAGGGGGCGGGCGTGATGTCATGAGGGGGCGGGGTTATTACATCACGAGCTCCCAGCGCCGGCTCCAGTGTTTGGAACAGTTTGTTCCAAACGCTGAGCAGCGGAGTACCCCTTTAACAAATGACTATTTCAGCAGACCAACGTCAGACTGTAATTGTCCAAAAAGGAGTCAGTTGTATTAAAGTTTCTGCATAGTAGTTGGATGAATAGTCTTTTATCTACAAAAAAAATTTCAGGAATGATCATTCGTCCGGTCTTAATGATCAGGTATGGGCAGTTTGAACAAGTATAACAGCCAAAATTATTTAAAATCTATATGGCAGAGTTTCCAAAAACGGAACAGCTGAGCGAACAGTCATCCGATGAGCAGCCATCAACCCGCTTCTATCCATCGTGTACGTAGCCTTAGATCGCTGCCAAGTGTCCTATGGTGTCCAGTCCTGGTTTCTTTGGTAGACATCAGGGGAAAGTCAGACTTCCACCATACACAAGATTATTATTGCGGTCAGCCAATATTTAGCTAGTCTACATTGCCCACTTCACTGTCATAACTAGAATTCAGAATAAAAAGGAATTAGCTAGGAAAGAAGGCTGTTGTGTATACTCCATATAAATACACTAATGTTTTTTTACTTGGGAATACTGCGAGATACAATGCAAAAAGAGCATGTCAGGCAGTCACAGATGTGAATACTCCAAGACAAGTGTCAGCCCTCAAGAGACCAGTCTAGGCAGACACTGCAACCCTGTCCCAGACATAACACTGCATGTTAACATTACAAAGGGGGATGATTACAGGGGAAAAACTAATCCCACTGGGACAGGTATGTGGTGCAGCGTGTACAGGCAGAACAGTGCAAGCACCATGTGCTGACAAGATTTACTTTCATGGAATATTTTGCACCCTACGCTTAATACACACAATACATCTGAATTCATTGAAATGTGCTTTTACAATAAAATCAGTTGCATGTGAACACAACCATATTACAGCTGTGAGTGCAAAATTTGTAAAAGTCACATATAATAAAGAGCATGTCATAAAAAAAATAAAAAATAAATGTTCAGAATGCTGGGGCACAGGAGTACCTCTTTAAGCATTCTTATAGTTCCTAAAAATTAATAAATATTAAATACATTTATATCTATAGCTAGCAGACTCAGGGAGGAAGTGAATGCATAGTGAGTGAAGGCAGGCTCAGTGTTTGGCTGGGTTAAAATCACGTTTTTGTCACTGTTTTCAATCCGTTTTTCTAAAGAAAACCGTATGTCAAAAAAACGGATGGAACAGTATGGAAAAAAGTAAACCGTATGTGTTTTTAAACAGTATACTGTTTTAAAAGTGCATACAGGTCCGTCAGTTTTTATAGAAAAAAAAACCCATACTTTCTGAGTCAAAACCGTGGTTGACCACGATTTTATCTCCGGTTTAAAAACCGTACTGCAACCGCATACGTTTTTTTTAAC
Organism: Hyla sarda; assembly: GCF_029499605.1. Classification (NCBI taxonomy): domain Eukaryota; kingdom Metazoa; phylum Chordata; class Amphibia; order Anura; family Hylidae; genus Hyla; species Hyla sarda. Next base: position 366,660,912 of record NC_079189.1, read on the forward strand.
ATGGACGTCAATGGGAAACGCACATGTATACGGTTCCATACGGGAAAACTTATACATATTTACTTTGCACATGCGCATTTGAATCCTAAAGTCCCCACCCAAGACCCCTCCCATTAAAAATGGACAACATTTTCAAAAACGTATGTTTTTTTTCTATAAAAACTGACAGAACTGGATGCACTTTTAAAAACAATATACTGTTTAAAAAAGCATACGGTTTACTTTTTTCCATACTGTTCCATATGTTTTTTTGCCATACGGTTTTCTTTAGAAAAACGGATTGAAAACAGTATGGCAAAAACGTAGTTTGAACCCAGCCTTTGCCAGGGACATGCCCTTTCTTGGGCACTGGAAGTCAGAATGAGTGAGCAATAGGATAGAGGGATTTGTGAGCCAACTACAGAAGCTAGACACATAAAAAGACCTGTAAAGCATCTGCATGACCTAGTGAGTAAGATATACATTAAGTAAACATTATTTGTGTCCGTGATATGACATGTATGCGGTAATGCAATGAAGTCACCTAGATATATTATTGCTAGCCTTGTCATTTGTTCTCAGTAAGTGCCGAGAATCCTACGCAAGTTGTGATAACCCATGGAAATTTAGGGTAAACTAATTTACTGCAAATTGCCAATTTTAGCAACAAATACAATATAGATAAAATACAAACCAACTACAAGGCTACTACATGAGATGGTAAACACATGCTGTAGGATCACCCAGAGACCTAGAATGCAATAGGAAGGTCTACAATTAAGACCCTCTCTATTGCCTGCTGATAAGTGAAGCCAGATGAAGAAAGCAGGGACAGGATTGGTTCACACATGGGAAGGCCCCTTGGTAACCATGTGTACACGAAAAATTACTCATGTTATACATAATTAAAAATCTGTTAGTGATTTCCACCCATACAAGACATATGCAGCATGTTAGAGCTCTAGTGCGTTGTGTAGAACAGCAAACACAACCCTCCATAAACCTCGTAGAGTCAAGTTCTTCCTCTTGTCTGCTGTTTGACACTGCCCCAGATCCAGAATTACCAAATAGAAGGAAACCCTTCTGGAAAAAGTTAGATCCAGCATTTCCTGCTGAAAATTCAGAGAGCAAGATGGATTACACAATCTGGAGTTAAACACATGCAGGAATATAGTCAACTATCTCTAGGAGAAAAAGATTTTTCCTCAACAGTTACATCCTTATGATTTTGTAGACTTTTATACATGGACTTATTGATGCAGAAGATTTCCTTTTAAATGGTCTAGTCCAGTGGTCTTCAACCTGCGGACCTTCAGATGTTGCAAAACTACAACTCCCAGCATGCCCGGACAGCCATCGGCTGTCCGGGCATGCTGGGAGTTGTAGTTTTGCAACATCTGGAGGTCCGCAGGTTGAAGACCACTGGTCTAGTCTATATCTGATACATAGAGAGCCGTAGAGGTGTGCTGAATAGAGATGAGCGAACTTACAGTAAATTCGATTCGTCACAAACTTCTCAGCTCGACAGTTGATGACTTTTCCTGCATAAATTAGTTCAGCTTTCAGGTGCTCCCGTGGGCTGGAAAAGGTGGATACAGTCCTAGGAGACTCTTTCCTAGGACTGTATCCACCTTTTCCAGCCCACCGGAGCACCGGAAAGCTGAACTAATTTATGCAGGAAAAGTCAGCAACCGCCGAGCTGAGAAGTTCGTGACGAATCGAATTTACTGTAAGTTCGCTCATCTCTAGTGCTGAACACAGACTTCCCAGCTCTTTCACCCTTATAAATTAGAAACAAATAGGTTCATAGATGACTGAGAAAAGAAGAATATAACAAAATCTCTGTGACAAGTGGTTGAGCAGAAGCCTTCTTCCTCTGCCATGGTTGCAGTAGAATAAGAAATCATAAGCCCTGCCCCTTTGACTAAGTTCCATACCTCCATGAGTGAGGGGGCCAGAAGCTAGCACAGCAGTGCTGGACCTGCTGTCAAGCACATCAGAGGGTCCATGATGTAGTGATGACTGCTGGACACTGCTTAGCTGGTATATGTCCAAGAAGGCAGGGGGACCCCTAGTGGCCAGTTTTTTCACTGGCTTTTTCAGTATAAAATACTGAAAATTTTCTGATTAGAGCAATTGAAAAACATACTAAAAGTTTTTGTATCTGACAGAGCCCATTTAAGTTGAATATACTATATTTTTAGTTGACATAAGTATCAAGTTTCATTGAACTGTCTCCTGCCATTTGGGAAGTTATTCTGGAACATCCATACATTGAGAGATATAAATGAGAGAAAGATTTCTAGGTTTAGCATTCTTTGATCACTGCTGTTTCAAAACAACTTCCCTCCATGTGATAGTCTTATTTGATTCTTAAAGATATCCAAAAAAGTCTTATCCTGTCTTCAATCTCCTTCTCTCTTCGGTCTGCAGGCTTGTCTTCAGCAACAGTTTAGTGCTTAGTGTAACCCCTTTCTTGCTGTGCTACTGCTGGGTTTCACCCCCCCCCCCCCCCCCCGTTTCTGCTCACAAAGCACCTTACAAGGCCAGTATTTAGTAACTCCCATATAGCATTTATAGAAGTGTATTGTGCTGGGCCGATTTACACAGTGCAAGTATGTTCAGTACAGTGCTATGGCATAACAGAGTGGAATATGTACTGTGACTGGACAGATAACTAAGGGAGCCTTGTCCCCTGAAATAAAGAGAATGAGAAATAGTTGTGCAACATGGAGGTGATTTTCAGGGGCTCAACAGAAAGAGCAATACAACACCCTTGTCACCACTTTGAAGAGGTAAAGTAACAAAAGCATACAGATTTTTAAAAAATCTTTTGCATTAACAGGTTACATGTCTTTAGAGTAATAACACAATTATGGTCCATATGTCACTATGCTAAACAATGAACATGACAAACAAATATATGAAGAACGATCACAGAGTGCACTTACAGCCTAGAAGCAAAGATGGCCTTGGTGCCAATGCAGTAATCCTAAAACTAGCTCTTCTAGCAGAGGACCTAAAATCCACATTTTTACCCAGAAATTATTATTATTAATTATTATTACTACTCTTCTCAGGTAAAATGTTTTACCTATACTGAACAAGCAACCAAAGCCTTTTGTAATTCTAGCTTGTCACAGTACAAAACAAGCTACATCCTTAATACACAGAAGAGAAGTTCATGTGAAGAAACTTCCTGCTCTAAAAACAGATTACTGTAACCCTGAAGGTTTCCGTAGTGGAGAAAAGCTCAACACTATTTACGGGCAAAATAAATGAGATGAGAAGTATCTTCTGCTAAATCTTAATCCTATTTATAGCTTTGGAATGATTGAGCATGACAGTCCAAAGGAAGATATCTTCTCAAATACTAGCTCTATTAAACCTAGTAGATGTTACACTTGATATAGGGCCATTGGTTTGTGCACATGCAATTTGATCTATTCAGTGAGACACAAAAGTAACCAAAATATGGCTGATCTAGTTTCAAACTGTTAAAGGGGTACTCTGATGGACTTTTTTTTTTTTTTTAAATCAATTTGTGCCAGAAAGTTACAGATTTGTAAATTACTTCTATTAAAAAAAAAAAATCTTAATCCTTCCAGTACTTATTAGCTGCTAAATCCTACAGAGGAAGGTGTTTTCTTTTTGGAACACAATGCTCTCTGCGGACATCATGAGCACAGTGCTCTCTGCTGACATCTCTGTCCATTTTAGGAACTGTCCAGAGAAGCATGTTTGCTATGGGGATTTCTCCTACTATGGACAGTTCTTGAAATGGACAGAGATGTCAGCAGAGAGCACTGTGCTCGTGATTCAGCAGAGACCTCTGTGTTCCAAAAAGAAAAGAAATTCCTTTGTAGTATTCAGGAGCTAATAAGTACTTGAAGGATTAAGATTTTTTAATAGAAGTAATTTACAAATCTGTTTAACTTTCTGGCACTAGTTGATTTAAAAAATAAATAAATAAAAAGTTTTTCACTGGAGTACCCCTTTAATATCTACTCCCAAACCACCCCATGAGAGAAAAATTATTAGAGACCTAAAAGTGTGATCCTCACTTGAGAGCTTACCTTCCGAAAAGGTCTTGAAGTGACCCCATATACTCAATCATTGCTTAGCCAGTCACTGGTAAGCTTTGGGATTTTACAATGTTTTTAAAGTGTCCTTGGAAAGAAGGTAGAAAGGCTTTTTAGGGACTCCTTCATAACATCAACAGTATTCTGCTGGGTAGGCAGACCACACAAATCCCACTGTAAACCAGTGTGTATATTATTTCAGGTAACTTTTCAGAAAAAGCTGCCGTGTGTACATTAAGAAAAGTACTTGTATATGGCATTTTTTAACCAGTTTTCCCCCCTTTAGGCTAATTTTCTCATTTTTCGTTATCCGTAAGCTAAGGGGTGGAGCCTAGCCTCTATGAGGTCTCCATACACAGAAGAGGAGATCCAGTCCTTTTTGTCTATAAAGTACACCCTAAGAAGCAGCATGAGGATGGAGGACATTATAGTGCAGTATTGTGCAGATCGAGTTGTGAATCCAATACGATAACACTTCTAACAAGCTGCTTCAGCCTCTCTGTGGGCACCTGTCTCTCTGGCCTGACACTGAGAAAGATGAATTTTTCTTTCACACACAAAAGTTACCTATATTCACATGTACTATTGCCTCATGCAAAGTTTGTTTAAAGGATATTTATCACTAAGGCAAATAAAAAATAAAAAAAACAAGGATGTTACCCACACCATAATTCGGATCATGTTCTAGTCACCCTTCCCTTTGCTTCTATATTCCTGGCCACCAGGTGCTTTCATGGGCAAAGAGTTCCATGAATATTCACGAGGTGGGTGGGCATAGAAGAGCAGAGGGGAAAGAGGTCCTGCCTCCATTGCACAAAGGACAACATTTACATATTAGCAATGGAGGATAATACTCACTGTATCTCTGGAATGGCAGCACTGATCTGGGTAAATTATACATCCTTTTAACCCAGTTCACCTGCACTATAACCCACATAAACCTATAAATTATATTCCAGGAATTGCATGTCTTCAAGCTAGATAACTTTTTTTTTTTACGTAGTACACTTTTTTGGTAAAACTGTTATCTTTATTCTGTAGGGCAATATGATTAAAATGATACCCATGGTTACATGCTTTTCTATTACTGAACTGCTCTTAAAAACAGTCAAACATTGACAAAATAATTGTAAACAAAATTGTGCTTTTCTGACCCCTTTAACATTCTTAGGTTTCTTTCTAAAGGGCTATATTATGGCTTATTTTTTGCACTGTGATCGGCAGTTTTTATCGGTACCATTTTTTGCTTTGATGAGACTTCTAGATCGCTTTTAAATTTTTTTTATGACATATGTGACCAAAAAACAGCAATTCTGGCATTTGGTATTACTTTATGTTAATGCCGTTCACCGTGTGGTATCAAAAATTATATTTTTATAGTTTTGGCATTTCTGCACACGGTGATACCAAATATGGTGTGTTTTTGTATGGGAAAGGGGGTGATTTATATTTTTTTTGGGGGGGAGGGGAGGGAATATAACATAGTACTGAAATGATCAGTACTATTGGCAATCTTCCTGTGCAGCATGTAGAGTTAGGCTGTACAAAAAGATCTGCCATCCTGCATGTTGGAGGCTGGTAAGAGACCTCATCAGACCCCTGTGATTGCACTTTGGGGATCCAGTAAGCCCACTGGCATCTCCATTTTCACTATAGATGCTGTGATCAACATTGATCCCAGCATTTATTGGGTTAATGTTAGACATCAGCATAAACAGCAATATCCGCTATTATAGGAATTTACCTATTATGCAGCTAGTGCAGCTCCTGCGTTTGCTTCAAAGCTGCGCCATAAATGTATGCCATAAATGTACCTAAAAGTTACTTGCTGCAGCTATGTACATGTCTGTAAGAGGTTAAAATGTGAAAAAAGCAACTTATATTGGATAAAGTAAAATTTAAGACTACGTAGTGATACTCTTGAAATTTAGCCCCGGGGCCTCCAATTTCTCTTGATAATCTGACATGTTTCTGGGTCTCACAGCTGAATGGATATCAGAGCAAATAATAAGCCATGAGATGAAAAGAACTGCCAGTAGGGCTAAGAGACAGGATTGTGTGGAGATAAAGATATGGAGAAGGGTACATACATTTTTTTTTGCTGCACTGAAAAGTTCTGAAGAGAAGTGGCCTCCGTAATTCTTAGATGGAAGAAGTTTGGAACAACCAAAATTCTTCCTAGAACTGGCCATTTCACCAAATGAAGTACCGTATTTTTCGCCGTATAAGACGCACTTTTTCTTCCCCAAAACTGGGGGGGGGGGGGGGGGGGGAAAGTCGGTGCGTCTTATACGGCGAATACACCCCTATCGCGGCAGTCCCTGCGGCCATCAACGGCCGGGACCCGCGGCTAATACAGGACATCACCGATCGCGGTGATGCCCTGTATTAACCCTTCAGACGCGGCGATCAAAGCTGACCGCCGCGTCTGAAGGGAAAGTGACACTAACCCGGCTGTTCAGTCGGGCTGTTCGGGACCGCTGCGATTTCACCGCGGTGGTCCCGAACAGCCCGACTGAATAGCCGGGTTAGTGCTTACAGGACACCGGGAGGGACCTTACCTGCCTCCTCGGTGTCTTCTCCATTCAGGGATCCCCTGTATGGCCGGCGCTCTCCTTCCTCGTCATCACGACGTGATGACGGCGACGGAGAGCGAGGATACCCGGTCGGCAGAGACGTTCCGGAGCGAGGGGGACACGGCGACAGCGATGGAGCGACATCCAGGGCAGTGGTGACGGGTCCGGAGCGGCGGGGACACGTGAGTATTACCTCCTATGCAGTATTCTTCAATCTGCTGACCTCCAGATGTTGCAAAACTACAACTCCCAGCATGCCCGGACAGCCAACGGCTGTACGGGCATGCTGGGAGTTGTAGTTTTGCAACATCTGGAGGTCCGCAGGTTGAAGACCACTATTGGGTTCAAAATCTTTATTTTTTTTAGATTTTGCAGCTATAAATTGGGTGCGTCTTATACGCCGGTGCGTCCTATAGGGCAAAAAATACGGTAATCAGAGGAAAAGGGCCTTGCTAAGAGGTGACCAAGAACCAAGGGTCACTCTGGCTGAACTCCAAAAATCCTGTGTGCAGATGGGAGGAACTTTCAGACAGTCAACTGCACAATTTAGGCTTCATGGCATTGTGGCCAGAAAGAAGACTCTCCAGAGTGAACGACTGAATGTCCATCTAGAGTTTGCAGAAAGCGCCAAAAGCCTTCCTACAGTGAATGGTGGGGAGAGCATCATGCAGCAGGTTTTCAGAAAGGTAGACTGGAGCAAAATACGCGATTTAGCACAGTAACATTTTTATTTATACAAAATTTATCTTTTAATCAAGAGTATACCAAGTAACCCCCCCCCCCCCCCCCCAAATAAATAAATAAAATATTCAAAACCCATTCTGAAAATCCAGCCAGAGCCTTGACTTGTACCCAATGCACCATCTCTGGAGAGACCTGCAAAGAGTTTCCACCAAGGTTTCTAATCCAACCAGACAGCGCTTAAGAGGATCTGCAGAGAAAAATGGCAGACAATCTGGAAATACAGGCGAGCATACAGACCATGAAAGGCCCCATGCTTCTCCATAACAGTATTGACAGGGTGTACCCAATAACGGCGCTGCTGCACTTTATGCAACCTCCTTTGCCTCCTCCTCAATTGCAGCATCCTCATTCGCATAAGCAATGATATAATCATTGTAAATTTCTCTCACACAAGCACTCCTATATCTCCTATCTCCTTGTACACTCAATAAACCTTTCAACACGCCCCTTTTATGAATTGAATAATAAAGCTTTATTTACCCTTGACAACAAACATGATCCGATTTTTATGAAGCAAATCGGATCAAATTTGGGAACCATACGATTTTTTTTTAACGATTCTTTAATCGGATGAGTGTAATTTTTTAGATACGATTGTATACGATTCTTACAATCCATTTCCATCAGATTTTTCTGTCCAATATTCGGATGGAGAAATCGTGATGTGGACGCAGCCTTATATCCAAGAAGACTGGAGGCAGCACCTTTGGCAATTATTACCAAGTACTGAGTATAGGGTCCGAATACTTCTCTTAATGCAATATTTTTGCCTCTTTTTCAAAAAAAATATGTGAAGATTGTTAAACATTGTTTTTACTTTTTGTCATTATGGGTACACTACTGAGTGCAGAATGGGGGAAAACATAATATTTTTATATTTTAGCACAAGCCCACAACTTAATACGTAAAGAAAGTGTAAGGGTTTAAACTTTAAAGGCTTTCTGAATAAATTGTAGTCTCTCATTCTACCAAGCCTATTCCCCGATTAGCCATAAAGTTATGTATGCAATATACAATGTAATGAATGGCAACAGCATTATGTCAAGAGTTGAATCCGTCAAGCATTACAAATCTAACAGCCATGCCCTTCCAGAGGTCTTGTCCGGCGCTGCTCACTAGATGATCAGAGAAAATCATTCTGCTGCTAGATTTCACATTTTTATGTTCTGTGTTCCTAGAACGTCCTTTAGGGTGCATGCACATGCTAGTAACTAGCAGTGGGTTTCCCTCTTACACTACCATTCATCTGAAATAACCTAGCAGACTGCCGAGACAGCGGGAAGACGGCTGCTAGCTACTAGTGTCTGAACGCATCCAAGGATTATCCATAACGAAAAAAAAAAATGTATAAAAAAAAAAAAAGCTACTTTCTTTCAAAAACAGTGCCACACCTATCCAAAGGTTGTTTGTGGTATAACCACTTGTATTGCAGCTCAGTTCTTTTGAAGTGAACGAAGCCAACACACAACCTGCTGATTTCTTTTTGAAGAAATCAGCTCAGTTTCTCTAATGCTGGATAATCCTTTTAATATTCTCTGTAGCAGATCCCCCTGCAAATAGTGATTAAGACGAATCCCGTGGTGTTCTCTGCAGCATTATGGGGGAGATTTATCAAAACCTGTGCAGAGGCAAAGTTGCCCATAGCAACCAATCAGATCGCTTCTTTCATTCTTAACAAGGCCTGTGAAAAATTAAAGAAGCAATCTGATTGGTCGCTAAGGGCAACTTTGCCTCTGCACAGGTTTTGCTAAATCTCCCCCTATATTCTGGGACTTTACATCAGAACCCTACAGTGCATTGTAGTGCACATTAAGTACATTATATTTCAGGGTATTAGTCTGCAAACACTGCAGCTCTGTATGAGCCATAAAACACACTGTAACTCTACAAATAAGAGTATACAATGTGTTATACAGATAACAAAAACAGAAGTGTATTGACAGGCAAACCTAGCCTAACAATGAGGTCATTATTAGCTACTTTGGTACAGGTACCAGTTAAACTAGTTCTGCATTGTTAATTTAAGGTTGCAAGAGTACATCTGGTTTTACCGTTCTTGACCATATTATTAGGAACTTTAACAAACAGCAACCCCTGACTATGGTTAATAGTGCCCTGATGTTTGCTATAGGAGAAAAAAAGGCTCAGTATTCCAGCATGCTGGACTTTTGTTCCCCTGGGCAATGTTTCTACAACTGCCAGCATGCCCAGACAGCCAACGGTATTGCAGCTCAGTTCCATTAAGGCAAATGGAGCCAAGCTGTAATACCACACACAACCTGAGCACAAGGGTGGTGCGTTTTTGTTGAAGAAATTAGCTTAGTTTTTTTTCTATTCCTGGATAACCCCTTCAAATGGTTACAGTGGTTTCAAACAACGTCCCTCCATTTGATCGCCTATGTAATTCCTAACATACTTTTAATTCACTTCATTTTAGAAAAAATGGCTCCTTATTCCCAGAAAAAACTGCTGAAAAGTCTTTGCCTCTACGTGTCTCACTTCTTGGCAACATCCTGTCTGGAGAAATCTGTCCCCAGTAACAGCTAGATCAGGACAATTTACAGGAAGCGGGGAACCACAGAGACATCTCTGACCACCCATAAAGTTTAGGGCAGTGGAATACTGTCATTCATCTACGGTGCTGCTGTGTCATCCCTTCCTTACCCTCCCTTTAGCTTGTCAGCAGCTCAGTGCTTAGTGTAACCCTTTCCTTACTGTTACAGTTCCTTGAGATCACATAGCACCTTGCAAAATCAGTGCATCTGTAACCCTTTCTCTCCCCACATGTCAGCAAGTACTGTACTGTGTAAATTATCAGCTCAGTAGTGTCATCCTGTTCGGTCCAGTGCACTCCGGAACTATGTGATGGCATAGCAGAGAGAAGTAGGTGTGGCGAGTGGCTAGAGGAAGAATGAAAAAAAAAAAAAAAAAAACTGTGTGTACTGCTGACAGCAAGCCAGCCGTGGTCCCACTCCCTTAAATAAAGAATGAAAAAATAACTGTACTAGTCACCTAGTCATCACTGTGACAGGTACAAACAGAAGACTGTCGCCAATTTGCAGGATTTTCTGCATTCTCCTGAAACAAAGCATCTACACATCCTACAGGGAATACAGGAGTATTCTGGTGGCAAACAAAAAGTTTTCAAATCAACCGCTGGCAGAAATACAGATTCATAAATTACTTCTATATATAAAAAAAAAAAAAATCTTAATTCTTCCAGTAGTTAGCTGCTGTATACTATAGAGAGAGTTGTTGTTCTTTCCATTCTGACCACAGTGCTCTCTGCTGACACCTCTGTCCATGTCAGGAACTGTCCAAAGCAGGAGAAAATTCCCCATAGAAAACTTATCTTGCTCTGGCTGGACAGTTCCTGACATGGACACTACAACAAACTGTGTCCTGGCAGGGATCCACATAGAAAAAAGGGGACCATTGGCACTTAATACTAATGTGGACAAGTTGATGAAAGGATACTTAATTGTTGCATATATGGAATAAAGATTCTTTTTATGGATAAATTAGCCAATTGAAGTTTCAAACAATACATGGGTTCTTCCTCAGGCATAGGCATATTCAGTACTACACTCGTATACATACATATGGGGGGAGATTTATCCAAACCTGTGTAGAGGAAAAGCTGCTGAGTTGCCCATAGCAACCAGATTGCTTGTTTCATTTCTGAAAAGACCTCTATAAAATAAAAGAAACAATGTGATTGGTTGCTTCTGGACAGGTTTTGATACATCTCCCCCATGGAGGACAAATCCTACCGGGTCACATGTGACCAGAGGCATGTAAAAACACATTATCAATTGTTTAAAAGAATATACATACAGCTGTTTCTTAAATGCCACATATTATATCATTGAAATTCACATGCAATTGTATGCTGCTATGATGTGTTGATATTATTTGTATATTTATTACTTCTTTTAAACAATTGATAGTGTTTTTATCCTAATTAAGTTTTTACATGCCTCTGGTCACATGTTACCCTGTGACCCGGTAGGATTGGTCCTCCATGGGAGAAATTTATCAAAACCTGTCCAGAGGAAAAGTTGCCCAGTTGCCCATAGCAACTAATCAGATCGCTTCATTCATTTTGCAGAGGTCTTGGTAAAAAATGAAATAAGCGAGCTGATTGGTTGCTATGGGCAACTGGGAAACTTTTCCTCTGGACAGGTTTTGATAAAAATCCCCCCATATGCATGTACACACACACACACACACACGAGTGTATTACTGAATATGCCTATGCCTGATGAAGAACCCATGTGGGGTTCGAAACTTTAATGTTGCATAAACGGAATAAAGATTTTTTTTTTATAGATAGGGAAGGCAATTGAAGTATCCTTTCATCAACTTGTCCACATCGGTATTGAGCGCCAGTGGCTGAATCCCCTTCTTCCTTTTTTCTACATGGATCCCTGCAAGGACACAGTCTGTTGTATTACTATACCGGATCGGACTGATCTCGGGTGGATGCCACAGCTGCTCTACTCTCACCTGCGAGTCTACAGGAGATCACAGGTGCTGCACTCTCAGCGCAACATCAAAGGGAAAGTGCATTGGATCCCTTACCACCCCACTTGCATATTAACATTATTATACTATTAACACTATTCTACTTTTTTTGCAGGCTGTGAACAGATTCAAAACGGTTTAAAAAAAAAAAAAAAAAAAAAAAAAAACCATTCATGTCAATGGGATTTTTTTTTTTTTTTTACACAATCTGTTTGCACTCGTCTGCACTCATTTCCGTTTTCTTTGACGGCAGAAAAAATGGCACATGCAGTATTTTTTCTTCCGTCCAAAAAAAAAAAAAAAACTAATAAAAAACGGATACAGTAAATTTAACATTGAAGTCTATGGAAAACTGATGAGCTTTTAATGCCATCTGTTTGCATCCGTTTTTACTTTTGAGCATGCTCAGAACAAAAAAAAAAATTTGGTTTAACTTAACAAAAACAGATGCAGACGGATAACATACATTTGCAGCCATCATTGTCCGTTTTAAAAAAAATAAAAATTTTTAAGTCTGTTTTTAATTTTGACCCTTATTGGCTAATAGCTCAATACAACAAGACTATTATTTGAGAAATTATGTATTAACTCTATCTCCTCTCTGGGGGCAGGTGGTATTACACAGAGGACATAGTGTATTTATATAGTTTATTATGTTTAACCCTGAATATACAAAATTACCATGTCCCTTTTTATTTTTTTTTTATTTTTTTAACCATTTCAAACAACCAGCCAGCCCATTCACACTATTGCAGTGGGTGGCCAGGCCCCCCCCCCCCCCCCACTTCTGATCACATGCACATGATCTTCTAGATCAGTGGTCTCCAAACTAGAGACCACTGATCTAGAGTATCTTCTCTTATGACAAGTTACTCTTATCTGTCTGCAGATGTTATTAGGCTATATAGATCACCATATGTTCATTTGGGGAGATTTATCAAAACCTGTCCAAAGGAAAAGTTGCCCAGTTGCCCATAGCAACCAATCAGATGGCTTCTTTCATTTTTAACAAGGCCTCTGCAAAATGAAAGAAGCGATCTGATTGGTTACCATGGGCAACTTTTCCTTTGCACAGGTTTTGATCAATCTCCCCCATTGTGTTTACGGTAAGAATAACTACAGTTCTCAACAAAAGCATGAATACAATGCTGAAAGCCTATTTAATAGAAATCAATGCTGCATGTTCATTTATATCAACCTCAGACCAAGGGTAAAAATAACTATGGCACAATATTTATTACAGAAGATGGTTTGCACAGGCTTCATATGGTTTCACAAGCTTGTTTTCCACCTACAGCTGCCAATGTTTCGGATTCTATTTTCATGGAAAATATGGAACATCTTCCTCTAAGATATTTCCCATAGGGGAATAATGGAGGTTTATTGTTTAATATGCAGGCATAGTTCATAGGTGTTTCCTGGCGTCACGGTTTTCCCTTTTTTCTGAAAGCAGTGATTTTCCACCACAGAACCATAATAGATCAGCAACACAATTTGGAGATGTAGCAGGCGAATTTTGCAACAGATTCGCTATGGATTTCACCACTTCTACACTGAGTTTTGGAATGTTCAGGGCTTCTGCAAAACACATCCACAACATATCTGGTATGATGAGGAAATCTGCCGCATAAATTCTTAGGAAAGAAGATGTCTGAAGTGGTGATAAACAACTGACCCCCTCTGCCCTGAGCCCATGTCATGCACCACCCAACATAAGTGAACATCACTTACTCAAGTTTTGTTTGCCTTATCACATTGGGGTTTTTCATGCACTTTTTCCCCATAGTAAGTGGTATGTAATCTCATTCTTTGACTACAGATTTTCCAATAATCTGGATTTGCCTCAACCCCATTAAGGCTAGGTTTCCAAGTCCTAGCTTTTGCAGAGATGCGGAGCGACTCTATACAGTGCTCGCATATCTGCACTATACTCCGGGCCAGCCAGTGATATGAATAGAAATTCCTGCCACTCATTCATATTTTCCGCCCAGAGTGGTGATTGGCCGGATGGTGGTAGCCAATCCCCGTGGGAAATATGAATTTATATTCACATCACCAGCCAGCCGGAGTACAGAGCAGAGATGCGGAGTGCAGGAAAAAGCCACTCCGCATCTCTGAAATAGATAGGACGATCGCATCGGGTGTCAGGAGTGACACCCGCTGTGATCTGTCCTTAACTGCAGGTACTACTGCTCCCAACATGGAGCACACTCAGCTCCATGCTGGGAGCTGTAGTACCTGCATTAATAGGCAGATTGCAGCAAGTGTCACTTCTGACACCTGCTGCAATGTCTTTGTGTGCTCCATGTTGGGAGCAGTAGTACCTGCAGTTAAAGCACAACTGTCACGGATTTAACCCCCATAAACTAGCCCCAGGATGACAAAGTTGTTAGAAATTACAGTTCAAGCATACCTAGCTTTCTAACAGCTTTATTCGGGCAAAAAAAAAAAAATGCTTTTTATTAAAGTCAGCAACAATCAGATATCCCTGTATGTCAGCGCTGAGACCACTGTGTAATTGACACACAGGTCCTAGCGCATAGGCCCCTTATTCATATGTGGGTGGCAAATTTTCTACTGTAAAAGAACAAACAAACAGTCTCCGTTCTCCTGTGCTCAGGGGTGATGCAATGCGGGCGGCCAGGTCTCACAGCAAGCTCTCGCTCCCCATGGGCAAAATAATGCAGTAGCGGAATGAGCTGGCCGCACGCATCGCATCACCACTGTGCACTCTAGGAAGACAGGAGAATGGGCGGCTACTGCATTATGCTGAGCATAGGGCCTTAGGGACCGAGCGCTTGCTGTGGCCGCCAGCATCGGAGGACACCCTGTTAATGCACCACCCGCATATAAGAATAAAGCGGCCTATGTGCTGGGACCTGTGTGTCAATCAGCACTGACATACAGGGGATATCAGACTGTTGCTGACTTTGAAAGTGTTTTCCAGGAATTTTTTTTATTTGACTATACTACAGGGTCTGTGTAGTTAATAACATAGTGTCTGTACCTGTGTGTGATGGTTTTCTCACAATTCTTCTGTGATTTTCATCCCAATATTTATTTTTACCAGCATACAAAATGACTCGTCTCAAATTTTTCCCAGGTTGCAATGCGACCGAGACCGGACTCACTAGTCAGCTGATGACAGGGAGCCTATCTGCTTCAATGGGTGGAGCGATCGCTTGATGGGAGAGATCCATCTCCAACTAATGCAACAGCTGTAGGCACCCTGATTGAAAACCACAAGTCTTTTAAATGGATGCAGCTCATTTATGTTTCAACGGGTGGGGTGACTGATGTGTGGGGGCAAGGAAAATTAAATAATGGGATTTGTAGGCAAAAAGAAGAAAACTCAGAAAGGAAATGCCAGTTCACAAAAAGCTAGCCACAGTATTATGGTAATCTCACAACATAGCCTAGACCTGAAACATGTCCAGCCATAATACAAGTGCGACCACCACTAATTCTGTAATAGAATACAGGAATATCGGACTATATTCGCCCAAACTCACCGGCATCACTGAACCTGTCAATTAGCCCATGACAGGGCGCTCCATCCCGACACAAGGAGTATCTACATCTTCTGCACACAGAAGAAGCGTTGCAGTGATGGCCGAGTCTCCAGCAGCGCGCTCTCTGCCTAGAGAGCCGGGACATGGACCGTGACCAGCGCACATTGAAAGGTATGATATACCCATTGCCTAACTGATACAAACTATCGCAGTGCAGATACAAAGTCATTAGTGTACGGAGAGAGCGCTGTATCCTATACCCCCAGATCGGGGAGCCATAAAACTTTACAAACTACTTATCTGGATTGAATTAACATGAGGAACAGTGATTCAAGGAGTAATCACTGAATTTAATGAAAGACACAGTTCACTACACTGTACAATACCACATCCAGGTAGGACTTATTGCCAGTGTGCGGTCACATTTTGTCCATTTTTCTTAATCTTTTTACCATCATTCTTGCATAGATTTTTTTTTTTTAAAGGACTATTACCATTTTTAGTACTTATTTGCCATTGTAATCATTGTATTGTATGCCATCTTGTGTCCCTGCTGACCCACAAGGGCCCTGTGAGTCACAGGACACAAAGCACATATATATATTAATTTTATTCTACAATAATAAACTATCCTTGTTCCAATACCCACGACCCAGAGCCCCAATTTCTTCTTTTATCTTCTCCATGATCACCTAATATTTGTAAGAGCAGGCTGATGTCATAAAGTAACTGTCTTTGTTTAGCACGTGACATCTATTGCATCTGTTCTGAGCATTTCAAAAGACTTTCTCAGGAAGTAACACCTTCAGCTTTCTTTATAGAAGCATCAGCATTCATATACAGCATTCTTTACTCATGTTTAACAGTCTACAATGAAAGAGCTCACCCTTCAACAAGACAAACTCTGAATGTCCTTTAGCATTCCCCATCTAACATGATAGAGCATCTGTAGAAAAGTATGGCAGAAAATCTCCAAATCCAAAAGACTGAAGGCTGTTATCCCTGCCAAGGGTGTGTCAACTAAGTACTAGTAAAAGGGTCTGAATACTTATGTCAATACTTAGGTTTTTTCTTTTCAATAAATTGGCAAAGATTTGTAACATTCTGTTTTCACCCCCATATCATTCTGCACTCAATACCCCATAATGGCAATGTTTCATTTTGGGATAAGTCCACAACATAAAATGTGAAAAAAGTGGAAAACTTTCTTAATGAAGACCAAAACAGACCTAACTTAGTTATTAGTGGATTCAATTTGGTCCATGGAAGTCCATGGTGTGTCAGAATGCCTCAATGGGTACCAGCAATGTAGTCCCAACACAAGAAGTGAATAGGACCTTAATTCCAAATGCAATAAGGCAGTGCAAAACTATAACTCCCAACATGAACCGACAACTAAAGAGGGAACTCTGCAATAGGGCATATGACAAGACTATAAAAATTCTAACCACCGCTAAAAGCAAGGCTCAACAAGTCTTAAGCATCTGGTCACCATGGTGACTAAGAAATTTCCCTCTAGCGCCTATCTGTCAGTCCTGTTACAGAAATACTTAAACACGTGAAACTACACATCCCAGCATTGATTGTCATCGGCATTTAAGCCAAATTAGGCTTTAGAAACCGTCCGGCAGCAGAGATGGCCCACAATGTCCTCTCCATGCTCCTGATGTTGGTTTTCATAGAAGGAGCAGCGACGTGTTTGGGAGAATGGTGCTCCGTGGCTTCCAGACACTTTCTAGAAATCCTTCCCATCAGCTTTCTCACATGAAGGACATGACAGTGGAAGTGCACAATTTTAACAGAGCTTTCTATAAGGTAACTAATCTACGGGCTGGTACCAGACTGACATGGTGTAGAGGGCTGGGCCTGGTCAGACCCACCACTGCACAGGAGGGAGCTAGCCGCACACTCCTCCATACACCAGAATTGGGTCTGCGGAGGGGCGATATGATGGGGTTCTTAACATCATGGGTATTCCATTAGCAATTTATTGGTTGTTAGGGGGCGTTGCCTCGGTCGTTAGGAGTAGTGGCCTAGTAACATAGTATTTCTACTTTTTATTTTTACTACTTTCTCTGCCTTTTAGCCCCTCAGTCTGCCCCTAAATATCCCACTCTCCATCCTGTGCAGTGACAGATCTTCCTGGAACAGGGAGGACAGCCATTAGTAAAATCTGAACTACTCCTTCTATCTTGTAAATAACATGAATGAGAAGGCCAGATCATGTATTCCTACCCCTAGGTATCCTTTATTATCTGCCACTGTATAGACAGATACCTCTGAAGTTGGCTTCACATTGTAAAATTCTAGGCGGAACCCACTTGCAGCAGCCTACTATTGCTGTAAATGGGATTTTGCAGCAACATTTTCTATGCGGAAATTGTGCTTATGGATTTTTTGTCGAAAAGAAAAAAAAAAAAAACATTCGTTCTTTTGGCGGAATTCCATGCAGGCTGCCTTGACATCGATAGTGACAGTGCAGGTCTGTGCAGTCACAGGGGGAGATTTATCAAAACTTGAGCAGAGGAAAAGTTGCTGAGTTGCCCATAGCAACCAATCAGATCGCCTCTTCCACTTTTGAAAAGGCCTCTGTAAAATGAAAGAAGCGATCTTATTGGTTGCTATGGGCAACTCAGCAACTTTTCCTCTGAACAGGTTTTGATAAATCTCCCCCATAGTCTGCTGCACTGATAATCTCTGCCTGGAATTTGTCTGGCCGAAAATATTTTTAAACGTAAGGCTGGAATTCCATTTTTTATTTTTTTGCAAAAACGCCAATTCTGCCAAATGGCGTTTTTTTTGGGTGCCAAAAAATGCTGCGGCCAGAGGTTAGCTGTAAATCAATGAGAAATCGCAAATTTCTAATTCCACTTGGTGTTTTTTTAATCCTTTTGGCGTTTTTACTTTTCTTGCGTTTTTTTTCAGCTCCTTGGCATTTTTAGTCAAAATCGTTTTGCTCCAATAGAAGTCTATGGGAGTTAGAAAACGCCAAGAACAACGATATGTGGGTTTTATCTTTGCCATTTTTGCGGGCAGTTTTTAATCTTTTTTGGACTTTAGTGATCCAAAAAAGTGATAAAGTGATGGAGATACCTGTTTTGAATAACATTTCGTAGGGTACTATTAAAAAAATATATATATTTTTAAAGATACAGTAGTGAAGGAAAAACTTGTAACGAAATTTATATTTTTTTTATAAAAAAAATGTTTTATTACTTTTTAAACAGGGATCAATTTATGTGGGCGGGGAAATAAAAATGTAGCCGACAATTATAAAAATGTATTGTGTGTGTTTTTTTTTTTTTCACTTTTTCCTCTTTATTTTTTACATTTTTTTAGTTCGTACTACTACTCCCAGCATGGAACACACTGTTCCATGATGGAAGTAGTAGTACCTGTACTACTAGACAGATCGCCCGTTGCGATCTTTCTGTATAATGTATAGATGCGGCAGGCGCTCTTTTATGGTCCCTTGCCCTGACGTATATATACACATATTCATTTTTCCCGCAGAGATGTGATTGGCCAGATGGTTCCAGCCAAAAAAAAATAAAATAAAAAACAACAAAATGAAAAAAAAATGCCAGAAAAAACACTAGAAGCAGGACATTGCACTGGCTTTTTTTTTCAGGTGTTTTTTTTAATCCAAAAAAAAATAAAAAAACGCAGCACAAAGAAAACAAATGGAATCCTAACCTTACACTTTAAACAGACCAATTCCAATTCTTGAGCAATAAAACAAAGTAAAAAATAAATAATTATGATATGTATGTATAATAAAGTATCATTCAGTACTAAATGTTTACTAAAAAGGTGTTGTATCTACAGATTTAAATTCTTTCTACAAGACTTTATATGTTGAATGCACAGCATCTAATCTGGTTGTGTTTTTTTTTATTATAATAAATAATAATATCTGTATGGTTTCTTCTACCGTTCTCTTAGCATCATGAACTGAAGATATAATAGCTTGCATTTGCAAGGAGGGGTGGCTGTTCTGCTCTTGCTGAAAGATCAATCCCTTCCCCCAGCTGGAGTAGGCATCCCACTACAAGTAATGCATTTTCCCAAGTGTCCATTCATCCTCTTTCTAGTGCAGCCCTGCGTGCACTGAACAGTTTGCTTCCCTTGCGTATTACACTGTAATAGCCATTGTGAATCATTACTTATTTAGGATCACTTTTCCTAGGATCAATGTAAAAATTAATTCTCAGCGTGCGTATATTTGTCAAAATTCCCAGGAACTTAACTGCAGCAATTTCTGCCTTCCTTTATATTTTTCCATGGAAAACATATGCTACATGGCAGCTGTAATGTAACATGTATATTGAGTTTGTGTGGTGCCCCACAGAGAGGTCACTCCGATCCCAGGATCTTTTCTGGACTTTATAAACAGAGATGGATATTTAGTGACAGGATGGAGATGACCCACCTCTACTCATTCCAGACACACCTAGGTGAACAATATATGGGTGAGGCTTGCGTGTGTAGCTCCACGTGCAGTACTTTTATTAGTGGTACATACTTCATGTTCTATGTTTGTGTCATTGGAAATACTTTATTTATGCAATATTACATAGATTGTTCCCCACACAATTTTAATGTCATTTTGTAACTTTTGAAAAATATTTTGTTAACCCCTAAAAGACTCAGGCCCTTTCCTTTTTCCTCCTCAACAAGCATACATTTTTCAGTTTTCACCTACAGACCCATATGAAGGCTTGTTGTTTTGCACTTCCAATTTTACTTTGTCATGACAAATTATTTCACCACAAGAAAAATAAAAATAAAATAAAGCTATTTTGTAATTTTTTGGAGGCTTCTGTTTAAAGAAAATAAAAATACTTAGTTGTCACAGTGTGAGTGCGTTCAGACTCACAGAGCATGCATGCATGGCAATATTCACTTATGGCCCATGCAATCTCACAGGGCAGTCACTGACAAGCCATGTGTCAAACAGGAGGCTCAGACATTACATCAGAGAAGAGAGGCATACCTCTCTGAAATCCAGGAACGGTCTACAAATGAGACCACTAATTTCTTCTAAAGAGTGTCAGCAGTTTAGCAGATGTAGGTGACAGATGCCCTTTAACCCCTAGACTACAATCGGTCACGCTAGCCAGCTGGACCTTAACATTCCAGGGAATACCTGTACGTCTTGGAGCGTTAAGTGACTGAAGGAGCTGTGCTCACTTCATATGCGGTGAGTGACATCTACCATCAGTAGCCAAACACTCACTGCTAATGATGGGAAGCAGTGATTAGTCATTAACCCTTTAGTACCCCTTTGAATCCCACATGCCGTTTAACTCTGGGTGCTCATCAGACCCCTGAAACGTGGTCGCTGGAGTCCGATGAGCACAAATGGCGACAGAGGGTCCTCAATTGGCTGTGTCCTTACAAGGTTATTTGGGCTGCATGTTTATCGATTTGCTTAAGGAGTAGAACACTGGAACCTATTCCTTTTATACCCTAAATGCCCTGACCTCCCTATCCCTCTCCCCTTATCTATAGCATTGAAGTCCTTAGTGAATAGTGTACATGTACAAAGTGTACCAATAAATTGTAAACTCCTCACAGAAAGGACTAAAATGTGGGTGTATCAGATATAAACCAAGAGTTGGCAATGTGGTTAGGTATAATTAGCCTGCTTGCTCATACAAGGCTATTACAACAAATTATAAATTACGCCTCTACAGTCTGGGTAATACACTCTTAAATGACTATCACGGGCCAATGCAGATCAGCTCACTATATAATCCAGGGCAAAAACAGTTATCAATAACGGCCATCTAATCCAGTGCATTCCTCGAGTCACAGTACAAATGCCCAAACTACATTGGCACACTTATACTAGATCAAATTTGATATGCCTCGTGCAAGTGCTTAAACTAGATTGCTGATCGGATCACGGTCAGTGCACCAAAAGCCATTATGTGGCTACCCAGGGCTCCTCTGCAGACCCAAACTGTATATTCTGCTGGCGACTCATTCAACAATCACACTCTGGAGCCATGTGTGCTCCTGGCCTCAGTGGAGGACCATGAGTAGTCTGTTCTTCCTCTGACTGTGTAGGTAAGAGTGGTATGACAAGGGCATACTGCTAACCAGTGTGATCGTAGATTTAAGTAGCCCATTACATGTCTAGGTTCTTATGCAGGCAGGGCCACACTAACAATTCAGCAGTTGTGTGTGCAATCAATTCTATTATCCATCAGCCACACATCAACCTAATACTCGGTGAAATATGCGGCCGACAAACCAAAGTTTAACCTACCAAAACAATACAGTCTGCTGACAAGCATTTGCCAATTACTGAGCCTACTATACTATTATTTACCTGTTAAGTTGATAATGGGCCCATGTAGTAGTGCCTAGTCTGCTTCTCCACTGCAAACATACTGATAGGATCACCCAGAAGTCAGATTGTGAGCTCCATAGGGGACTGGGGCTAAATAAAATTGCATTAAAAAGACTGATCCTTCCACAGTAATATCTATACCTTGCATATGCTTTTCTCCCTTTCTTTAAATGCTCTTATTCTTGACCATATTACTGTACACTACAGGAATTGAGCATTAGGGCAGACTTATAGGAAGAGTTAACATAAGGATGAGGGGGGGCCACAAGAAGAGAATGTACACTGTGGTTATAATGAACACCAGCATTGGTCTTCCAAGCTGCAACTAACATTTTTTCCATTTACTTGTGTTTCCACATGGGTTTTAGTCTGGGCATGGGTCAGGACAGCAGGAGAAGCTTCCATGTCTAATATCCTGCTAAGTGACATCAAAGTCTGACTGTACGTCAAGGCTTCCTACAAAGCAGGTTTCTTGATAAGTTTCCTAACAGAAGCGAAGGTTTCAACACAAGCTTGGCATCAGACAATTTATATGGTCACCAGAGAACATCTGCTGGACAGTCTGTACAAGCAGCCGTTTGGGTGAACGGATGCCGACAACTACTAACTACTTGTAGCATTTCTGTTTTCTCAGCAGCGTGCTACATGTTACAAATCTCACTTCATGAGCACACTGTCACAAGAGGAACATGGTAGAACTACCACATGAGAGGTATGCGGTGCACAGCTACTTCAGAGGTACTTTTTGTTCAAGGCCTTCATACCATGCAAGGGGTTAATAATCATATATATTGCTTCATACCATGCAAGGGGTTAATAATCATATATATATATATATATATATATATATATATATATATATATATAGCTCTCATGGCAGAGAGAGAGACTCTAGAACTATCCTGCTACAAATATAAAAGGAAGAGTCAACCAGTCATGTGTAGCCAGTCTTATGATCAGTAGAGTTGTTTAGGCCAAAAAGCCTATGTTCACCATTAGTTTATGTTTAACAACTAAGTTTTATTCTCTTGAGAAGGATAAAAACATATAGGTTTGGATGCTGCTGTAGGTTATCTGTTTCCAAATGTGATGTGAATGCAACCTTACATTAGAGGGGGAAAAACTCAGATTGCAACTTATACTTTTTCTGCAATATAATATACATTTTTATATACAGCAAAGTTAAACATGAACAATCGTGTAGAGGAGAAACAAATAAATCCGGCACAGCCACTACTGGTACTTTAGCTGGAATTCTGGCTCGTGCAATAAGTACGTACTATCGTGCTGGATCATAGCAGACTAGCGGTGCTCTGCCATAGTATACAAAAAGATGAGAAATTCTTGATTGTAGTAAAACAAATGATAGCACTCCCCACTTTTTGCTTTTATTTCTGTCACACAGCTCAAAACATCCAGGGACAAGAGGATATGCCACCCATCCCACCTGGTATACTGGAAGATTTACCTTCATTTACACCAGAATTTAGCATATGTTGTGCCAGAAATCTACACTGGCTTATAACTGGAGCATGGACAACGGGGACCTTTTTTAATTTTTTCTTCTTTTTATTAAAATCAAAGTTTCCTTTTGGAAAGATTTATATCCAGTAGCTTTGTCTTGTCATAAAAAAATAAAATAAAAATAGTGCAGGCCACTAAGAGTACTGGAATCTGATGATAAATGCTGACTCGTGTGTATGAGCAGAGGCATTCCGAGCCTGTATGTCTCGTGTGCATTGTAACTCAACCAGTTGTAAGCTGGACTTCCAGCAAAATATCAGAGGTGACCGAGTATTATTTCTCACTTCTCTGCCAAAACACACTAGCTACTAAAAAGTCAGTTTTACAGCTATCACTTTACAGTGCACTTCCCTCATTTCCACAGGAAATTGTTCATAGCAGGTCTGAAATCTGTACCTTCAGCTGCACACACAAAATGACCATTTCTATAATGCAGTGATTCTACACATACTAACTACACAGTCCTTTAAGGTCATAAAGACATCACAGAAGGGGTCCCTTTGCTCAGGACACAACCTTTGAACTTGAATGGACAGCCACCTTGTTCAAGAACCTCTTGTTCTGGGGGATTCGAGAAACTCTTGTATTACATGAGCCAGGTGGGTGAAGCATAGGACTTGAGGCAATCAGATGTGTTTTGAAAGGAGTGATCCCTGATGAGACAAACCCCCAATAACAGTAAGGCCTACGATGAAGTCAGTAGGGGCTAGATGCGCATCGGCTGAGTTGTTTCAGCAGCTGGTTTGTTCTGGAAATACAGGTGGTCCTAATACTACAGTAAGGGTATGTTCACACTGCAGAATCTCCACTTGTCGAATTCCGTGAGCAGTGATTCCGTTAGACGGCTGCTGCTGAAAATACTTCGGTGGTAGGACCGCGGGGCACTGCGCCATCACCATTGACGGCTATGCAGCACTCGCGAAATTCCTTGCAAAGAATGAACATTTTCTTTACGCGGAACAATTTCAGCGGAAGAAAGTGTAGACAGTGTAAACAGGTCTCGCGGAAGAAAAACAATTATTGGCGCACATTGCTCTGTATAATTGGGGGCTAACAATGATGAATCGGAAGGGTTGCATAAACCATTCTGCTATCATTTGTGCGGCCCGGACTACACAATACTGAAGCGGTAAACAATCTGGGCTCCTTATCAGGCACTTGTAAGGTGGCCTTAAAGGGGTACTCCACTGCTCAGCGTTTAGAAGCATTCACGCCCTCTCCCATAGACTTGCATTGAGGGGGCGGGGCATGACATCATGAGGGGGTGGGGCTATGATGTCATTAGCTCCCTGCAAAAGCTCCAGTGTTCAGAACAGTTTGTTCCAAACACTGAGCAACGGAGTACCCCTTTAAGACTGCACTGGAAAGTGTTCAGCAAGAAGGATGATCAATATTAACCATGGTTCCATATAGTGCCACCTTAGACAGCTGCCTTACTAAAAAGTTAGTGTGTGAGGATCCTGCAAGCAGTATCATTCATGAGGTAGCCCTCTGCATCTCACATAGCCAACCAGAGCCCTATATTATGCTGATAAGAAACACTAACAGTGCTGTGTACATATGGGTGTCATTGGTTTGGCTGATAAGTCAAAGTTGCTTAGCATCCACCTTTAGCTATTTTTTTCAGGCTCCATTGCTCTAAATTAGAAGTAAATCCCTGTAAAACTTACCTTTTTACAGTTGATTGTTGCTTATTCAAAATAGCCTTTTCTATTGCTGAAGCCTTTAAAAGGGGTACTCTGCCCCTAGACATCTTATCCCCTATCCACCCCAATCATCCGTTGCACGGAGCGAACTTCGCTCCGTGCTGGATGACTAGACATGCGGTGCCAGAGGTTCATCATGTCACGACCACACCACACTCGGCCGCCACGCCCCCTCCCATAGACCTGTATCAAGGGGGGCGTGACTGTGACGTCACAAGCCTCCAGAGCCGCAGCCAGAGTTTTAAACAAACGCCGGATGCTGCATTGAGATCGCGGGGGATCCCAGTGGTGGGACCCCTGCGATCAGACATCAAAAAAAAAAAAATAATAAGATTACTTTCTCCTTCAATAAAATAAAAAAATAAAAAGAAAAATAAAATCATTTGTGTAAACCAATACTCAAATCATGAATGAATGAATAATAAAAAAAAAAAAAAAAAAAAGGGTTTCTTCCAAAACAATATCAGGTCCAACACTGCACGGATATAAACCCAACAAAT
This sequence comes from Hyla sarda, assembly GCF_029499605.1. Lineage (NCBI taxonomy): Eukaryota > Metazoa > Chordata > Amphibia > Anura > Hylidae > Hyla > Hyla sarda. Next base: position 366,686,423 of record NC_079189.1, read on the forward strand.
GTATGTATTGTATGCAACCAGAGATATCACAGATGTAAAGAGGAAACATAGGAGATTCCATGTACATCTAATCGTAGCTCAGGCCTGTTATGACAAACGATTGATCAATCATTAGAAACCAACGCATCTAATCCTAGCTCATGTCTTACGAGTCATGATTCATCTGGAAATGTTAAATTATTTGTTGGCTGGTAAAAATATACTCTGTTTAAGAAGGATGGCAGCATGAACAATAATCCATTAACAATGTTGGGTTATATCCAAGAAAAAAATAATAATAATAAAAAAAAAAATTCCCACTGATGATAACTACACCTGCTATAATAAACAATTCTCTCAAGATACTCACCTAGTAATACGCCAACATAGACATATAATAGAAAAGAAATGTGGAGCAGTCACCCAAAGAAGCCAATGAGATTGTTTATTTTATTTAAAAAAAAAAGCTTGAGTGAAGAACATGAAAAAACTAATGACTGGTGACCAAAACCAACCATCAAGGCCTTTCAAGTGATAATTGATATTTTGCCCTAGAAGTCACTGAAGAAAAGCAGTGCAAGCTTCCTGAAAAGGGTAGCTCAATTTTGGAACATCTCACCCTCAAGTTCCCTTATGCACCCTATAATGTTCTGGATTGCAGATGCCCATTGCCAAGGGTATAAATTTGAAGGTGCAACACTAAAGTGCCCTGTGTACTGTCCTGACTGTTCAGTAATTAGACTGACGACAAGTAAAGCTACCACCCCTTTTTAGAACGTCAAGGACCTGCACATTCTGCTGAGCAAGGCATTTGATAATGGATGTGTTGATGCCCGATGCTTTGTACAGAACATGTCTCAATAACTCATTGGCTACTGCGTCATTTCCTGAAGTTAGACATTAAATTATTAAGGGAAATGGCTATGATTTCCTCCACGGAGATAATGCATTTTACATTATCTTTAACAGTACTCATGTGTAAAATAAATTTACTCAAGTAAAACCCGGTATGCTTGACCCTAGAGGTCTGGAACAAGTACACAACTAACAAAAAGAGGAAATCTACAGGAAATGGAAGTTAGACTCTATAAAGATAAATTACAAAAAAAAAAAAAAAAAAAGGCTCTAATGGGCATACAGTCCACAAAAGGTAATTGGTCAAAAAAACATTAGTAGGAGAATCATGGTATCATACTAAATTTGCATGTACAAATGGGCCATTGGGCCAGACAGGAGACTGAAGTCTACCTACAAGGATGGCCAGCATGAAGATTAAATATACAAATGGCTCCGTAGACATCTTATCCCCTTACCAATGGATAGGGATAAGATGTCTGATCACGGGGGACCCACCACTGGAACCTCCGCGATCTCTGTGCAGCACCCGGCGTTCGTTTAGTCATGGCCATGCCCCCTCAATGCAAGTCTATGGGAGGGGCCTTGGCAGTCATAAACTTGCATTGAGGTGGCGTGATGGAGCTTGGCCGTGACGTCATGACCCTACCGTCCACTCCAAGCGTTCTGAACAAAATGTTCTGAATGCAGGGGCAGCGGAGCACCCCTTTAAGGAAACTACACTTAAAGGAAACCATTACAAATCATGACTTGTGGTCCAGTTGCTCTTTAAGTTTGGCTGAGCCAGGACTACGGGTCTAAGAAAATGGGGCGATAATCACCTGGCGTATTAGGGTCAGTGATCGGCCCATGAACTAACATGTGTCTGTTTGGTCAAGCTTAAAAATTGTTGTTTGTCAACCATAAATCTCCTTGTGTACTATAAGATAAGCACAGGAGTCAGGCTGCACGAACAAGCCAACTCTATTTTTTGGATCACGCAACCCCAGTGTCCAGCCAACGAAGGAGCGATTGCTTGATCATCAGCCAATTGCTGGCTTCTTTACATGGCCTGTTTCACTGATAGTCACCCTGTATACAGGGCCCCTTAATTAGAGTTTTGAAGGCAATTTTTGATTTACTTTATATTATCCAAGTACAGCTGGGACACTATGGGGGATGGGGAAAGACAAAGTAACTCTCCGACTTAAGTGAGCTCCCAGAGGCTCTCCTTACCAGCTTCCTCTATTAAATGTAGATGACAGCACTAGAAGCCGAATATAATCCAATACAAGCTTCTATTGGCCACTGTAAAGGCATCTGTTCCTAAAAAATTACAGACAAAGCTATACAAGGTCATGTGAAGAAGAAGGAAAAAAATAAAAATAAAAAAAAAAAACACACTACAAAGAAAATGATAGTATTTTTGGGCTCCAAAAACCATGACACTCACTCCAGGTTCGTCCAACATTTTATTGATTGCGGATAAACAGGCACATCTGCAGATCATTACCGCTAAAGCGTCCTGCAGAGCGCAGCCACAGTAATACTGGTGGGGAGGGACAAGAGGCTGGACTGCCCAACCAACACGGGCAGATAACAGAGATATATATGTCTTAAGGTATCCTCACTGAATGACATGGGACCAAATAGACTCCTATTGCCAAGGAGGCTCCACACATCTTCACTGACAGTGCTGGTTTTCCTAAGGAGATATTCACACACAGTAAATATGTTCATGGATGTCTGTCCCATTCAGATGAACAGAACAGTTGAAGAAATTTCTGCATGAGAGGTCACATGTGAATGTACCTTTACTCTATTATTCACCACGGGCATACATGCAACAGGCACTTATCCTGTTCCGTTACAGAAATAAGTATGTACTAAATGAAGAAACTATTCAGTTACCATTTCGTTAGGAACTGTAGCCGAGCCCCTAAAATGATGGTTTGGTATCTGAACAAAGGGAAAGAACTCAGAAGTCACTTAATAGACTGACACCAAGATTGTACCTGATCTCACTCATGAGACATGCGGCAATCACTACTTAGAAGTCAGGGTAATTTGCAGCAACAAACCAGCTGTCAATCATATATGACCTTTTCACTATAGAAGTCTATGCAGCAAAGAAGGTCGGATCTATCGGCCAGGGAGTGGAGACCTCAATGCCGTGCATTTACCGGCAGTGGGTCCTGCAGTGTGATCAGAACATTTTGCATATCTGGGCAACAAGTCAAAAGTTTTATTTTTAATGATAGTAACTCTTTAAATCCCAACTCATCAGAAAACCCTACAACCTACAGTAACCCTATTACTAGTATATTGCTCTATGAACAGCTGCATTCCTCCCCCTGTAGATTTTAGGCCCTGGCAGGCACAGTCTTCTCCTCCTGTACCAGTCTCTCTAACACATTTACTCTACTTGTTCCTTGCCACATGTGTTATGTGCTTAAAGCGTACCTGTCAGATTCCACACAAAAAAAACTAAACTTTTATATGTTACTCAGTACCTCATCCTGATCATGTACATTTTTATGTCTCTATCACCGATATTTCACTAACAAATAGCATATTACAGCTGCTCAATGTCTTCTCTATCTTGTCAAAGGGAGGGGGAGTGTTCATCTCTTGCCGACACTGTGATGACCCCTACCTCACTCTACCTACAGCTTTTGCAAAACTACAACTCCCAGCATGACCAGACATCCTTTGACTGTCCAGGCATGCTTAGAGTTATAGTTTTGCAAAGCCTGGAAAAATATGATTGGTAAAACTCCATGTGACAGCAGTGTTGCTGTATGCTGTGTTCCTCCTGCAGCCTTGTCAATCAGTGCTCTCATGTCCATGACCCTTGGACACACTCATGCTGCTATTGAACTCAGTGTCCCAAGAGGTATGGGGACCCCTAGTGGTGGGATTTTCAAAGGCAGTTTAATAAAATATGATTTTTTTTTTAAAGTATATTAGGAAAACTATTGTTTTGCAAAGATGTACAACATATAAAAAGTTTTTATATCTGACAGTGTCCTTTTAAACCAGTTTCCATATTTATTATTACAGAGCTAATGATGATTGTGGATCATATAAATGGTTTTAGATTAGAATGGTTGTTTGGGTTTGCTTTTTGGCATGTGAGATAAAATGCATATATTATGGATTATTTATGTGTGTGCTATTCCTTTGTCAAGGTTCACACCGCTTAATTTATGAGCAGAATTTCGCGGCAATATTCCACTCTTAAATTCAGCTGCAGCAGAGTCCTATTGATATCAACGGGATTCTGTTGCACTGTGCACACGGCGAAAATCCGGATTCTGGCATCTGCAGAAACACTGAACCTGTTCAATGTTTCTGCGGAATCCGCTAAGAAATAAATTACCGTCTACGGAAACGATACATTTATGAGTGGTCCTAGTGCCAACGATTCAAGTGTGGAATGTCATTTTGCCCATTTTCATCCGTGTGACCGTGGCCTTAGGGTACGTTCACACATGCGTATTTTTTTTGCTGCAAGTCTGTAGAAGATCAAAATCTGTTGAAGAAAATCTGCAGCAGAAAATACGCACATGTGAACGCACCCTTAGGGTACGTTCACATGAGCGGACCCACAGGGTATTTTACGCTGCAGATCCGCCACTGAAGCACCCCTGCATGGTGGCTTTACATGTGCCTGCTCGGAGCGGCAATACGCTACACTGCGATGTGCGAGTTGCAGCGTGTCTGCTCGTAGTGGCGTACAGCCGCTCTGAGCAGGCACATGTAAAGGCACCATGCGGCGGATCTGCACTGTGGGTCCGCTCGTGTGAACTAGATTTCTAGATTAGGCTAGATTTCCACTTGTTTTTATTTTTTTTACTGAAAAAATGCCATACAAACTGACTTTTTTCACTCCCAAGGTGCAGTTTTTGTGGATTTTATATATTTTTTTTGTATAAAAATTTGTCAGCAGCCTTTGTTGTAAAGCTGCCACAGAGCCCAAAAATGCCAAAGGAAAAAACGCAAAGTGGGTTTGGTGTTTCCTTATTCCCTACTGACTTTAAGCTAACATCTGATAGTTTGTTTATTTATTTATTTTTTTACATATTCACCTAAAAAAAGCAGTCAATGTAACATTTTGGTGGACCTTTTTGCCGAAAAAAAATACAAGTTGGTTTTGTTGTTGGTCTGTTTTGCTGACACTTCTAACATGTTGAAAGTCTTGATCTGTCAGAGTCACTGTGCTGGGCCCCTCTGATCTTCAGACATAGCCAGGAGAAGCTCACAGCAGCATTCTTCACTCACCAGCCGTTCATTGGTCTCCATAACAGAGCCTGTCTCCTGCAAGTGCCGAGTTGGGGAGTGAATGGTGCTGCTGCGTGCTTCTCCTGGATATATCTAAACACATCTTTGTAACAAGTCAAGTTTTCATAAATCACCGTAACTACATTTTCAGGAGATACAAACTGAAAAATCTGGTTGCCGTAGTAACCATAAGACATCCAAACCACATGATTGTATATTTTAGTAGACAGACTTAATTTTGCACCCTGCTGGCACGTGCCATTCTGGGGGTGCCAGTGTCCTGTGGTGAAATAGCGTGGCAATATCCTTCCTAGAAATTTCATAGCCAAGTGGTCTCCAAACTGTGGACCTCCAGCTGTGGCAAAACTACAATGCCCAGCATGCCCGGACAGCCAACGGCTGTCCGGGCATGCTGGGCATTGTAGTTTTGCCACAGATGGAGGTTTACAGTTTGAAGGCCATTGTCATAGCCCCTTAGCTGTAAAGAACACTTCATTTCTGACAGGACCCTTTTATGTTTTTGGGTTAAAGGTTGGTTGACCCGCACTACTTCCACGCTACAGCTCTAACAAGGGTTAAATGTATGCTGGGCATTGTAGTTTTGCCACAGATGGAGGTTTACAGTTTGAAGGCCATTGTCATAGCCCCTTAGCTGTAAAGAACACTTCATTTCTGACAGGACCCTTTTATGTTTTTGGGTTAAAGGTTGGTTGACCCGCACTACTTCCACGCTACAGCTCTAACAAGGGTTAAATGTATGCTGGGCATTGTAGTTTTGCCACAGATGGAGGTTTACAGTTTGAAGGCCATTGTCATAGCCCCTTAGCTGTAAAGAACACTTCATTTCTGACAGGACCCTTTTATGTTTTTGGGTTAAAGGTTGGTTGACCAGCACTACTTCCATGCTACAGCTCCACAAGGGTTAAATGTCTCCTCTCTCCCATCCATCAAATCAACAATGATAAGGAGAACCTCTACCAAGCTGGATGGTCCAGGCTTCTCACACACAAGAGGCAAACACACAGCACACATTCCAGCAGTGCTCACAACAGCCAATCACGTCACGCCTTCTAAAGAAAAACCAAAACTACAACAATACAAGCAGAACGGTGATTGGTCACTTTCTCCCCTCACAGAAGAGAGTGCGGTGCCACTTACCGGAGCGGCGCAGGGTCTCACACGTGCAGAGCGCCGGGCAGTGCCCTCATGCCCATGGCACAGGCCACTTCTCAGCACAAGGCACCGGTTGCTCAATAGGTGGAAGAAGTTTTCCTCCCAGAAATGACGTTTCCGCACAGCTCTCCTCCCCGACCTGCGGCTCGACTCCCGCACAACAATGGAGCCGCCGGCAACCTCAGCCCTCTTTGTTCCCCGGTTGTGGGTCAGTGTACGGGGCACTGTAGGCGTGGGTTTCCATCCACCCCCTGCGATCTCGGCTCTGATACCGCTATAAGTCCGGGGAGGAAATACGAAGAACACGGAAGAGGGGGGAAAACTAAATGAAGGGAAACCGGAGCCACCACTCCGCCTGAGACTGAGCGATCACTGCCCGGTCACCATATATATGTCTGCGGGAGCACCCAGGGAGGAGTCTCAGCACCGCCAGGAGGGCGCCCCCTGCTGGAGTCCGCTCACCTCTACTGTACGAAACGGAGATTAGGGACACTTTGTAAGAGTGTCATATATAGAGATCGGCTCAGCTATGGGGACAGTGCACTGTATGTCATAGGGATCGGCACTGTCATATATAGAGATCAGCTCAGCTATAGGGACAGTGCACTGTATGTTAGAGGGATCGGCACTGTCATATATAGAGATCAGCTCAGCTATAGGGACAGTGCACTGTATGTTATAGGGATCGGCACTGTCATATATAGAGATCAGCTCAGCTATGGGGGACAGTGCACTGTATGTTATAGGGATCGGCACTGTCATATATAGAGATCAGCTCAGCTATGGGGGACAGTGCACTGTATGTTATATGGATCGGCACTGTAATATATAGAGATCAGCTCAGCTATGGGGGACAGTGCACTGTATGTTATAGGGATCGGCACTGTCATATATAGAGATCAGCTCAGCTATGGGGGACAGTGCACTGTATGTTATAGGGATCGGCACTGTCATATATAGAGATCAGCTCAGCTATGGGGGACAGTGCACTGTATGTTATAGGGATCGGCACTGTCATATATAGAGATCAGCTCAGACATGGGGACAGTGCACTGTATGTTATAGGGATCGGCACTGTCATATATAGAGATCAGCTCAGAAGTAGGGACAGTGCACTGTATGTTATAGGGATAAGCACTGTCATATATAGAGATCAGCTCATCTATGGGGACGGTGCACTGTATGTTATAGGGATCAGCACTGTCATCTGTAGAGATCAGCTCAGATGTAGGGACAGTGCACTGTATGATATAGGGATCAGCACTGTCATCTATAGAGATCATCTCAGATGTAGGGACAATGGTATGTTATAGGGATCAACACTGTCATCTGTAGAGATCAGCTCAGATGTAGGGACAGTGCACTGTATGATATAGGGATCAACACTGTCATCTATAGAGATCATCTCAGATGTAGGGACAATGGTATGTTATAGGGATCAGCACTGTCATCTGTAGAGATCAGCTCAGATGTAAGGACAGTGCACTGTATGATATAGGGATCAGCAGTCATCTATAAAGATCAGCTCAGATGTAAGGACAGTGCACTGTATGATATAGGGACCAGCACAGTCATCTATAGAGATCAGCTCAGATATAGGGACAGTGCACTGCATGATATAGGGATAAGCACTGTCATCTATAAAGATCATCTCAGGTGTAGGGACAGTGCACTATATGTTATAGGGATCAGCACTGTCATCTATAGAGATAATCTCAGATGTAGGTACAGTGCACTATGATATAGGGATCAGCACTGTCATCTATAGAGACCAGCTCAGATAAAGGGACAGTTCACTGTATGTTATAGGGATCAGCACTGTCATATATAGAGATATATACAAACAAGGAGAGCGCTCCTAGTGTGATAACGTAATGTAAAAAGAAGATGAACAAACAAGTGGAATTGCTCACCAAGTATAGTTGTACTGCAACCAAGTACAACTATGGTAAAAGTGTGAAGTAACCCTACAACGGGCGAAGAACGGCAGCTGCTCCTGGAAACACAGGCGAAGCACTCAGATGGATCCCTCCAAGGAACAGCCCAGGATAAAGGCAGCGCACAAGACTTCAAAGGTAAAATGGTTTATTTACCCGGCATGCAACGCGTTTCGCTGGATAACCAGCTTCATCAGGCATGAATGATGAAGCTGGTTATCCAGCGAAACGAGTTGCATGCCGGGTAAATAAACCATTTTACCTTTGAAGTCTTGTGCGCTGCCTTTATCCTGGGCTGTTCCTTGGAGGGATCCATTTGAATATATAGAGATAATCTCAGATAAAGGGACAGTGCACTGTATGATATAGGGATCAGCAGTCATCTATAAAGATCAGCTCAGATGTAAGGACAGTGCACTGTATGATATAGGGATAAGCACTGCATTCTATAAAGATCATCTCAGAGGAAGGAACAGTGCACTGTATGTTATAGGGATCATAACTGTCATCTATAGAGATAATCTCAGATGTAGGGACAGTGCACTGTATGTTATAGGGATCAGCACTGTCATCTATAGAGATCATCTCAGATGTAGGGACAATGGTATGTTATAGGGATCAGCACTGTCATCTGTAGAGATCATCTCAGATGTAAGGACAGTGCACTGTATGATATAGGGATCAGCAGTCATCTATAAAGATCAGCTCAGATGTAAGGACAGTGCACTGTATGATATAGGGACCAGCACAGTCATCTATAGAGATCAGCTCAGATATAGGGACAGTGCACTGCATGATATAGGGATAAGCACTGTCATCTATAAAGATCATCTCAGGTGTAGGGACAGTGCACTATATGTTATAGGGATCAGCACTGTCATCTATAGAGATAATCTCAGATGTAGGGACAGTGCACTATGATATAGGGATCAGCACTGTCATCTATAGAGACCAGCTCAAATAAAGGGACAGTGCACTGTATGTTATAGGGATCAGCACTGTCATTTATAGAGATAATCTCAGATGTAGGGACAGTGCACTGTATGTTATAGGGATCAGCACTGTCATCTATCGAGATCAGCTCAGATGTAGGGACTGCACTGTATGTTATAGGGATCAGCACTGTCATCTAAAGAGTTCAGCTCAGATATATAGGGACAATGCACTGTATGATATAGAGATCAGCACTGTCATTTATAGAGATCAGCTCAGATGTAGGGACAGTGCACTGTATGTTTGTTATAGGGATCAGCACTGTCATCTAAAGAGTTCAGCTCAGATATATAGGGACAATGCACTGTATGATATAGAGATCAGCACTGTCATTTATAGAGATCAGCTCAGATGTAGGGACAGTGCACTGTATGTGATAGGGATCATCACTGTCATCTATAGAGATCAGCTCAGATGTAGGGACTGCACTGTATGTTATAGGGATCAGCAGCACTGTCATCTAAAGAGTTCAGCTCAGATATATAGGGACAGTGCACTGTATGATATAGAGATCGGCACTGTCATTTATAGAGATCAGCTCAGGAATAAGCACACTGCACTGTATTCTACATGAGATCAGCACCGTCTTCTATGGAAGTCAGCTCAGATATATAGGGAGAGTGCACTGCATACTACAGAACATCAGCTCTTTCATCTATAAAAGTTAGCTCAACACTATCATTTATAGAAATCAGCTCAGATATATAGGGATAGGACACTGTGTTGCAAATGAGATCATTGCTGTCATCTGTAGAGTCAGCTTAGATATATAGGGACAATGCACTGTAAATTACATGAGATCAGCTCTTTCATCTATAAAGGTCATCTTAGAAATAAGGGCAGAACACCATATACTGCCAGATCTTTCTGAAGGGATTGTGCTGTCAAGAGATCAGCAGAGTCATCTATAGAGGCCAACTCAGGAGTAAGGACAGTGCACTGTATAATGCATGAGATCAGCCCTTATCTAGAGAAGCCAGCTCAGATTTATTGTTACTGTGCATTGTATTTATTATGCATCAGAACTGTTATCTAGAGAGACATCTCAAATGGAGGGACAGTGCATTCTGTACCACATGAGACCAGCACTGCCGTCTATAGATGATAGCTTAGGAATAAGGACAGTGCACTGTGTACTACATGAGATCAGCACTGCCGTCTAGAAAAGTCAGTGCAGATATATAGGGACAGTGCACTGAATACATAGGATCAGAACTGTCATCTAGAGAAGTCAGCTGAGATACAAGGACACTGCACTGTGAGATACAAGGACAGCACTGATAGCTAGAGAAGTCAGATCAAGAATAGGTATAGTGCACTGTATACTACATGAGGTTGAGGCCTTCAGTAGGTAGAGAAAGGCAAAAAACCTTCATGAGGCTGATATCAGTTGCCCCATGACAGAGGAACAATATGACTCTAATATGAATAAATCCCTGACAGCAGTGTCATACATAAAGGGTAAGAGTTATCAAAACTTGTACTGAGAAAAAGTCATGATAATGTTAATATTGCTGATTTAGAGTCCCTTCATATACCAGAAAAAAAAAGAATAAAAATCAAAAAGTCCCATCAACACAAAAATGGTACCAATAAGAGTTATAAGGGTCAGAGTACAATTTTCGGCATACTATTTTTTTATTTTTATTTTTTTTTAACAAAAGAAATGCGCTATTGAAGGGTTAAGAGAAAGCTACCTGGAAAAGGTGTTGTAAGAGAGCTGCTCTTCATATCCTTACTTCCCAGAATTCCTAGTGAAGCATGAATAGTCCCTCAAGAAGAAACATTAACCCTTTGGTCCCATGAAGAATAATGTGCATAGCTCGTATTTTCCCTTTTTCTAGACTATACACGTTTAGATCCTTAGCTCTTTCTTGATAAGTTTTATGCTGAAGACTTCCACCATTTTTGCAGCCCGTCTTTGGCTCGGGGGTGGGAATATGAGGCTGAGGAGGTGTGAATATGAGGCTATGTGGGGGGGAGGATATGAGGCTCAGGGGGAGTAAATATGAGGCTTAGAGGGAGTGAATCGGGCTCACAGTTTAGCATGCACAGCTTTTTTGCAAAATAAAGTTCACACGCACCAGACTAGGAAAAAATTATGAGAGTCAACCAAGAAGTAAAGTCCATTTATCTATATATCATGGGAACTAGGGGACATAGCAGCAAAGTCCAGAGCAGCATATGTTTGCCATGGGGATTTTCTCCTGCTCTGGACAGTTCCTGACACGGAAAGAGGAAGCACTGTGGTCAGACTGGAAAGAACTACCCAACATTCTCTGGGGCATATAGCAGCTGATAAGTACTGGAAGGGTTAAAGAGTACCTGTCACCAAATAAAGCTTTTAATATAGTGTTCCTTGTGTAATTAGCAGACACTTTCCCGTTCATTTGCTTTTAAAATTATTAACATAAATATGTTTAAAATGTAGTACCGCAAAAGATTAAACACTATCACAAGAATTAGTCCAAAAAATCCATAATCTTTATTAGACATATTACAAACAATTTATAAAATCATGTTAAAAACACATAGCACCAGTAACTACCTCTTTGAATTACATGACATGATAAGGTGTGGTAAACAGAAAAAAATATATCAATAATATGTATGCAGGGATATGCACAATCAGTTTCTAAGTAAATAATATAGTAAACAGACAATATAGCAGCATGCACAAAGTCCCAGCATCTATGAATAAAACAAGCCTTACCAGACATGTAACAATCCCAACATGTGTTTTGCTACCATAGGCTTCCTCAGGGGGCGTGGCTAAACCCCGATCCCGTCCTGGTTTATATATCAATCACTGGCCATTCACATTCACTCATACATACATCCAATATATCTCTCACGTATCCTGGCTTCTCTTACATATAAATATTCCTTGTTAGACTCACCGCAGTCAACTGAAATTCAGTAGGTAGTGGATCCGCAATACCACGGTGGACTGGAGCTGGAGATGTAGTGGATCCACTGGACCTGTGTGGCAGATGACGCGAGCCGTGCCAGGGAGCAGAGTCTAAGGTGCCGCTGGTTTTCACCACGGCCCGCCGCAAAGCGTAATGGATTTGCTGCGGTAGGCGGCACCCAGGTCGCTACCCCTTGCACAGCTCGACCACACAGGAGGCTAAGGTGAAAAGTGGAACAGAAGGGATGAGACAAGACTAAGTCAGGCTAGTGGAAGGTCTGGGCAGGCGGCACAGGAGTGTAATCAGTAGGGTAGCAGAAGGTCAATACAGTGGGGATCAAAAGTTTGGGCACCCCAGGTAAACATTTGTATTAATGGGCATAAAGAAGCCAAGGAAAGATGGAAAAATCTCCAAAAGGCATCAAATTACAGATTAGACACTTATAATATGTCAACAAAAGTTAGATTTTATTTCCATCAGTTACACTTTCAAAATAACAGAAAACAACAAAATGGCATCTGCAAAAGTTTGGGCACCCTGCAGAGTTAATATCTTGTACTGCCCCCTTTGGCAAGTATCACAGCTTGTAAACACTTTTTGTAGCCAGCCAAGAGTCTTTCAATTCTTGTTTGAGGTATCTTTGCCCATTCTTCCTTCCAAAATCTTCCAGTTCTTTGAGATTTCTGGTCTGTCTGTCACGCACTGCTCTTTTAAGGTCTATCTATAGATTTTCAATTATGTTGAGGTCAGGAGATTGTGAAGGCCATGGCAAAACCTTCAGTTTATGCCTCTTGATGTAATCCCCTGTGGATTTTGAGGTGTGTTTAGGATCATTATCCATTTGTAGAAGCCATCCTCTCTTTAACTGCAGCTTTTTCACAGATGGCATCAAGTTAGCATCCAAATTTGCTGAAATTTTATTGAATCCATTTTTCCTTCTACTCGTGAGATGTTCCCTGTGCCACTGGCTGCAATACAACTGCAAAGCATGATTGATCCACCCCCATGCTTAACAGTTGGACAGAGGTTTTTTTCATTAAATTCTGTTCCCCTTCTTCTCCAAACGTACCTTTGCTCATTACGGCCAAAAAGTTCAATTTTAACCTCATCGGTCCACAGAACTTGTTTCCAAAATGCATCAGGCTTGTCCATATGTTCATTTACAAAGTTCAAACGCTGATTTTTGTGGTGAGGACGTAGAAGAGGTTTTCTTCTGATGACTCTTCCATGAAGACCATATTTGTACAAGTATCTCTTTATAGGGGAATAGTGTACCACAACTCCAGTGTCTGCCAGATCTTTCTGGAGGGATTGTGCTGTCAAACATGGGTTTTGAATTGTTTTTCTCACAATCCTGCGATCTGTTCTGTCTGATATTTTTCTTGGGCTTCCAGATCTTGCTTTAACTTCCACTGTTCCTGATGACTCCTGTTTCTTAATAACATTCCGAACAAAGGATGTTGACATCTGAAAACATTTTGCTATCTTCTTATAGCCTTATGATTCTGTTCTATTTATTTCTGTATTGTTCTTTTGGCCGTGTTTGTTATCTATTGGCCAATTCTGTTTTGTGAAAAAAAATTCTGGAAAAATTAAATAAAAATAATTTGAACCTCCAGCTTTGTGAGCGTCAACTATTTTCAGTTTCACATTTCTAGACAACTGCTTAGAAGAACCCATGGTGCTGATTGTTGGGGCAAGGTCAGATGAGTCTGGGCATTTAAAACCTTTGAGATTGACATCACCTGGTCTTCCCAGGGTTCCCAAACTTTTACAGACGCCATTTTTTTGTTTTCTGTTATTTTGAAAGTGTAAACAATGGAAATAAAATCTAACTTTTGTTGACATATAATAAGAATGTCTAATCTGTAATTTGATGCTTTTTGGAGAGTTTTCCATCTTTCCTTGGCTTCTTTATGTACATTAATACAAATTTTCACCTGGGGTGCCCAAACTTTTGATTCCCACTGTAAGCAGGTGGCTAGGAACACGGCCAGGTCACGGAATGCAAGGTCTGGTACACGGCAAGGAATCACAGAATACAGCTTTCTCTCAGGCACAAAGGCAAACAAAGATCCGACAGAGAGTGGGGGGGGGGGGGGGAGATGCAGAAACATTTAATGAATGTGCAGGTGCAAAACATAATTACGGGCGCACTGGCCCTTTATATTTGAGAGCTCCGGCGCGTGCGCACCCTAGGAGGCGGGGACACGCACGCCGGAGCTGTGGGGAACAGCAGGGGACAGAGGTGAGTGACGGACTGGGATTTGCAAGTGGACGCATCCCACAGTGCGAATCCCAGCCCCGCCTGCGAGAGAAGGAGAGGGGACAATACGCTAATGGCCAGGATGTGCGGCCAGAGCGCAAGATGTCACAGTACCCCCCCCCCCCCCCCCCCGCTTGGTCTCCCCCTCCTTTTGGGGCTGAGAAAACGTTTGAGGAGACCACGATCCAGGATGTTTTCCTCAGGCTCTCAAGATTTCGAGGCCAAGATCTCTTTAACTTGAAAAATGTCAGAGGAACTGGAGACAGGAGTGGGAGCGGTGTTTGTATGAAACAGGATTAATTTTTTGTAAGACCTCGAACGGACCCAGGAAACGCGGACCTAATTTGTAACTTGGGATTTTGAAACAAATGTATTTAGAACATAACCACACTTTATCACCAGGAGAGGAGGATGGAGGAGATCTTCTTTTCTTGTCTGCCTGGGTTTTCATGTGGGAGGAAGCCAGAGATAAAGATAGCCAAATAGAGGAGAAATCATGGACAAGTTCGTCTACAGCTGGGACACTGAAAGAAACTGGAACAGGAAGAGGAGACCGGAGATGATGACCAAAAACAATAAAAATTGAGATGTCCTCGTGGATTCAGAATCTTTATGATTGTAGGAAAATTCAGCCCAGGGAAGAAGGTCTACCCAGTCGTCCTGACGGGCTGAAACAAAATGACGTAAATAAGTCTTAAAAATTTGATTTACCCTCTTCACCTGGCCATTGCACTGGGGGTGATAGGAAGAGGAGAAATCCAAGCTGATCTCGAGCCAGGAACAGAGAGCTCGCCAGAATTTGGACACAAACTGAACTCAGCAATCCGAGACAATATTTTCTGGAAGACCATGTAGACTGAAGATATGGAGTAAGAAGTGCTTCGCCAGTTGTGGAACTGACGGGAGACCGGAAAGTGGGTTAAAATGAGCCATTTTAGAAAACCGATCAACCACAACCCAGATGACTGTGTTATTATGAGATGGCGGAAGATCGGTAATAAAATCCATAGCAATGTGAGTCCATGGAGTCTCAGGAATGGGCAATAGCTGCAAGAGTCCTGCGGGTCTCAGTCAAGGGGTCTTGTCACGAGCACAGGTGATACTGGAACGTACAAATTCAGAGATATCATGTTCCAAATTCGGCCACCAATAATGATGGGAGATTAAAAGAAAAGTCTTACGCACTCCAGGATGACCAGCCAATAAAGAAGAATGACTCCATTTCAAGACTTTGCGTCTCAATCTGACTGGTACAAAGGTTTTTCCAGGAGGTACCTGCAGAAGATTGGCAGGAGCTGCTGAAATCAGACGGTCAGGAGGGATCCAATCACACAACGTCAGAGGATCTGGAAAGGGCATCAGCTCTGATATTCTTGTTAGCTTGATGGAAACGAATGAAAAAATTAAACCTGGAAAAGAACAATGACCACCTTACATGTTGAGGGTTCAAACGCTGAGCAGACTGAAGGTACAGGAGATTCTTATGGTCTGAGTAGATACTGATCGGATCAGGAGATCCTTCCAACAAATGTCGCCACTCCTCTAAGGCGAGTTGTTACGTTATGCGCTCCGGCCGCACACGCTGCGAGCCCCAGTCCGTCACTGACCTGGTGCTTCTCCTGCAACAGCCTCTGCCTCTCTGCTCCAGTGCACGTGTCCCTGTCCCCTAGGGCACTTGCTCGCCGGAGCTATAAGATTTAAAGGGCCAGTGCGCTCATTAGTGTGATTCACCTGTGGCTTATTTATATATTCCTCCACCCTCCTCACTCCCCTGCCGGATCTTTGTTACCTTGAGCCTGAGAGAAAGCATTCCTGTTTCTGCCTTGCCGTGTATCTGATCCTTCGCTTTGTGACCCGACCTTGCTTCTCTTCCGCCTGCCTATTGACCTCCTGCTACATCCTGACTACGCAACCGTGCAGCCTGCCCTGACCTTCTGCTATCCAGACTACAAGCTGCCTTATCCCTCCTGTTCCTCGCATCTCCTCAGCCGCCTGTGTGGTCGAGCCGTGCCAGGGGTAGCGACCTGGGTATCCCCTGCCGCAGCAAGTCCATCCCGCTTTGCTGCGGGCTCTGGTGAAAACCAGCGGCACCTTAAACTCCACTCCCTGGTACGGTCCAAGTCATCTGCCACACAGGTCCAGCGGATCCACACCCACCGGGATTCCTGTCTTATGAAACGTGAGTGTTACAGTAAGATCTGGCCATGGAGCCCGCTGAGGTGCTCCTGCATGAAGTCGCGGATCTTCCCTCCGTTGTGGTATGTCAGTCACAGCAGTTGTCCTGACAGGCGCAGCAACTTTCTCAACTTTCAGCTATGATGCAACAGCTTTTGGCCTTGCAACAGCAGCAGGTACCGCAACCTGGCCCACTCCCACCACCAGCTCCTGCTGTGTCTTCTGGCTCCCAGCTACACCTGCCTTTACCTTCCAAGTATGATAGGGTTTCCAAGTCATGCAGAGGCTTCGTTACACAGTGCTCCATGCACTTGGAGCTCATGTCTGAACTGTTTCCGACAGAACATGCTAAGGTGGCCTTTGTCATTAGCCTACTGTCCAGCAAAGCCCTGGCCTAGGCTACACCCCTTTGGGACCCCGGTGATCCAGTAGCTTCCAACTTAATGGCTTTTCTGGCAGAATTTTGCTGTGTCTTTGAGGAACCTGCACGTGCCTCTTCTGCTAAGTCGGCTTTGCTGAACTTATGTCAAGGGAATTTTTCCATTGGTGACTACGCGGTTAAATTCCGCACTCTAGCCTCATAACTGGCATAGAATGATGAGGTCTTGTGTGCCACATTCAAAAAAGGACTAGATAGCAGGATTAAAGATGCCCTTGCTGCATGTGATCCTCCTTCTTCTCTGACTGAATCTATGCACCTGGCCACATTATTGGCCTATTGATGTGCATTTTGCTGAGAGGCAGGAAGAATTGCGCTTAGAGATGGCACCTGCCCGAACTTGGAGATATCCTCACCTGGCAACCGTGTTTCAACGTTCACCTCTACAGTTTCCTGCCCCTCATGCCGAAGAGGCTATGCAAGTGGGTCGTTCCCGTCTTACGCAACAGGAGAGATCACGACGACATAAGGAATTCGTGCTTGTGTTGTGCTTACCCTGAACACTTCCTCAAAGACTGTTCTGTTCGTCCATCCAGGAAAACGCTTGCACCTAGTAGGAGAGGCGTCCCTAGGTGTGAATACAACCTCTCTTTGCTTAACTATTTCAGTACAAGTCTTCACTTCTGCCAAGTTTTCCTTCAGAGCTACAGCATTTTTGGAATCAGGATCAGCAGGTGACTTTATTTATGCTTCTTTGGTCCACAAGTATCATCTTACTGTCACTCGCTTTGCCAAGCCCTTGTTCATCTCCTCTGTTAATGGACAAAATCTGGACTGTATGATTCACTTCCGTACTGAATCTCTTGTCATGCAAGTGGGTGTATTGCATAAAGAAAAGATTGAATTCTATGTTCTGTCACACTGTACTTCAGAGATTCTTCTTGGCCTTCCTTGGCTGCAACGCCATTCTTCACAACTGGATTGGAGAACTGGAGAGATTATTTGTTGGGGACAATCCTGTCAAAATCTGGGCCTCCAACCAGTTCTGCGTAAAGTTGTTTCTCGCCTTCCTTTTACCTGGCCTGCCACCACCTTACCAAGATTTCTCTGACATTTTCTGCAAGAAACAGGCTTAGTCTCTGCCTCCACTTCGTCCTTACGATTGCCCTATGTAAGACTCACCGCAGACGACAGGTACCCAGGAGGTAGTAGATCCGTAATACCACGGTAGACTGGAGCAGGAGATGTAGTAGATCCGCTGGTCCTGTGAGGCAGATGACATGGGCCAAGCCAGGGAGCGGAGTCTAAGGTGCCACTGGTTTTCATCAGAGCCCGCCGCAAAGCAGCATGGACTTGTTGCAGCAGGCGGCACCCAGGTCGCTACCCCTGGCACAACTCGACCACACAGGTGGCTGAGGTGAAGCGTGGCACAGAAGGAATAGACAGGATGTAGTCAGACTGGCAAGAGGTCAGGGCAGGCGGCACAGGAGTGTAGTCAGTAGGGAAGCAGAAAGTCAATAGGCAGGCGGCTAGGAACACGGTCAGGTCACGGAATGCAAGGTCTGGTACATGGCAAGGAACACTAAAGACTGCTTTCTCTAAGGCGCTAAGGGAAACAAAGATCCGGCAGAGAGTGGGGGGAAATGCAGAAACTTATAATGAATGTGCCGTTGTAAACATAATTTCGGGCACACTGGCCCTTTAAATCTGAGAGCTCCGGCACGCGCATGCCCTAGGAGGCGGGGACACATGCACCGGAGCTGTGAGGAAACAGCAGGGGACAGAGGTGAGTGACGGGCTGGGATTCGCATGCGGGTGTCTCTCGCAGTGCGAATCCCAGCCCCACCGGCCATAGAAGGTGAGGGGACAGTGCGCTCACGGCCGGGATGTGCATCACAGTACCCCCCCCCCCTTTGGTCTCCCCCTCCTTTTGGGGCTGAGAAAATGTTTGAGGAGACCATGATCCAGGATGTTTTCCTCAGGTTCCCAAGATCTCTCCTCAGGACCAAATCCCCTCCAGTCAACCAAAAAAAATTTCCTTCCACATACCGTTTTCGAGGCCAAGATCTCTTTAACTTGAAAAATATAAGAGGAACCGGAGACAGGAGTGGGAGTGGTGTTTTTTCTTTGATAGTAACGATTGATAACTAGAGGCTTGAAGAGAGATACATGAAAGGTGTTAGGAATGCGTAGAGAAGGGGGTAAACAGAGTTTGTATGAAACATCATTCATTTTTTGTAAGACCTCGAATGGACCCAGGAAACAAGGACCTAATTTGTAACTTGGGATTTTGAAACAAATGTATTTAGAAGATAACCACACTTTATCACCAGGAGAGAAGGATGGAGGACATCTTCTTTTCTTGTCTGCCTGGGTTTTCATGCAGGAGGAGGCCAGAGATAATGATTGCCGAGTCTGTCGCCAAATGGAGGAGAAATCTCAGACAAGTTTGTCTACAGCTGGGAAACTGGAAGAAACTGGAACAGGAAGAGGAGACTGGGGATGATGACAAAAAACAATAAAAACAGAGATGTCTTCGTGGACTCAGAGAGTCTTTCTGATTGTAGGAAAATTCGTCCCAGGGAAGAAGATCTACCCAGTCGTCCTGAAGAGCCGAAACAAAATGGCGTAAATAAAAGTCTCCAAAATTTGATTTACCCTTTCCACCTGGCCATTGGACTGGGGGTGGTAGGCAGAGTAGAAATCTAAACTGATGCCAAGGCAGGAACAGAAAGCTTGCCAGAATTTGTACACAAACTGAACTCCGCGATCTGAGACAATATTTTCTGGAAGACCATGAAGACGGAAGACATGAAGTAAGAAGTGGAGTTGAGCTGATGGAAGACCGGGGAAAGGAATAAAATGAGCCATTTTAGAAAACCGATCAACCACAACCCAGATGACTGTGTTATTATGTGATGGTGAAAGATCGGCAATAAAATCCATAGCAATGTGAATCCATGGAGTCTCAGGAATGGGCAATGGCTGCAAGAGTCCTGCGGGTCTCTGTCGAGGGGTCTTGTCTCGAGCACAAGAGGCACAGGAACGCACAAATTCAGAGACATCGTGTTCTAGACGTGGTCACCAATAGTGCCGGGAGATTAGTAGAAGAGTCTTTTAACTCCAGGATGGCCAGCCAATAAGGAAGAATGACCCCAGTTTAGGACTTTGCATCTCAATCTGACTGGTACGAAAGTTTTACCAGGAAGTAGCTGTAGAAGATCGGCAGATTCTGCAGTAATCAGACGATCAGGAGGGATAACATGTCTGGGTGTAGGATCCAAACCCACAATGTCAGAAGTTCTGGAGAGGGCAAAATTCTTGTAAGCTGGACGGAAATGAATGAAAAAATTAAATCGGGAAAAGAACAAAGACCACCTTGCCTGCCGAGGGTTCAAACGTTGAGCAGACTGAAGGTACAGGAGATTCTTGTGGTCAGAATAGATACTGATCGGATGAGGAGATCCTTCCAACAAATGTCGCCACTCCTCTAAGGTGAGTTTTCTAGCAAGCAGTTCACGATCTCCAATGGAGTTTCTTTCTGCTGGCAAGAAGGTTTTAGAAAAGAATCCACAGGTCACAGTCTTACACTTGCCATTTTTCTGGGTAAGAATGGCACCCGCTCCAACGGAGGAAGCGTCAACCTCCAAGGCAAAAGGTTTTCCCGGATCAGGTCTTGATAGCAAAGGCAGACTTTAGGCTGGAGAAAGCCTCTTCGGCCTCAGAAGGCCACAACTTAGGGTTAGCATTCTTTCTGGTGAGAGCTACAATGGGAGCGACCACAGAAGAGAAATGTGGGATGAACTGACGATAATAGTTGGCAAATCCCAGGAAACGTTGAATAGCCTGAAGACCGGTAGGGTGAGGCCATTCCAAGAACGCAGACAGTTTTACTGGATCCATTTGCAGACCTTGATGAGAGACAATATAACCAAGAAAGGGAAGACTGGATTTCTCAAAAAGGCATTTTTCCAGTTTGGCATAGAGATGATTCCTTCGGAGGCATCAAAGGACCATACGAACATGAGTACGATGCTCCTCCAAGTTGGAAGAATAGATCAAGATGTAATCAAGATAAACAACAACACAGGTATAGAGAAGGTTGCCGAAGATATCATTGACAAATTCCTGAAAAACAGCTGGAGCATTGCAAAGAACGAATGGCATCACGACATACTCAAAATGTCCATCTTGGGTGTTAAAAGCTGTTTTCCATTCATCTTCCTCTCGAATTCGAATCCGATTATAGGCTCCACGTAAATCCAGTTTGGAGAAGACTTTGGCCCCCTGAAGACGATCAAAAAGTTTTGAGATCAAAGGAAGAGGATAACGATTCATGACCATGATTTTGTTAAGACTTCGGTAGTCAATACATGGATGGAGAGAACCATCCTTCTTGCTCACAAAGAAGATCCCGGCTCCGGCAGGTGAAGAGGGTTTTCAAATAAATCCTTTTTGGAGGTTCTCTTGGATGTATGTTTGCATGGCTTGAGTCTCTGGGACTGACTAAGGATGGATTCTACCACGAGGTGGCATAGTCCCAGGCAGTAAATCAATGGGGCAGTCTTAAGGACGATGCGGAGGCAAAGTCTCGGCCTGTTTTTCGCAAAAGACATCAGAAAAATCTTGATAAGGGGAAGGCATAGGAGGAAAGGAAGAAACAATTTTAGGCAGGACCTGCACAAGACAACGATTTTGACAGCACTGTCCCCAGCGAGTGATTTCTCCAGACTTCCAGTCAAGCTGAGGGGAATGACGTTGGAGCCAAGGAAGACCAAGAAGTATCTGTGAAGTACAATGAGGAAGTAAATAGAATTCAATCCTTTACTTATGCGACACTCCCACCTGCATGAGAAGAGACTATGTGCGGTATAGCACTTTACAGTGCAGATTTTGTCCATTGACAGAAGAGATGAACAGGGGCTTGACAAGGCGACTCACAGGAAGACGATATTCATGCACGAGAGATACATCAATGAAGTTGTCAGCGGAACCAGAGTCCAAGAATACAGAAGCGAAGAATGAAGTCTGAGCAGAAACGTGGACTTGAACAGAGATACACAAACAAGGAGAAGTAGTATTCACGCCCAGGGACCCCTCTCCTATGTGTCCTAGGTGCGAGCATTTCCCAGACGCTTGTGGATGGGAAGAACAGTCTTTGAGAAAGTGCTCCGGACTGGCACAAATTCTCATTGCGTTGTCGGGATCTCTCCTGCTGGGTTAGGCGAGTGCGATCCACTTGCATAGCCTCTGCGGCAGGAGGCAAAGAAGACTGAAGAGGATGATGTTGGAACACAGGTGCCAAGCGAGGATAACGCCGTGTTTGGGTTGGTTCTCTTTCATTACAAAGTTCCTCCTGTCTTTCGGCAAAACGCACATCAATACGTGTAGCTAAATGGATCAGTTCACACAGGTTAAACGGGGGATCTCGTGCAGCAGTCCTTTTTTGAATGTAGCACATAAGGCTTCCTCGTTCCATGTCAATTCCGAAGCAAGGGTGCGAAACTGGACAGCATAATCACCCATGGAGGAAGTCCCTTGTCTTAGGTTAAGAAGAGCGGTCTCGGTAGAGGAGGCACGTGCGGGTTCTTCAAAAACGCTGCGGAACTCAGCTAAGAAGGCTGTGAGATTAGAGGAAATTGGATCATTGCAATCCCAGAAAGGAGTAGCCCAGGCCTGGACCTTTCCGGACGAGAGACTGACCACAAACGCCACCTTTGCATGTTCCGATGGGAACAGATGTGCCATGAGCTCCAGGTGCATGAAGTACTGAGTCACAAAGCCTCTACACAACTTAGGATCTCTGTCAAACTTCGTGGGAAGGGAAAGGCGAAGCTTTGATCCAGAAGTAATTGCAGGTTGTGACTACTGTTGCATGGTCAGAAGTTGCTGCATCATGGTGGACAGTCGATTTAGTTGCTGCGCCTGATGGTCCAACTGTTGCGACTGACGGACCACAATGGAAGGAAGATACGAAACCTCTGGCAGAGGTACCTCAGCGGGTTCCATGGCCGGATGTTTCTGTTAGACTCACCGCAGTCGACTGGAATTCAGTAGGTAGTGGATCCGCAATACCACGGTGGTCTGGAGCTGGAGATGTAGTGGATCCGCTTGACCTGTGTGGCAGATGACGCAGACCGTGCCAGGGAGCAGAGTCTAAGGTGCCACTGGTTTTCACCAGAGCCCGCCGCAAAGCGGCATGAACTTGCTGCGGCAGGCGGCACCAAGGTTGCTACCCCTGGCACGACTCGACCACACAGGCAGCTGAGGTGAAGCATGGAATAGAAGGGGTGAGACAAGACAAAGTCAGGCTAGCGGGAGGTCTGGGCAGGCGGCACAGGAGCGTAGTAAGTAGGGTAGCAGAAGGTCAATAGGCAGGCAGCTAGGTACATGGTCAGGTTACAGAATGCAAGGTCTGGTACACGGTAAGGAATCACAGAATACAGCTTTCTCTTAGGCACAAAGGCAAACAAAGATCCGGCAGAGAGTGGTGGGAGGTGCAGAAACTTATAATGAATGTGCAGTTGCAAAACATAATTACGGGGGCACTGGCCCTTTAAATCTGAGCTCCGGTGCGTGCGCGTGCCCTAGTAGGCGGGCACACGTGCGCCGGAGCTGTGAGTAAACAGCAGGGGACAGAGGTGAGTGACAGGCTGTGATTCGCACGCGGGAGCGTCCCACAGTGCGAATCCTAGCCCCGCCAGCAAGGAGAGGGGACAATGCGCTTACGGCCAGGATGTGCGGCTGGAGCACAAGATGTCACACTCCTTCCCTTTGTGATGCGCGTCTTTGCACAGCTGAAAAATACTTATGTGGCTTCCTGTTTCCGTCTGTGAGAAGGGAATGTAATCTCGCATCTCGTGCCCACGTGATCAATCCTGGTCACGGGGTCTTGTGTTTACTCTGTGTCCATGTGATCAGTGATGATCACATGACACATACTATCCGTGATCGAGTGATGTCGAAATTTCGGCACACGCGGGATCACGGACCTAAGCGTCACTCAAAACAGTGATCGCGCGTATGCGCATAAATGCCAAAACCAAGTAAGTGAATGAAAATAATATACAATGGTGTGCAAATTACCCGGTGCAACACAGTAAACTTGCATCGTGATACTTACCCCAATTCATGTGAAAAAACAATATTATTATTATATAGACAATATCACTCAATCTATTAGTGCATAATATATAACCCCCGACTTATAACTGGATAAGTGGTTTATAATGTAATTCCCTAAAAAAATTATTACATATATAAATAATAAGTAAATAATAAGTACCACCAATAACATAATACTAATAATAATAAATTAATATTAAATAAATTATGTGAATAAATAGTGTGTCATATTATAAATTCATATATAATTTAGCATAATTCATGAGATAAAAAAATATATAAGAATATATAAAATTTTATGCATTAATACATGGTAAGTATAAGTGTAATAGCATGTATACTATATGTGTGTACATAAAAGTAATATTTACAGTGGGGATCAAAAGTTTGGGCACCCCAGGTAAAAATTTCTTTAATGTGCATAAAGAAGCCAAGGAAAGATGGAAAAATCTCCAAAAGGCATCAAATTACAGATTAAACATTCTTATAATATGTCAACAAAAGTTAGATTTTGAGAATTCAAGTAGAAGAAACAGACATGGTCGCACATCTACATATTGGCCCTCATTTACTATTGAAAACCTGACATTTTTTGTCGGGTTGTGCGCCAGAATCTGTCGCATTGCGCCAGAAATTCTGTCTGCACCAGATTTTGTGCCAGAATTAGCGCCAGAATTGAAAAAACCCGACTAACTCTCCATTTTGCTAAGAAAAGCCGAAAAGGGGCGTGGTCACCATGAAAAGGGGGCGTGGTCTCAGAAATGGGCGTGTTCTGACATTTTCACAAAAAAACAACATATTTACTAAGGTTTCCACATTTAATGTGGTGGATTTGAGCTGAGGAAAACCAGACAGATCAGAGCATGTGTAAAAAAAGCAAAGTGGATGTAGGGAAACCTTAGTAAATACCGTGGAAAATAAATTGTAGAGAATTAAAACCCACAAAGAAACCTACACTCCACTCTTAGTAAATGAGGGCCATTGTATTTTGATCTAATTGCTTCTCAGCATAAATTCAAAAACTAACAGGTTGTTAGTATACATTTTGATCAAAAGGTAAAAGCCCACTCGCCACGTCAAGGCCACCCAATCAGAGTGGGTCCCTAACGTCCCTAACATAAAATGGCGTAGTACTGGGCGGCGACCACCACAGCCACAACACCAGTGCCCACAGGGGAACGACCCACTGGCAGAGCGGCCCCAATGCCACTCAAACCAGTCCATGGGTCGCACCTCCCCACAGACACAGTGCCACAGCAGCAACGTACGCCGCACAGCACCACACCAGTGTGAACAGGGTGTAAAAGCTCACTTACCATGTGCTCCCAATCAGACTGGGAGGCTGGTAGGAAAGGAAAGGCCCTTGTGTAGCTACCTGATACTTATATAGGGTTGGGTTGAGGGGGTGGAGCAGAGTGCACAAGTTAAAACAAAAAAAAAGGAGGGGATAGAAAACACAATGTGTATTCAAGTAGAAGAAACAGACATGGTCGCAGATCTACATATTGTATTTTGATCTAATTGCTTCTCAGCATAAATTCTAAAACTAACAGGTTGTTAGTATACATATTGATCAAAAGGTACAAGCCCACTCGCCACGTCAAGGCCACCCAATCAGAGTGGGTCCCTAACGTCCCTAGCATAAAATGGCATAGCACTGGGGGGCGACCACCACCGCCGCAACACCAGTGCCCACAGGGGGAACAACCCACTGGCAAAATGGCCCCAATGCCACTCAAACCAGTCCATGGGCCGTACTTCCCCACAGACACGGTGCCACCAACTTGTTCACACTGGTGTGGTGCTGTGCGGAGTCCGTTGCTGCCACGGCGCCGTGTCTGTGGGGGGGGGGGAGGCCTGGAGACTGGTTTGAATCGCATTGGGGCCACTCTGCCAGTGGGTCATCCCCCCTGTGGGCACTGGTGTTGCGGTGGTGGTGGACGCCGCCCCGTGCTAGGCCATTTTATGCTAGGGACATTAGGGACCCACTCTTAATAGGTGGCCTTGACGTGGCGAGTGGGCTTGTACCTTTTGATCAAAATGTATACTAATAACCTGTTAGTTTTTGAAATTATGCTGAGAAGCAATTAGATCAAAATTGTGGATGTGCAGCCATGTCTGTTTTTTCTACCTGGATTCAAAAAGTTAGATTTTATTTCCATCATTTACACTTTCAAAATAACAGAAAACAAAAAAATGGCATCTGCAAAAGTTTGGGCACCTTGGAGAGTTAATATCTTGTACTGCCCCTTTGGCAAGTATCACAGCTTGTAAACACTTTTTGTAGCCAGCCAAGAGTCTTTCAATTCTTGTTTGAGGTATCTTTGCCCATTCTTCCTTACAAAAGTCTTCCAGTTCTTTGAGATTTCTGGTCTGTCTGTCACGCACTGCTCTTTTAAGGTCTATCCATAGATTTTCAATTATGTTGAGGTCAGGAGATTGTGAAGGCCATGGCAAAACCTTCAGCTTACGCCTATTGATGTAATCCCCTGTGGATTTCTAGGTGTGTTTAGGATCATTATCCATTTGTAGAAGCCATCCTCTCTTTAACTTCAGCTTTTTCACAGATGGCATCAAGTTAGCATCCAAAATTTGCTGAAATTTTTTTGAATCCATTTTTTCCTTCTACTCGTGAGATGTTCCCTGTGCCACTGGCTGCAATACAACCCCAAAGCATGATTGATCCACCCCCATGCTTAACAGTTGGACAGAGGTTCTTTTCATTAAATTCTGTTCCCCTTCTTCAAATGTACCTTTTCTCATTCTGGCCAAAAAGTCCCATCGGTCCACTGAACTTGTTTCTAAAATGCATCAGGCTTGTCTATATGTTCATTTGCAAAGATCAAACGCTGATTTTTGTGGTGAGGACATAGAAGACATTTTCTTCTGATGACTCTTCCATGAAGACCATATTTGTACAAGTATCTCTTTATAGTGGAATAGTGTACCACAACTCCAGTGTCTGCCAGATCTTTCTGGAGTGATAGTGCAGTCAAACGTGGGTTTTGAATAGTTTTTCTCACAATCCTGCGTTCTGTTCTGTCTGGCATTTTTCTTGTTCTTCCAGATCTTGCTTTAACTTCCACTGTTCCTGATGACTGCCATTTCTTAATTACATTCCAAACAGAGGATATTGACATCTGAAAACGTTTTGCTATCTTCTTATAGCCTTCTCCAGCTTTGTGAGCATCAACTATTTTCAGTTTCAGATTTCTAGACAACTGCTTAGAAGAACCCATGGTGCTGATTGTTTTGTTTTGTTATTTTGAAAGTGTAAATAATGGAAATAAAATCTAACTTTTGTTGACATATTATAAGAATGTCTAATCTGTAATTTGATGGCTTTTGGAGATTTTTTCATCTTTCCATCTTCATTTTTCCATCTTTTTCCATCTTTCCATCTTCTTTATGCACATTAATACAAATTTTTACCTGGGGTGCCCAAACTTTTGATCCCCACTGTAAATTCATATAAATAGTGTAAAAATTCATAGATATATAATAATAAAATTATTTTTGTCCTATGACAGTGAATGTGATATCATGTAAAGCATATTATATCATAGATGTTGGGATCAACATATCAAATTCAATATCAACACAGAAAGCTCTTAAATAGGGAGGAGTCTGAGTAGGTCCACCACAGGCACTCTAAAAACAAGAGAATGGAAAGGGGAAAAGGGAGGAAAAAGAGAGAGAAAAAGTTATTAGTATAATAATAAAACCAATGACGAAACATGCCTAAAAGAATTTAAAACCAGGCAAGGCTATACCTAAGTATTACTCCATATATTTGTCCATTCTCCTATCCTATAAAAATGGAGCAAAGCTCACTGCCTCATTGAGTCCATTCGGAACGATGGTGTTAAGTTTATATATCCATTTCGCTTCATGTTGTGCTAATAGTTTTTCCAATCTCCCTCCCAGGGCCAATCAGGATTCGGTCAATGCCCCTTACCCAGAATCCTGTGGGGTCGCATCCATGGAATTCTCTAAAGTGTTTCGGAATCGTGGTCAGATTGGAAGTATCTTCTGCATCTGCCACATCAAGAATCCCCAGCACATGTTCACGAACATGCCGTCGTAGCTCCCTTGATGTGAGTCCTATATAAACAAGATAACAAGGGCTGGTAGCATAATAGATGACTCCAATTATGCTACAAGTTATTCAGTGAGTGATCTTATATATCTTGCCATTTTTATCTGTAAAATTGTTGCTTGTATCAATATTAGGACAGGCAATACATTTCCCACATGTATTACAGCCCCATTTTGGGCCATTTGTGCCAAAAGCATTTTCAGGTTTCTTGTCAAAATGATGGCTTCATACCAGAACATCCCGTAGGTTAGTTGACCTTTTATAGGTAATAGATGGGGACTTCGGGATAGACAAATTCAGTACCGGGTCTATCGGCAACAGATTTTTCACAGCAACAAAAAACTATCAGGTTAAAGGTTCCTCTCTATGTATCACAGCAACTAACCAAGGAAAGGAAATATAGGGTCCTTCAGCCACTGATACGTATACCCTTGGAGATAATTTATAATAAATCAATCCACTTAAATCTACCAATGAGGCCACAAATATATACACAAATGAGCTAAAATGTTTATTTTTATTAAAGATCGCAATAAAAGGACATTGCCTCACAATAAAGTGCTCAGAAAAATTGCATCATATATATATTACAGAATGAAAGACAAAGAAACCAGGGTGGGGTATAGGATACAGGTGAATAACCTGATCTAACCGA
The DNA here is from genome assembly GCF_029499605.1 of Hyla sarda. NCBI lineage: Eukaryota > Metazoa > Chordata > Amphibia > Anura > Hylidae > Hyla > Hyla sarda. Next base: position 366,715,234 of record NC_079189.1, read on the forward strand.
CCCTGCCTAGTCTAACCCCTTGCCCTGACTGGAATACGTGTGGACAGGGACAAGGGATATAAATGATGTACAAAACCAAGAATACCAAACATAGAAAAGTAGACAATAAAAAATGACACAATATGTCTAAACTCTTACTCCTTATAACCGGATATAAGGAGTAAGAGTTTAGACATATTGTGTCATTTTTTATTGTCTACTTTTCTATGTTTGGTATTCTTGGTTTTGTACATCATTTATATCCCTTGTCCCTGTCTACACGTATTCCAGTCAGGGCAAGGGGTTAGACTAGGCAGGGTCGGTTAGATCAGGTTATTCACTTGTATCCTATACCCCACCCTGGTTTCTTTGTCTTTCATTCTGTAATATATATATATGATGCAATTTTTCTGAGCACTTTATTGTGAGGCAATGTCCTTTTATTGCGATCTAAAATAAACATTTTAGCTCATTTGTGTATATATTTGTGGCCTCATTGGTAGATTTAAGTGGATTGATCTATGTATCACAGCAGCTGAAAATAACCTTTTTCTAAAACATATATACTTTAATGGTATGTGTGACGATCCGTCTTGGGGATTAGCTCTGGGATCGTCCTGGACCACGCCACAGGATGCGTTTCTTCTCAATAAACCAGCAAACAAACGCTTGTAATGCAAATCTGGCACCTTGCCAGTTTTATTAGACAGGTTGCAGGGAAAGAAATAAACAAAAAGCAGGAACAAAACAAAATCCTAGACCGTCTGGTCACTGCCTAAACAGATCAGCTTGTCCTGACTAACAACCGCTGAGCTTCCCTCAGCCGGTTAAACATATGTCCCCTGCAACCTTCTACTCACAATATCACTCTCTTTGAGCCCCTCATAGCTCGGGCTGTGTACTCCTCAGCAGGCTCTGTCTCTTCCCTACAGCCCACATGCTGTCTCCTAGTAAGAGCCTAGATTAGACTGAGTCTCCATCTCATATACACTTCCCTTCCTTCCTGCCTCATTACTTAAGAAGCAGGTGAGAGCTTCTGCAGGGTGAGCCAAGGAAATACACCCTTTCCTTGCCACACTGCCACATATGCTTTAAAATGAGAATAACTAAAGCAAAAATAAACTATAATTTGTGACATATAGGTGAAAAAATATATCAAATAACGAGACACAGGTCCTATTATTAGATAGACAGCACCCTGTGAGAGAGATAATGTACCACAACTGTCAGTCACTGCGGATATGTTAGTGGTACAATTAAATACATTCTCATATATATTCAATGGTGCTACTCATAATCTAGGACCTCTCCCCACACCACGTGAGAAAGGTGATAAGGTAAAATGTTACAATTTGGTATCGGCAACAGATCCCAATGTTTTGCTAATACCTGCCGAACATCATTTGCTTGTGCATTTCATTTTTTTTTTATAAATCTTTATCTTTGCCATCTCTTCTTTTGTAATGTAGTAAGGAGTCCCTTCTTGAGTATTTCGCTCTTCGGTATGTTCGTCTGATGGATCTCTCACTGTATCCTCATTCATGAAAGCGTGCACACAGTTCCAGAGCCTGTTCTGATCTGTTGAACAAATACATCTTAGCCTTAGGAATTGTCCCACCGGAATGCTCTGAACTAATTTTCAAGGGTGAGAAGAGTTAGCCTGTAATAGTGAGTTGACTGCTGTGGCTTTCCTAGATAGGTTTGATTGTATATACCCCTCCTCATCCACATAGAAATTAACATCAAGGAAATCCATGTCTTTACGACTGTATTTGTATGCTAGTTTTATATTCATGTCATTTTCATTAAGCTCCATCATGAATTGTAATTTAGTAGTTGGGCCTTCCACACAAATATGATGTCGTCTATGTAGCGGGCACAACACTGTACACGGTCAATCAGTGGATGTGGATTTGTAAGAAAGACGGTTCTTTCCCAAAATCCAAGAAACAAGTTTGCGTACACCGGCACGCCATCACTGTACCTTGCAATTGGACATAGGACATTTGGCGGAACGCAAAGAAATGATTATACTTCAATCAGACATGAAGACGGACTTCGAGCAGTGAAATATTTTCTCTCCATGACAGAACACAATTCGCCGCTGGGACCCTTACAATCTCCATGCAGCACCTGGCAATATAAACAGTGGGGGAGATTTATCAAAACCTGTGTAGAGGAAGAGTGGTGCAGTTGCCCATGGCAACCAGTCAGATCGCTTCTTAATTTTTCACTGGTCTCTTTAAAAATGAAAGAACCAATCTGATTCATTGCCATGTGCAACTGCACCACTCTTCCTCTGAACAGTTTTTGAAAAATCTCCCCAGTATGTTTATAGCGCTGGGTTTCTTTGGATAGGGGATAAGATGTCTATGGGTGGAGTACCCCTTTAAATCTAACTGAGGGCATTAAGAGGCATTAATAATGCATAAGGTGCACAGTGGATGCATTCATTCTGAGTAGAGTGCACAGTGGGGGGTATAAAAGTGAGTGTTGATACTGGGGCATTATTACAAAGTAGGCATACTGTGAATACATTGATACTGAATATAGTGCTCAGTTGGGGGCATTAAAGGGGTACTCTACTGGAAAAAAATTTGTTTAAACCAACTGGTGCCAGAAAGTTAAACAGATTTGTAAATTATTCTTCCAGTACATATCAGCTGCTGTATGTTATAGAGAAGGTTCTTTTCTTTTTGAATTTCCTTTCTGTCTGACCACAGTGCTCTCTGCTGAAACCTCATCTATTTTAGGAACTGTCCAGAGCATGAGAAAATATCCATAGCAAACCTATCCTGGTCCTGACAGTTCCTAAAATAGACAGAGGTGTCAGCAGAGAGCACTGTGGTCAGACAAAAAAGGAAATTAAAAAAGAAAAGAACCTCCCGTGGAGCATATAGCAGCTGACAAGTACTGGAAGGATTAAGATTTTTAAATAGAAGCAATTTACAAATCTGTTTAACTTTCTGGCAACAGATAATTTAAAAACAAATGTTTTTCAGGGGAGTATCCCTTTAAGTGCAAAGCCTTATGTGGCCGCCTAACTCTCCTGATGGGAAAGCTGCCTCTATGCGTAGGACACAAAGAAAGCAACTAAGGAGTGCACTATTACAGTATGGTACACTAAAGGGGGCAGCAAACTACAGAGATGGACGGTGGCTGGAAGAAGTCTTTATGGCATCCTGGGCAGGACAGAGAAGAAACTAGAGAGTGAGCAATTCCAAGAATACATCACCTGTGCGTTGCTAGGTGTAACAGCACTGTTATCACTTATATGGTCCACAGGACAAACTAGTATCTACCATTATATGGTCACTGTATGGTAATATGGTTTGTTATATTGGTTAATGTGGTAGACAAATGTGATCATGGTGTGGAGGGAGTATTAAGCCCCTATATAGTGTTATTATGTAGTAAGGCTGAGTTTACATCACGTTTTAGGCAATAAGGGACCGCATACGGCTGGGGGGAGCTAAAACCGGGCGCTACCGTATCCCTCAACGCTCACTCATGCTTGCCCCGAATGCGGTTTTTCCACCAGACCTAAAACCGTGGTCTACCTGGTTTTAGCTCCCCACAACCGTATGCGGTCCCGTATTGCCTAAAACATTATGTGAACCCAGCCTAACTGCAATACTTATGATGATGTGGTAGATTATTTGGGGACAGGACTGGTGTACTGTATTAATGGGTACATGATTAATGATAAAGTAATATTCAGGGACAGTGTACTGTTGGGTATGAAAGTGCAGTGCACAGTATGGTGCCTATTTGTCAGCTGGTACTTTAGTTGTACTGTACATGTCCTTTACTGAGCTGTAAACTGTTTTTTGTACAAATTCCTCAAACTTCCACTAGGTGGTGATGCAAGACTATTATTAGTTTATTTATTTAGAACACAAATATTCTACCATTATTTTAGCCTAGATGTTATTAATAATTTGCTTTAAATTCGAAAGGTTTAGAAAGTTAAGAAATATACTCTTAACACATAATTTTAAACCATAACTACTACTGTAAGGTGAAGTAGCAGCTTAATAAGATCCAGAAGTTCTGCCAGAAAACTTAGGTACCCTTTGTTTCCCTGCTATTTTTAGAGCAACTGCAGGTATTTGTGAATTACAGTTCCTACCTATGTTGCCCAACATAAATAGGAATATACACACAGAGATATTCAGATGTAATCACCAATTTTTTTAAAAAAGATTTAATAATCATATGCCTTCAAGGGGTTTTACATCCAGTAGGATCCCACGCAAACTCAAGATTTTTGGGTGCAGCATTTAGTGATAAGCTTTACAGAAGGATCCAAAGACAACAATAGTCAGCAGATATCCCATTTAGATGAATTGGAGACACTACTGAGCATTCCCTTTGATCTATTGAGAGGTCATTTTATAGGAAGGGGGATGCCGATCTCTGCTGTTAATTGTGGTGTGTCCAGTGTTATCTGGTGTTGTCAACTTTCACTGTGCTCCTATGAAGAAAGACTGGTAAATGATCTGTGGAGAACAGAAAGTCTCAGTTTAGACTTTAGCATTATTATAAAATATCAAAAACAATGGATAATATAGATAGCAAATGGAAAATTATAAAAAGAAAATCACCAAAAATTCTTTTAAAATACGGTTAACATAAAATCCTGATTTAACCTCTTCACAACACATGACAGATCTAATCCGTCATGGTGCCGGTAAGGATGTATGCAGCAGGCTCCTAACTTGAGCTTGCTTCATAACCAGAGCCCCCTAGTGATCACCACAGTGATCAGCGTTTTAGCATTTTCGATTTTTCCTCATCACCTTCTAAAAATCATAACGCTTTAAATTTTGCACCTACAGACCCATATGAGGCTTATTTTTTGCACCACCAATTGTACTTTCTTAATGACATCAATCATTTCACCACAAAATTTACGGCAAAACCAGAAATAAAAATATTTGTGGGGCAAAATTGAAAAAAAATGCCATTTTGTAATTTTTGGGAACTTCCGATTCTATGCAGTGCACTTTTCGGTAACAATGACACCTTATCTTTATTCGGTAGGTCCAAACAGTTACAAGGATATTTAATTTATATAGGTTTTATTTTATTTTACTACTTAAAAAAATTATAACTACAGGCACCAAAATTGACCCCTATAACTTTTTTATTTTTCCATTTACAGGGATATATGAGGGCTAATTTTTTTGTGCGGTGATCTGAAGTTTTTATTGGTACCATTGTTCTTTTGATGGGACTTTTTGATCACTTATTAGACATTTTTAGGGTATACAAAGTGACCGGAAATACGCAATTTTGGACTTTGGAATTGTTTTATGTTTACGTCATTGACCGTGCGGTTTCATTAACATTATATTTTTATAGTTTGGACATTTATGCACGCGGCCATGCCACATATGTTTATTTTTATTACATTTTTTTTATGGGGAAAGGGGGGTGATTCAAACTTTTATTAGGGAAGGGGTTAAATCGCATTTATTAAATATTTTAAAAAAATTGTTTTGCAATGTTATAGCCCCCATAGGGGACTATAACATGCAATACCTTGATTGCAGACACTGATCAATGCTATGCCATAGCATAGCATTGATCATTTTCATCGGTGCTCTGCTGCTCCAGCCTGGATCTCAGGCATGGAACAGCAGAGTGACAATCGGACAACGGGAAGCAAGGTAAGAAGCTTCTCGCTGTCCTCTCAGGTGTTCGGGACGTTGCGATTTCACTGCAGCGGTCCTGAAAAGGCCACTGAGCTAACCGGCAACAGGTTTCTCCCGTTTTAAAAGGGTTAATTCCGGACATCAGCCGTATCGGCCATGTCAGGTATTAGCCATGGGTTTTGGTTGCTGATATCAACTGGGACCTGCCAAGTATGAAGCGCGCTTAGCCCCCTTGAGCTTATGTTATGAAAAAATGAAAGAAGTAATTACAATGTACAATTTGTCCCGCAAATACAAGCCCTCATATGGGTGTGTAGATGAAAAAGTAAAAGTTATGGCTATTAAAGGGGTACTCCGGCCCAAAGGATAGGGGATAAGATGTCTGATCGCAGGGGTCCCGCCACTGGTGACCCCCCGCAATCTCTCATGCAGTACCCACCTGTGTGAGATGCACGCAGCACTGGAGGCTCAGAGTCTGAAGCCTCACGACCACGGGGCTGGAGTATTCAACTTCACGACTCTGCCCCGTGTGACATCACGCCCCATCCCCTCAATGCAAGTCTATGGGAGGGGTGTGGCGGCCGTCATGCCACCTCCCATAGGCTTGCATTGAGGGGGTGGGGCGTGATGTCACAATACTCCAGCCCCGTGGTCATGAGGCTTCAGACTCGGAGCCTCCAGCGCTGTGTGCAGCTCACACAGGTGGGTGCTGCATGAGAGATTGCGGGGGTCCCCGTGATCAGACATCTGATCCCCTATCCTTTGGATAGGGGATTAGATGTCTTAGGGCCAGAGTTCTCCTTTAACAGATGTCTGCCATTTACTCTTTAGATGCTGTGATCAAAGTTAGTCGCGGTATGTAAAAAGGAAAAAGTTTGATCCCCGAAGCTCAGCGGAGTGAAATCATTGGGTCCTGATCAGCTGAGAGGATGGCAGCAGGGCCCTTACTCGCCTCCTCACCACCCAATTTGTTCTTTAATGTTCCAGGAAGCCATGACAGCCTGGAGCAATAAAGTGTCGATAACACTGATCAATACTCACACAATGCTCACAGCATTGAGGGGGTACTCCAGTGGAAAACTTTTTTTTTTATCAACTAATGCCAGAAAGTTAAACAGATTTGTAAATTACTTCTATTAAATATCTTAATCCTTACAGTACTTATTAGCTGCTGAATACTACAGAGGAAATTCTTTTCTTTTTGGAACACAGAGCTCTCTGCTGACATCATGACCACAGTGCTCTCTGCTGACATCTCTGTCCATTTTAAGAACTGTCCAGAGTAGGAGAAAATCCCCATAGCAAACATATGCTGCTCTGGACAGTTCCTAAAATGGATAGAGATGTCAGGAGAGAGCACTGTGGTCATGATGTCAGCAGAAAGCACTGTGTTCCAAAAAGAAAATAATTTCCTCTGTAGTATTCAGCAGCTAATAAGTACTGGAAGGATTAATATTTTTTCATAGAAGAAATTTACAAATCTGTTTACTTTTCTGGCACCAGTTGATTTAAAAAAATAAGTTTTCCACCGGAGTACCCCTTTAACCCCTTAAGGATGCAGGGTGTACCTGTACGCCCTGCGCTCGCTCCCCTGCTATGACGCGGGCTCACGAGCTGACCCCCCGTCATAGTGGGGTGGTCCTGGCAGCTGTCAGCCGCCAGGACCCATGTCTAATGCCAGACATCACCAATCGCTGTGATGCCCAGCATTAACCCCTTAAACGCCTCAATGAGAGTTGAAATAAAAGTTAATAAATGTGAATTAACCCCTTCCCCAATTAAAGGTTGAATCATCCCCCTTTTCCCATAAAAAAAAATGTATACAAAAATAAACAAACATATGTGGTATCGCCGGGTCCATAAATGTCCGAACGCTATAAAAATATAATATTCATTAAAGGGGTACTCCGGTGCTTAGACATCTTATCCCCTATCCAAAGGATAGGGGATAAGATGCCTGACCACGGGAGTCCCGCCACTGGGGACCCCCGTGATCTTGCACGCGGCACCCCGTTTGTAATCAGTCCCCGGAGCGTGTTCGCTCCGGGTCTGATTACGGGCGATCACAGGGCGGGCGGCGTGTGACGTCCCCTCCCGTAGGCAATCACGCCCCCTCCCGTAGGCTTGCATTGAGGGGTGGAGCGTGACGTCACACGGGGGTGCAGGCGTGATGTCACACGCCGCCCACCCTGTGATCGCCCGTAATCAGACCCGGAGTGAACACGCTCCGGGGACTGATTACAAACGGGGTGCCGCGTGCAAGATCACGGGGGTCCCCAGCAGGGGGACTCCCGCGGTCAGGCATCTTATCCCCTATCCTTTGGAAAAATAAAGTTATAGGGTTCAGAAGATGACAATTTTGAATGTACTAATCAAACCTATATAAGTTGAGTATTATTTTAATCATACGAACCTATAGAATAAAGATAAGGAATAATTTTTACTGAAACGTGCACTGTGTGGAAACGTTTATCCCCTTAAAGGGGTACTCCATTACCTTGCAGTCGGAGCTCCGCTTTCCAGCATCCAGAAGTTATTGTTCCGAACGATGTGTGTGCGGGCTTCCGTGTTCAGGACCACACCTTGTGTCGTCACGCCCGCCCCCTCAATGAAAGTCTATGGGAAGGGGGTGTAGTTTTGAAACTTCTAGGGGGCCACAGTTGAAGATCACTCACCTCGTTCTTTAGACTGATGCCTGCCTTCGCCGTTCCCGCCACCTCCAGTCACATCCGCCGATCATGCTCGCTGCCACTGCCACCACCGAGTCACCACAGCCATCAGCAAGGTACCCCCTCTTTGCACGTACTTCTAGGGGTGGGCAGAGCGGGGGATCATGACTTGTGACCCCCCCGCCCCCTCCTGCTATTGGTCGGGCAGTTCTGATCGACCAATGGCAGGGGATAAAATTAGGTGGCACCCCTGCCATTTCGCTCCTATCCTTCACGATGATCAACACTGTCTCTGACAGCGCCGATCACCCTTATTTTCCGGGCAATCGGTTTACCAGATACCCGATCGGCCGGAAAAAGCCGTGATTCGTCGATCATAATTGACCGGCAAATCACAGTGATTGTCGACAAGGGGGGGGGTCTCAAGACCCCCCTAGGTGATGTCCTGGGATGGCTGCTGATAGATATCAGCAGTCATCCCGTTTCAATCACCGACCTGTGCGCGGTGGTGACCGTAAACACCAAGGGCGTACAGGTATGCCCTTGGTCCTTAAAGGGGTACTCCGCCCCTAGACATCTTATCCCCTATCCAAAGGATAGGGGATAAGATGTCAGATCGCCACGGTCCCGCTGCTGGGGAGCCCTGGGATCCCCGCTGCAGCACCCCGCTATCATTACAGCACAGAGCGAGTTCGCTCTGTGCGTAATGACGGGCGATACGGGGGACGGAGCAGCGTGATGTCATGACTCCGCCCCTCGTGACATCACGGCCCGTCCCCTTAATGCAAGTCTATGGGAGGGGGCGTGACCACCGCCACGCCCCCTCCCATAGACTTGTATTGAAAGGAGCGGGCCGTGACGTCGAAAGGGGCGGAGACATGATGTAACGATGCTTCGGCCCCTGTATTGCCCGTCATTACGTGCAGAGCGAACTCGCTCTGTGCTGTAATGAGAGCGCGGTGCCGTAGCGGGGATCCCAGGGCTCCCCAGCAGCGGGACCGCGGCGATCTGACATCTTATCCCCTATCCTTTGGATAGGGGATAAGATGTCTAGGGGCGGAGTACCCCTTTAAGTACCAGGGAGCAAGGGCGTACCTGTATGCCCTTGATCCCTTACAAGTTAAAATCACAAAATGGCATTTTTATTTTTTTTTTCAATTTTGTCCCACAAATAACTTTTTTTGTTTGATCGTAGATTTTGTGATGAAATGACTGATGTCATTACAAATTAAAATTAGTAGCGCATAAAACAAGCCCTCATATGGGTCTATAGATGGAAAACTGAGTGAAGGGGAGGAGGAAAAAGAAGGGGAGGAGGAAAAAAAAAGAAAGTGCCAAAATGGAAAAACCCTGAATGAATCAACCCCTTCCCTTAATAAAAGTTTGAATCGCCCCATTTTTAAAATAATGTAAACAAAAATAAGCATAGACATATGTAATATCGCCACATGCATAAATGTCCGAACTATCAAAATATAACATTAATTAAAAGGTACGTCAGTGGAATTACATAAAGAAAATACCAAAGTCCAGAGTTGTGCATTTCTGGTCACTTCATATTTCATAAACAGAATTATAAAATGTGATCAAAAAGTCCCATTAAAAAAAATGGCACCGATAACAACTACAAAACATGGCGCACATCGTACACTGATCACTGCTATGTCATTGCAAAGCACTGATCAGTGTAACCAGCGATCTGCTGCTCTAGCCTGCTGCGCAAGCTTGGAGCAGTAGTTCGCTGACGGACAACGGAGAGGCAGGTGAGGACCCTCTCGTCGTCTGGTAAACTGATCGGGACATCGCGATTTTGTCGGGATAGTCCTGATCAGCTTCGTTGAGCTGCCGGATTTCTTTTACTTTCGCTTTAGATGCCGAGACCAACTTTGATCACGGCATCTAAAGGGTTAGTGCCGGGCAGTGGCCCTATCGGCTTTGCCTGACATTAGCCGTGGGTCCTGGCTGCCTGTTGCAACCGGGACCCACCGGGTTTAACCCGTTCTCCACCAGAGAGAATGTTTTAAACCTATTAAACTGGACCAGGGTGTACAGGTACGCCCTGAGCCCTTAACCCCTTAAGGACCAGGCCATTTTACACCTTAGGACCAGAGCGTTTTTTGCACATCTGTCACTTTAAACATGTAAGGGTACCTTTAATCAAAAAAAAAAAACTTTTGATATATTATAGATTAATGTATGCAGAATAACTTTCACATAGCATGTTATTAAAAAATAGGCTTCTTTCTATTTAATTTTCCACTTTGAAAAAACGACCACTAGGGGTCTCCCTACCAGTCCTTTTTTATAGATTTCAGACTCATGCAGGAGTCCTAAATTTCAGACTGCAGCCGGGACACAGACAAGCACAGCACTGCTCCCTGGCAGTGAGCAGTGGTAAGTTTGTCTGTGTTCTGGCTGCTGTCTGAAATTTAGGACTCCTGCATGAGTCTGAAATCTATTAAAAAAAAAGGACTGGTAGGGAGACCCCTAGTGGTCATTTTTTCAAAGTGGAAAATTAAATAGAAAGAAGCATATTTTTTAATAACATGCTATTGGAAAGTTATTCTGCATACATTAATCTATAATATATCAAAAGTTTTTTTTGATGAAAGGTACCCTTTAATACTCTGGAATGCTTTTAGTTATCATTCTGATTCCGAGATAGTTTTTTCGTGACATATTCTACTTTAACATAGTGGTAAAATTTTGTGGTAACTTGCATCCTTTCTTGGTGAAAAATCCCCAAATTTGATGAAAAATTTTTAATTTTGCATTTTTCTAACTTTGAAGCTCTCTGCTTGTAAGGAAAATGGATATTCCAAATAAATTTTTTTTATTCACATATACAATATGTCTACTTTATGTTTGCATCATAAAGTTGGCATGTTCAAAGTTCAGCAGCAATTTTCCAATTTTTCACAAAATTTTCAAACTCACTATTTTTCGGGGACCAGTTCAGGTTTGAAGTGGATTTGAAGGGTCTTCATCTTAGAAATACCCCACAAATGACCCCATTATAAAAACTGCACCCCCCAAAGTATTCAAAATGACATTCAGTCAGCGTTTTAACCCTTTAGGTATTTCACAGGAATAGCAGCAAAGTGAAGGAGAAAATTCACAATCTTCATTGTTTACACTAGCATTTTTTTGTAGACCCAAGTTTTTGAATTTGTACAAGGGGTAAAATGAGAAAATGTATACTTATATTTGTAGCCCAATTTCTTTCGAGTAAGCACATACCTCATATGTCTATGTAAAGTGTTCGGCGGGCACAGTAGAGGGCTCAGAAGCGAAGGAGCGACAAGGGGATTTTGGAGAGTAAGTTTTTCTGAAATGGTTTTTGGGGGGCATGTTGCATTTTGGAAGCCCCTATGGTGCCAGAACAGCAAAAAAAAAAAAAAAACACATGGCATACCATTTTGGAAACTAGACCCCTTGAGGAACGTAACAAGGAATAAAATGAGCCTTAATACCCCACAGGGGTTTCACGACTTTTGCATACGTAAAAAAAAAAAAAATTTTCACTAAAATGTGTGTTTCCCCCCAAAAGTTAATAGCAGAAAATAACCCCCCAAAATTTGAAACCCCATCTCTTCTGAGTATGGAGGTACCCCATAAGTTGACCTGAAGTGCACTACGGGCGAACTACAATGCTCAGAAGAGAAGGAGTCATATTTGGCTTTTTGAGAGCAAATTTTGCTCACGGGGCATGTCACATTTAGGAAGCCCCTATGGTGCCAGGACAGCAAAATAACCCCCACATGGCATACCATTTTGGAAACTAGACCCCTTGAGGAACGTAGCAAGGGGGTACAGTGAGCATTAACCTGCCCACTGGTGTCTGTCAGATGTTTGGAACAGTGGGCTGCACAACACTTTTAATTTGCACAGCCCACTGTTCCAAAGATCTGTCAGACACCAGTGGGGTGTAAATTCTCACTGCACCCCTCATTACATTCCGTGAGGGGTGTAGTTTCCGAAATGGGGTCACATGTGGGGTTTTGTTTTTTTTGCGTTTGTCAAAACCGCTGTAACAATCAGCCACCCCTGTGCAAATCACCTCAAATGTACATGGTGCACTCTCCCTTCTGGGCCTTGTTGTGCGCCCCCAGAGCACTTTGCGCCCACATATGGGGTATCTCCGTAGTCGGGAGAAACTGCATTACAAATTTTGGGGGGCGTTTTTCCCTTTTACCTCTTGTCAAAATGAAAAGTATAGGGTAACACCAGCATGTTAGTGTAAAAAATTTATTTTTTTACACTAACATGCTGGTGAAGACCCCAACTTCACCTTTTCATATGGGGTGAAAGGAGAAAAAGCCCCCCAAAATTTGTTAGGCAATGTCTCCCGAGTACGGCGATACCCCATATGTGGCCCTATACTGTTGCCTTGAAATACGACAGTGAGAGCGCCATGTGCATTTGAGGCCTGAATTAGGGATTTGCATAGGGGTGGACATAGGGGTATTCTACGCCAGTGATTCCCAAACAGGGTGCCTCCAGCTGTTGCAAAACTCCCAGCATGCTTGGACAGTCAACGGCTGTCCGGCAATACTGGGAGTTGTTGTTTTGAAACAGCTGGAGGCTCCATTTTGGAAACAGTGGCGTACCACACGTTTTTCATTTTTATTGGGGAGGGGAGGGGGGCTGTGTAGGGGTATGTGTATATGTAGTGTTTTTTACTTTTTGGGTTGGGAAACACTGAGTTAGGAAACAGACAATGTTTCCCAACCAGTGTGCCTCCAGTTGTTGCAAAACCACAACTCCCAAACATTCTCAGGCATGCTGGAAGTAGTAGTTCGGCAACATCTTTAGAGCCAGATGTTGCCGAACTACAACTCCCAGCATGCTTGGAGTTGTAGTTTTGCAACATCTGGAGGACTACAGTTTGCAGACCACTAATACAGTGGTTCCCAATCTGTGCCCTTCCAGATGTTGCAAAACTACAACTCCCAATATGCCAAAACTGTCCAGGCATGCTGGGAGTTGTAGTTCTGCAATATCTGAAGGGCCAGATGTTACAGAACTACAACTCCCAGCATGCCTGGATAGTAAGGGCATGCTGAGGATGTGTAGTTTTGCAACATCTGGAAGGGCACAGTGGTCTCCAAACTGTGGACCTCCAGATGTTGCAAAACTACAACTCCCAGCATGCCCGGACGCCAAGGGCTGTCTGGGCATGCTGGGAGTTGTAGTGTAAGGGGACCAGATGGAGCAGTCCAGATCGCTTTACAGCGGTCTGTACTGCTGCAAAGTTCCCGCGATGCCGCAGAAGATCCACTCACCTGTGGCCACCGCCGCCGGGATCCGGGTCTTCAGTGACGAGGTAAGTACCGGGGCCAGGCCCCAGCACTCCCCCGTCCCCTGCCGCGTCCTCCGGTCTTCCTCCCGTTTTCTCCGGACTTCCAGGGGCCGGGAAGGGCGGGAGGAAGTAACCGCCCGCCCCTGCGATTGGTCAGTTAGCTAACCGAGGAATCGCAGGGGATAGGAGGAGGTGGCAGGCTTGCCACCTCGCTCCTATACTTCAGCATGGTCCTGGCTGTCTGTGACAACCGGGATCATGCAAAATTACCGGGCTGTCGGGTCCCAGAGACCCGATCAGTCCAGTATCGCCGCAGATCGCTGTTGTGATTTCAGCAGCGATTTGCGGCGATCGCCAACATGGGGGGCCTACATGGCCCCCCTCAGCGTTTGCCCTGGATGCCTGCTGAACAATTTCTGCAGGCATTCGCTTCCGATCTCCGCCCGGTGAGTGGCGGAGACCGTAATGACTCAGGACGTATGCATACGCCCTGGGTCCTTAAGTACCAGGGTCGCAAGACGTATGCATACCTCTTGGGTCCTGAACAGGTTAAAGGGGTACTCCGGTGGAAAACTTTATTTTATTTTTTTAAATAAACTGGTGCCAGAAAGTTAAACAGATTTGTAAATGACTTCTATTAAAAAATCTTAATCCTTCCAGTACTCATTAGCTGCCGAATACTACAGAGGAAATGATTTGCTTTTTGGAACACAGTGCTCTCTACTGACATCTCTGTCCATTTTAGAAACTGTCCAGAGCAGCATATGTTTGCTATGGGGATTTTTTCCTACTCTGGACAGTTCTTAAAATGGATAGAGATGTCAGCAGAGAGCACTGTACTTGTGATGTCAGCAGAGAGCTCTGTGTTCCAAAAAGAAAAGAATTTCCTCTGTAGTATTCAGCAGCTAATAAGTACTGGAAGGATTAAGATCTTTAACAGAATTAATTTACAAATCTGCTTAACTTTCTGCACCATTTGGTTAAAAAAAAAAAGTTTTCCACCGGAGTACCCCTTTAAGGATATGGGATGCAGGGCATAAATTAAGGGGTTAAACAATAGGTAATTTTCTGACAACACATTCCCTTTAAGTTATAAAGATAAATGATAGCAGTAACATGTGACACTCTAAAACTGCTTAATGCTTATCAATGATTATTTATTGTAGTTCAGAGGAAGCAAACTAAAGATGAACAACATCACAACTATATATTGCTTGCAGCTAACAGTCATGCATGGCATAAGGTTTCAATGCCTTCAATGCCCTGGAATAGTACAAACAAGTAGATATCGCGGCACACCTTGATGAGAAGTAAAAAAAAATTTTCAGCTTTATTCGGTCATGAAGACACACATCGGGGGAGGATGAGACATCACAGGGATGGTAAACAGGCGGGCGACCGTTGTTTCATATAAATTACATACTTCTACTAGCCCATGACCATATAGCAAACCATATACATTGACCTCCCATACAAAAAGGTACACAACAAGATGTATCTGGTTGTGTAAGTTTTTGTACTTTTATGGTGTAGTTGTGCATAGTTTTTCCTGTGCACAAAACCGTAGTCTACCACGGGTTTTGCGTCCGGGTGTGTCCTGTTTTTCTGTTTACAAAAGGCTTTGTGTCCTCTGGATGGTCAGCTGACCTTGTCGGCTTTGCACCTATGTAGCTCCCTATTTAACCCCTTAAGGACGCAGGGCGTACAGGTACGCCCCCGTTCCCGAGGACTCAGGACGTACCTGTACATCCTGTGTCCCGCTAACGGGGTTTAAACCATTCTCACAAGCGGAAAACGGGTTAAACTCTGTGGGTCCCAGTTGCTACGGGTAGCCAGGACCCACGGCTAATGCCGGGCACCGCTAATTGGGCCAATTCCCGGCATTAACCCTTTAGACACCGCGCTCAAAGTTGATCGTGGCATCTAAACTGAAAGTGAAACTATCCCAGCAGCTCAGCAGAGCTGATCGGGACTATCGCGACAGCTTACTGGACGACAGGAGGGTCCTCGTCTGCCTCTTCGTCGTCCGATCGGCGATCTGCTGTCCATGCCTGAGCAGCAGAGCGCTGGTAACACTGATCAATGCTGTGCAATGGAATAGCAATGAACAGTGTATGCAATCAGAAGAATGCATAGTATAGCCCCCTAAGGGGGCTAAAAAAAAGTAAAAAGTGGTAAAAAAAATAAGAGAATACATGTGAATAAGCCCCCCTAATAATAGTTCAAACCACCCCCCTTTTCCTCTTTTTTAAAATAAAATAATGTAATAAAAAATAATTATATGTGTTACCGCCGCGTGTGTAAATGTCTGAACTATTCAAATATAACGTTAGCTAAACCGCACAGTCGATGGCGTACACGTAGAAAAATACCAAAGTCCAAAATAGTGAATTTTTGGGCACTTTATATTCCATAAAATATTAATAAAAAGCGATCAAAAAGTCCTACCAAAACAAAAATGGTACCGATAAAAACTACTGACCACGGCGCAAAAAATAAGCTCTCAAATAGCTTCATACGCGCAAAATTTAAAAAGTTATAGAGGTCAGAAAATTACAATTTTAAACATTCAAATTTTGGTGCATGTAGTTATAATTTTTTTAAAAGTTGTAAAATAAATAAAACCTACATAAATTGGGTATTCCTGTAACCGTATGGACCTACAGAATAAAGATAATGTGTCATTTTTACCGAAAAGTGCACTGCATAGAACCGGAAGCCCTAAAAAGTAGCAAAATTGTGTTTAAGTAATGTCATTGCAAAGTACAACAGGTGACACAAAAAACAAGCCCTTATATGGGTATGTAGGTGCAAAATTGAACGTGTTATGATTATTAGAAGATGAGGAGGAAAAAACAAAAATGCAAAAATGAAGATTGTTTTGAGTCCTTAAGCTGAAAATGGGCTGAGTCCCTAAGGGGTTAATCCTGCAGTATGCATCCAAGCTTTGCCTGCGAAAGAGCTTCATCTCCTAGCTAGCATGTTTATTGTATCCTGTATTTCTGGCATAACTGACCCATTGGCTCCGCTCTCTGACCCTTCTTCTGTTTCTGCGACTGCATTTCTGTGATCTCTTGGTACTGACTCGGCTTGTGGACTATTGTGTGTGTGTTTAAATATTATTCTGTTAGTCTGTGTGCTCCCTTACAGTATCCTGACTTTGACTGTATTATAGTTTGTTTTGTTCACAATGACTTCCATCAAGTACTTAGGGTGGGACTGTCACTGTGGTTGTGGATCTGCTGCCTAGGGCAGATAGGCAAGTAGGCAGAGAAAGGGGAGTGGGCAAGGATAGTGTTACACTCCTTCCCTGCCCATACGTGACAAGTAGCAACACTGTACCACAATCATATTGTTTACATACATTCACAATGTTTGGAGTGTGTTGGACTGCTGCAAAATGTTTAGACTGGTTTCCTTTGGATAATTTCTAATGTAATTGAGACATGACAAGGGATACTTTTGGGGCGTGCATAATTTGGGACTTCCACTGTTTTCACATATTACTGAGCCCAAAGATTTAGGATTTTCATAGCAATCTAAAATCTCTACTCTCTAGAATATTTAGATTACAATTACAGGATTGTCAGAACATAAGAAGAGAAAGCTTGTGGTCCATATAGTTATATGTGCATAAAGTATAGTTGCCTACTCTCCTGGGATAGGGGACATCATTCAGCCTCCCAGTAGAGCGGGCAGGTAACAAGGTGACAATCTCTTGCCATATATTACTGGTCTATCTTGCAATAGAGCAAAAATCCAGCAGGGTCTTCCGTATACCTTAGATTCTCAGCAGTGTAACGTCGGCAGTTAGTAGCCCACGGTGTGCAACATATCCTGCTGCTTACCTTGGCTGAGCTGCAAACTTGGCTCGCCCTCCTCGGTGCAGGCTCTGTACTTCCTCCTCTGTACTGTTGCAGGTGGCAACAGTTTCTGGGGCACCCCTTAAAGGCTGTGCGCATGCATTTCCTGTTGCTTTAAGGTTTTGTACACATTCCTGCACTCCTCCAATCCCTGCCACACACTGCCTATATAACCCTGCTCCACCTGTACTCGGGTGCCTAAGCAACATTGTAGTTTTCCACAGCGAAGGTTCTTATCTGCATTGTTCATGTGTTCCTGGCTTAAATCTGTTTCCTGACTCAGTCTCTTCCTGATCCTCCTGTACTTCTTTGCCTTCCTGTGTATGACCTGGACTATTGACCAAGTCTCAGTATTCCGAGCTAGCAAACACCACCTGGCTTCTTCTGAGCTTCTCAGCTCTGCTATAAACACTAGGTCAGCTTTGCTACAGCAGACTATGTGTGCTGTGGTATTGCCATTTATAATATCAGCCTGCCCTTCTGTCTCTATCCTCGGTGCTTGGCACCAGGGTGTTTTGACCTGCCTGGTCAGCTGCCACTTAACCAGGACCACTTTTTTGGTATCAGGATAAAGGATAAAAACCAGAAGAATACTTAGTTTCTGCTCCCATGCCTTAAAGTGTCTCTGACATTAAAAATTACTTTTGACATGTCACTGAGACTTATCAAAAGTTTTGAGCAAGAAGTGTGTACTTCAGAGCTTCACACCCCAGCTTGCAGCAGTCTCTGTCCAGCTTCTCTGGACAACCCCATTAACCTATAATCAGGCCGTCTAACTCTCTTCCAGTGGTAAATGTGAAGGCTGAGAAGAGTTGGGCATGTAAAATTTCATCTTTCCCAATCTTTTTGTTTTTAGGAATGAGGTAAAAGGTAATTGTCTGACAGCTTTCTCTCCTCTTCCCATTCAAAATACATACATCATTTTAGCATACATGTGTAGCTCGGCTAAGCATGCATGTGAGAACAAGAGATAAACATATTGTCACGATGCCGGCTGGCAGGTAGTGGATCCTCTGTGCCAGAGAGGGATTGGCGTGGACCGTGCTAGTGGACCGGTTCTAAGCCACTACTGGTTTTCACCAGAGCCCGCCGCAAAGCGGGATGGTCTTGCTGCGGCGGTAGTGACCAGGTCGTATCCACTAGCAACGGCTCACCTCTCTGGCTGCTGAAGATAGGCGCGGTACAAGGGAGTAGGCAAAAGCAAGGTCGGACGTAGCAGAAGGTCGGGGCAGGCAGCAAGGATCGTAGTCAGGGGCAACGGCAGAAGGTCTGGAAACACAGGCAAGGAACACACAAGGAACGCTTTCACTGGCACTAAGGCAACAAGATCCGGCAAGGGAGTGCAGGGGAAGTGAGGTGATATAGGGAAGTGCACAGGTGAACACACTAATTGGGACCACTGCGCCAATCAGCGGCGCAGTGGCCCTTTAAATCGCAGAGACCCGGCGCGCGCGCGCCCTAGGGAGCGGGGCCGCGCGCGCCGGGACAGAACAGACGGAGAGCGAGTCAGGTAGGGGAGCCGGGGTGCGCATCGCGAGCGGGCGCTACCCGCATCGCGAATCGCATCCCAGCTGGCAGCGGAATCGCAGCGCCCCGGGTCAGAGGACGTGACCGGAGCGCTGCCGCGGGGAGAGTGAAGCGAGCGCTCCGGGGAGGAGCGGAGACCCGGAGCGCTCGGCGTAACAGTACCCCCCCCCTTGGGTCTCCCCCTCTTCTTAGAGCCTGAGAACCTGAGGAGCAGACTTTTGTCTAGGATGTTGTCCTCAGGTTCCCAGGATCTCTCTTCAGGACCACAACCCTCCCAGTCCACTAAAAAAAAATTTTTCCCTCTGACCTTTTTGGCAGCTAAAATTTCTTTGACCGAGAAGATGTCCGAGGAGCCAGAAACAGGAGTGGGAGGAACAGATTTGGGAGAAAAACGGTTGAGGATGAGTGGTTTGAGAAGAGAGACGTGAAAGGCATTAGGGATACGAAGAGAGGGAGGAAGAAGAAGTTTATAAGAGACAGGATTAATTTGACACAAAATTTTGAAAGGACCAAGATAGCGTGGTCCCAACTTGTAGCTAGGGACACGGAAGCGGACATATTTAGCGGAGAGCCATACCTTGTCTCCAGGGGAAAAAACGGGGGGAGCTCTTCTTTTCTTATCCGCGAACTTCTTCATGCGTGATGAAGCCTGTAAGAGAGAATTTTGGGTCTCTCTCCATATGATGGAAAGGTCACGAGAAATTTCATCCACAGCGGGCAGACCAGAGGGCAAGGGAGTAGGGAGGGGGGGAAGAGGGTGAAAAATGGGGATTTGGAGGAAGACTCAGAGACCCTGAAGTTATACGAGAATTCGGCCCATGGGAGGAGATCTACCCAGTCATCCTGGCGGGAGGAAACAAAATGTCGCAAATAATCACCCAAGATCTGGTTAATCCTTTCTACTTGTCCATTGGACTGGGGATGATATGCAGAAGAAAAATTTAATTTAATCTTGAGTTGTTTACAGAGAGCCCTCCAGAATTTAGACACGAATTGGACGCCTCTATCCGAGACAATCTGCGTAGGCAACCCGTGAAGACGAAAAATGTGTACAAAAAATTGTTTAGCCAACTGAGGCGCAGAAGGAAGACCAGGAAGAGGGATGAAATGTGCCATTTTGGAGAATCGATCAACGACCACCCAAATAACAGTGTTGCCACGGGAAGGGGGTAAATCAGTAATAAAATCCATACCAATCAGAGACCAAGGCTGTTCGGGGACAGGCAGAGGATGAAGAAAACCAGCGGGCTTCTGGCGAGGAGTCTTATCCCGGGCACAGATAGTGCAGGCTCGCACAAAGTCCACAACATCCGTCTCCAGAGTCGGCCACCAATAGAAGCGGGAGATGAGTTGCACAGATTTCTTGATACCCGCATGACCTGCGAGATGGGAGGAGTGACCCCATTTGAGGATTCCGAGGCGTTGGCGAGGAGAAACAAAGGTCTTTCCTGGAGGAGTCTGCCTGATGGAGGCAGGAGAAGTGGAGATCAGGCAGTCAGGTGGAATGATGTGTTGCGGAGAGAGTTCAACTTCTGAGGCATCCGAGGAACGAGAGAGAGCATCGGCCCTAATGTTCTTATCGGCAGGACGAAAGTGAATCTCAAAATTAAATCGGGCAAAGAACAGAGACCACCGGGCCTGGCGAGGATTCAGCCGTTGGGCAGACTGGAGGTAGGAGAGGTTCTTGTGGTCGGTGTAGATAATAACAGGAGAACTTGATCCCTCCAGCAGATGCCTCCATTCCTCAAGTGCTAATTTAATGGCTAGAAGCTCTCGATCCCCGATGGAGTAGTTCCTCTCCGCTGGAGAGAAGGTCCTAGAGAAAAAACCACAAGTGACAGCATGCCCGGAAGAATTTTTTTGTAGAAGAACAGCTCCAGCTCCCACTGAGGAGGCATCAACCTCCAATAGGAAGGGTTTGGAAGGGTCAGGTCTGGAGAGGACGGGAGCCGAAGAAAAGGCAGACTTGAGTCGTTTAAAGGCGTCTTCTGCTTGAGGAGGCCAGGACTTGGGATCAGCATTTTTTTTGGTTAAAGCCACGATAGGAGCCACAATGGTAGAAAAATGTGGAATAAATTGCCTGTAATAATTGGCGAACCCCAAAAAGCGTTGGATAGCACGGAGTCCGGAGGGGCGTGGCCAATCTAAGACGGCAGAGAGTTTGTCTGGATCCATCTGTAGTCCCTGGCCAGAGACCAAATATCCTAGAAAAGGAAGAGATTGGCATTCAAACAGACATTTCTCAATTTTGGCATAGAGTTGGTTGTCACGAAGTCTCTGAAGAACCATACGGACATGCTGGCGGTGTTCTTCTAGATTGGCAGAAAAAATTAGGATATCGTCCAGATATACAACAACACAGGAGTATAACAGATCACGAAAAATTTCATTGACAAAGTCTTGGAAGACGGCAGGGGCGTTGCACAGTCCAAAGGGCATGACCAGATACTCAAAGTGTCCATCTCTGGTGTTAAATGCCGTTTTCCACTCGTCCCCCTCTCTGATGCGGATGAGGTTATAGGCGCCTCTTAAGTCCAATTTAGTGAAGATGTGGGCACCTTGGAGGCGATCAAAGAGTTCAGAGATGAGGGGTAAGGGGTAGCGGTTCTTAACCGTGATTTTATTAAGACCGCGGTAGTCAATGCAAGGACGTAGGGAGCCATCTTTTTTGGACACAAAGAAAAATCCGGCTCCGGCAGGAGAGGAGGATTTACGGATAAAGCCCTTTTTTAGATTCTCCTGGACGTATTCGGACATGGCAAGAGTCTCTGGGGCAGAGAGAGGATAAATTCTGCCCCGGGGTGGAGTAGTGCCCGGGAGGAGGTCGATAGGGCAATCATAAGGCCTGTGAGGAGGTAGAGTCTCAGCTTGTTTTTTGCAGAAAACATCCGCGAAGTCCATATAGGCCTTAGGGAGACCGGTTACTGGAGGAACCACAGAGTTACGGCAAGGGTTACTGGGAACCGGTTTTAGACAGTTCTTGGAACAAGAGGACCCCCAACTCTTGATCTCCCCAGTGGACCAATCCAGGGTAGGGGAATGAAGTTGAAGCCAGGGAAGTCCAAGGAGAATTTCCGAGGTGCAATTGGGGAGGACCAAAAGTTCAATCCTCTCATGATGAGATCCGATGCTCATAAGAAGGGGCTCCGTGCGGAAACGTATGGTACAGTCCAATCTTTCATTATTTACACAATTGATGTAGAGGGGTCTGGCGAGACTGGTCACCGGGATGTTGAACCTGTTGACGAGAGAGGCCAAAATAAAATTTCCTGCAGATCCTGAGTCCAAGAAGGCCACTGTAGAGAAGGAGAAGGCAGAGGCAGACATCCGCACGGGCACAGTAAGACGTGGAGAAGCAGAGTAGACATCAAGGACTGTCTCACCTTTGTGCGGAGTCAGCGTACGTCTTTCCAGGCGGGGAGGACGGATAGGACAATCTCTTAGGAAGTGTTCGGTACTAGCACAGTACAGGCAGAGGTTCTCCATACGGCGTCGTGTCCTCTCTTGAGGTGTCAGGCGAGACCGGTCGACCTGCATAGCCTCCACGGCGGGAGGCACAGGAACAGATTGCAGGGGACCAGAGGAGAGAGGAGCCGAGGAGGAGAAACGCCTCGTGCGAACAGAGTCCATATCTTGGCGGAGTTCCTGACGCCTTTCGGAAAAACGCATGTCAATGCGAGTGGCTAGGTGAATAAGTTCATGTAGATTAGCAGGAATTTCTCGTGCGGCCAGAACATCTTTAATGTTGCTGGATAGGCCTTTTTTGAAGGTCGCGCAGAGGGCCTCATTATTCCAGGACAATTCTGAAGCAAGAGTACGGAATTGTACGGCATACTCGCCAACGGAAGAATTACCCTGGACCAGGTTCAACAGGGCAGTCTCAGCAGAAGAGGCTCGGGCAGGTTCCTCAAAGACACTTCGGATTTCCGAGAAGAAGGAGTGTACAGAGGCAGTGACGGGGTCATTGCGGTCCCAGAGCGGTGTGGCCCATGACAGGGCTTTTCCGGACAGAAGGCTGACTACGAAAGCCACCTTAGACCTTTCAGTGGGAAACAGGTCCGACATCATCTCCAGATGCAGGGAACATTGGGAAAGAAAGCCACGGCAAAACTTAGAGTCCCCATCAAATTTATCCGGCAAGGATAAGCGTATCCCAGGAGCGGCCACTCGCTGCGGAGGAGGTGCAGGAGCTGGCGGAGGAGATGACTGCTGAAGCTGTGGTAGTAACTGTTGTAGCATAACGGTCAGTTGAGACAGCTGTTGGCCTTGTTGCGCTATCTGTTGTGACTGCTGGGCGACCACCGTGGTGAGGTCAGCGACAACTGGCAGAGGAACTTCAGCGGGATCCATGGCCGGATCTACTGTCACGATGCCGGCTGGCAGGTAGTGGATCCTCTGTGCCAGAGAGGGATTGGCGTGGACCGTGCTAGTGGACCGGTTCTAAGCCACTACTGGTTTTCACCAGAGCCCGCCGCAAAGCGGGATGGTCTTGCTGCGGCGGTAGTGACCAGGTCGTATCCACTAGCAACGGCTCACCTCTCTGGCTGCTGAAGATAGGCGCGGTACAAGGGAGTAGGCAAAAGCAAGGTCGGACGTAGCAGAAGGTCGGGGCAGGCAGCAAGGATCGTAGTCAGGGGCAACGGCAGAAGGTCTGGAAACACAGGCAAGGAACACACAAGGAACGCTTTCACTGGCACTAAGGCAACAAGATCCGGCAAGGGAGTGCAGGGGAAGTGAGGTGATATAGGGAAGTGCACAGGTGAACACACTAATTGGGACCACTGCGCCAATCAGCGGCGCAGTGGCCCTTTAAATCGCAGAGACCCGGCGCGCGCGCGCCCTAGGGAGCGGGGCCGCGCGCGCCGGGACAGAACAGACGGAGAGCGAGTCAGGTAGGGGAGCCGGGGTGCGCATCGCGAGCGGGCGCTACCCGCATCGCGAATCGCATCCCGGCTGGCAGCGGAATCGCAGCGCCCCGGGTCAGAGGACGTGACCGGAGCGCTGCCGCGGGGAGAGTGAAGCGAGCGCTCCGGGGAGGAGCGGAGACCCGGAGCGCTCGGCGTAACACATATAGGCTGAACCAGCGTTTGGCTGACAGCTCTATGAAATTCATCACCAGCTTTAGTTATCATTTTGTACTCAGAATTATCTTTTGCTTTATACACAGCATATAAGCAAACATATTTGAGGCATATTCAACCATTAAAAAATTTATTACTCTATTTTTAGAAATGCTTTCACTCTAATGACAGGTTTCTGCATGTTATAAATCAATATTAAGGACACGGTAGTAACCTAGCTTCTTTCCTTCTACGTTGCATCCTGAAAAAATAATCCTGCAGCTGTTTTATCTGACTACATATCATAGATAAAGAATATGAGATATTCTTAGTGTGCTTGGTGTTGTTGTAAGAGGAAGAAGGCGGAAGGGAATTCAGGAAAAACAATTGAGGAAAACAGAGGAAGGTATTTATCTCTAAGTACAGCAAGCAAGATTGTTATCTCAGGGTTAATATAAGATAAGAAGTCCTTTTGATAACAATGCAGCAGTGGTTTGGGAGCTATTTACACAACACAGTTTTCCTAAATCACCAATTTACAATCCAGAACATTGGACTCTTACATAATTTTAACAGTTATACATACATATAGATTTTAAAAACAAATCATAAATCAATCATAACAGAAATGCATTTCGATAGGAAAAAGACAAATACTTTTATTATTGAACATTTACATTGTAACATTGTTGTATTGACATTGTTGGAATAGTAGTGATAATCTGTACACGTCAACAGATCTTGGACTAGATGTACAAAAAATGTCTAAAAAATGCTTCTTTCAATAGTTTAACAAAATGGTAAAAAAAATTTGATAATCAATATGCTAAACTCTCCATTGTCACATTTGCAGAAATCGCTGCAATGTATTCTGGCATCCTATTGGGCAGCTGAAATTCAACAAGTCAGACCCTTCTTTCTCCCACCATCCCCATAAATATGTGAGAGTCGGCATATCCTGCCAACAACAGTTGGGGTGGCCATCTTTTAAATGGGTACTGTCACCAACTTTATTTTTTGATATGTTGTAGTACTTATGTACTACAACATATCTGTAATATATTTTCATTATTTATTTTTTTCATTTTCAGGGTGAATTTTACGTTTGAAAACCGGCCACTAAGGGTCTCCCTCCTAGTGGCCGGCTGCAGCACGGTGTGATGTCACGCCTGAATTTGGACCGATTGCGGCAGGGCAATCGGTCCTAATTCATTTACACTGTGCTCGCTCCCTGCCTGTCAATCAGACAGGCAGGAGTGAGCGCATTGGCTCCCCGGCCACTGGCTGGGAGGCCACTCCTCCCGCACATGTCGTCGCTGCCGCCCCTGCACGCCCGCTGCCGGACTCTGCAGTATCAGTAAGGAGAGCGTGGTTCTGGGTTTCTGAACGGGGGGGTTTCAGTGTGACGGAGGGAATGGGGTAGTGGTGTGATGGAGGAAACGGGGTAGCGCCGCATTGCACTAACTTACAGTTCATCTACACAGGGTGCCTCCAGCTGTTTCACTACTACAACTCCCAGCATGCCCTAACAGCCAAAAGATGTCAGGGCAAGCTGGGAGTTGTAGTTTTGAAACAGCTGGAGGCACCCTGTGTAGGTGAACTAAGGGTGGAAGTCGGCCCTATCAGGCATCAGTGACGTGGTGCCTGCTGGGGAAGTTTGCCTGGTAGTGAGCACACTACCAGGCAGACAAAAAGTTGTTTTTAATATAGTAAAAAGAAAAATTAAAAGCAGGGAGGGGGTTAGGGATAGATAGATGCAATAAGCAGGGACAGAAAAAAAATATATAGGATGGTGGGAGCTACCCTTTAACTAAAGTGTATGGAAACCTACAGAACACACATTGCATTCTTGGAGACAAACTAGACCAAAGGATTAGCCTAGCCCAAAGGATGAAATCAGTTGATCAGTACATACATGATGTTTTTGATGGCTGACTCAAGTTCAGTGGGGGCCTAGATGTTTTTCAGAAAATATATGTGGTGTCAGGAGGGTGCAATGCAGGGTAGATGTTATAACTCAAGGGGCAGATGACATTAACCCCTTCTTGTCATGACACCAGGGTGTGGTTTAGCCTTAACCATCCGAAGGTAATACCGCTGGTCCTGGGCTAGGCATGGGGGCAATGAAGACACCGAAGCCAAGTTACGGACAAACGGTAGCTTAACTGAGGGTAGACAGATGACAAAGTCTATGCAGTACAGCCAGAATCCCATGGAGGTGACCAGTGACACATGGGAACCTCGCAGGCTTGCTGGGACTTGCAGTAGGTAGAGACACTTTAGTGCAGGCCACGGTGACTATACAGTAGATTTGACTTGACTGACTTTGTGACTGACAAGACGATGACTTTTAGCTTACTTGAGCTGACTTGTGGCTGCAGACTTTAGGCTTGAGGCCTCCAATGCTGTGGACACACTCTGTAAGACGTCTACGCTGAACCTCAGCAGGAGCAAGAATGCTGGAAGGGAGAGATTGTGCAAGGAGCCCATAGGTCACTTGGTGGGGACACCTGGACACTAGTGCCTCCAGGGTAACAATCACATGGTATAACTTGAATCACATGGTATAATATTTAAAGGTACATTACACTTTATAAGGGATAACATATGTACATAGGGGATAACACTGCAGGGGGCCCTGGGGACATAGAGGGACTCTGCCTGACAGGGCAGAAGAAGGGTATGGGAAAACACCATCCCCCTACTGGGCCACCGCATATATATTACAGGTTATGGATACTAGATTTATGTGGATAGAACATTGATTCAAGGATTTATTCTGATTACCAGTTTGGAATTGGAAAGGATTTTTTTCTCTCATATGGGACAATTGGCATCAGCCTCATAATGGGTTTTTGCCTTCCTCTGGATCAACACAGTAGGGTTTAAGGTTTATATTGATTGACTCTTGTCTTTTTTCACCCTTATGAGCTATGTAACTATGTTAATGTAAAATATTAATATCACAGTATTGGATATATGAGGGTCATTGGCAGAGGACAGAACTAGTTAATTATAGGTTTGGAATTCAGCTCCTATGTCAGTATAATGCTATTTTAGAATGGTAACATAGCTTCGTCAAGACTTAAGAGAAGTACCATATTTGTAGAGCTAGTATTGACCAAGCAGAAGGAAAGAGTATGGTTATGACTTAATACATACACCCACAAGTTAAATGAATATTCAGCCAACCCACAAGGAGGAGACATATACTCTTAATAAACCATATATGTATATTTATGGACACTTAGTGATAGTAGACACATGATCAATTAGGATAAGCACGCCCATATTTATAAAGGACACACCTTAAATCATCATAGACACACCCATCATTTGAGCATAAGTGGCTCCAGAGAGAAGGGTTGAGACGGACGGACGAGGGTCTCCAGGGAGTCCTATACAGCCCTCCAGGATAAAGCACGAGGAGGATGACGGCTTGAGAAAGCTAACAGAGGCGGCTATTTTAAAAGAACATTTCAAGATGGATCCACCATGCTGAATAAAGTACTTAGGAAGAAATCCCAGCTGGTGAGACAAGATTTATGGACACG
The DNA here is from genome assembly GCF_029499605.1 of Hyla sarda. Taxonomy (NCBI): domain Eukaryota; kingdom Metazoa; phylum Chordata; class Amphibia; order Anura; family Hylidae; genus Hyla; species Hyla sarda. The sequence goes on from NC_079189.1 coordinate 366,742,848, forward strand.
CCTATGTAACCCTCCTACATTATCCACTTATGCTAAGGACTACCTTTATATGAAGATTGATTGTCTTATGTACTGTCTGCCATGATGTCAAGAAGATTACAATAAATGTCAGTTTTTTTTATACAAACAAAGAGCTCACTCTCTCCATGGTCAGATTGGAATATAATTTAGCATTCTGGTTATAGTTAACAGGGAGAAATGCATACAAAACAAGTCAGTAGTGGGAACCAGACAATTCTCTGCATAATGGATAATCAAATGAAGTCAAACAAGTGAATGACCAGGAGCCAAAACCCAGAGTGCAAAATGCAGTGTCATGTCAGATCCAGAAGGAGAAGTAAGGGTCGTCCAGTATTAGTAAACAGTGTATGATGTTATTATTTGGGAACCAAATTGTAGTATTATATGGGAATTATATGACAGTTGTATGTGTGCTCTTTAAAGGAATATTTTTTTTTAATTACTGCATATTTTTTGACCACTAAATGGTACTATAATGTGGGCAGTAAATGGCAGCATTATCTTGCCACTATGTGGTGGTATCATGTTGGGCTGAAGCTATGATACAAACTGTCTTAAAATGCCTTACTTTTCTTGTTGCCAGGAGTAAATGTTCTATTAAAACAAGCACGAAAAGGGACATAGCAGTCCAAACGCAGCTGTTTAGAGCATATCTGGAAGTCATAGGGTGGCACACGCAGATGGTAAGCCCACAGGTTCTTGTATTGAGGGAGGAGCCAAGGCCTAGCAATGGCCTCAGGTCCAGTGGTCCAGATTGGAGCAATACAGAGACAGACACACACAAGTCACTTTAACCCCTTAAGGACCAGGCCATTTTACACCTTAGGACCAGAGCGTTTTTTGCACATCTGACCACTGTCACTTTAAACATTAATAATTCTGGAATGCTTTTAGTTATCAATCTGATTCCGAGATTGTTTTTTTGTGACATATTCTACTTTAACATAGTGGTAAAATTTTGTGGTAACTTGCATCCTTTCTTGGTGAAAAATCCCAAAATTTGATTAAAAATGTGAAAATTTTGCATTTTTCTAACTTTGAAGCTTTCTGCTTGTAAGGAAAATGGATATTCAAAATATTTTTTTTTTATTCACATTTCCAATATGTCTACTTTATGTCTCCGTCATAAAATTGACGTGTTTTTACTTTTGGAAGACACCAGAGGGCTTCAAAGTTCAGCAGCACTTTTCCAATTTTTCACAAAATTTTGAACCTCGCTTTTTTTCAGAGACCAGTTCAGGTTTGAAGTGGATTTGAAGGGTCTTCCCATTAGAAATACCCCACAAATGACCCCATTATAAAAACTACACCCCCCAAAGTATTCAAAATGACAATCAGTAAGTGTTTTAACCCTTTAGGTGTTTCACAGGAAAAGCAGCAAAGTGAAGGAGAAAATTCACAATCTTTATTTTTTACACTCGCATGTTCTTGTAAACCCAATTTTTGAATTTTTACAAGGGGTAAAAGGAGAAAATGTATACTTATATTTGTAGCCCAATTTCTCTTGAGTAAGCACATACCTCATATGTCTATGTAAAGTGTTCGGCGGGCGCAGTAGAGGGCTCAGAAGCGAAGGAGCGACAAGGGGATTTTGGAGAGTACGTTTTTCAGAAATGGTTTTTGGGGGGCATGTTGCATTTAGGAAGCCCCTATGGTGCCAAAACAGCAAAAATAACCCACATGGCAGACCATTTTGGAAACTAGACCCCTTGGGGAACGTAACAAGGAATAAAGTGAGCCTTAATACCCCACAGGTGTTTCACGACTTTTGCATATGTAAAAAAAATATATTTTTTTTCACTAAAATGTGTGTTTCCCCCCAAATTTCACATTTTTGCAAGGGTTAATAGCAGAAAATACCCCCCAAAATTTGTAACCCCATCTCTTCTGAGTATGGAGGCACCCCATAAGTTGGCATGAAGTGCATTACGGGCGAACTACAATGCTCCGAAGAGAAGGAGTGATATTTTACTTTTTGAGAGCAAATTTTGCTCGTGGGGCATGTCGCATTTAGGAAGCCCCTATGGTGCCAGAACAGAAAAAAAAAAAAAACACATGGCATACCATTTTGGAAACTAGACTCCTTGAGGAATGTAACAAGGAATAAAATCAGCCTTAATACCCCACACGGGTTTCACGATTTTTGCATATGTAAAAAAATATATATATATTTTTCACTAAAATGTGTGTTTCCCCCCTAATTTCAAATTTTTGCAAGGGTAAATAGCAGAAAATACCCCCCAAAATTTGTAACTCCATCTCTTCTGAGTATGGAGGTACCCCATAAGTAGACCTGAAGTGCACTACGGACGAACTACAATGCTCAGAAGAGGAGGAGCACCATTGAGCTTTTGGAAAGAGAATTCGTTTGGAATGGTAGTCAGGGGCCATGTGCATTTTCAAAGCCCCCCGTTATGCCAGAACAGTGGACCCCCCCACATGTGACCCCATTTTGGAAACTACACCCCTCACAGAATTTAATAAGTGGTGCATTGAGCATTTACACCTCACTGGCGTTTGACAGATCTTTGGAACAGTGGGCTGTGCAAATGGAAAATGAAATTTTTCATTTTCACGGATCACTGTTCCAAAAATCTGTCAGACACCTGTGGGGCGTAAATGCTCACTGTACCCCTTATTACATTACATGAGGGGTGTAGTTTCCAAAATGGGGTCACATATGGGGGGGGTCCATTGTTCTGGTACCATGGGGGCTTTGTAAACACAAGTGGCCTTCAATTCCGGACAAATTTTCTCTTCAAAATCCCAATGGCGCTCCTTCTCTTCTGAGCATTGTAGTGCACCCATAGAGCACTTTACATCCACATATGGGGTATGCTCTTACTCAGAAGAAATTGGGTTACAAATTTTGGGGGGCTTTTTTTATTTTCCCTTGTGAAAATGAAAAATTTAGGGTGACACCAGCATTTTAGTGAAATTATTTTTTTTTTTCATTTTCCCATCCAACTTTAATGAAAATTTGTCAAACACCTGTGGGGTGTTTAGGCTCACTATACCCCTTGTTACGTTCCGTGAGGGGTGTCGTTTCCAAAATGGGATCACATGTGGGTATTTATTTTTTGGGGTTTATGTCAGAACCGCTGTAAAATCAGCCACCCCTGTGCAAATCACCAATTTAGGCCTCAAATGTACATGGTGCGCTCTCACTCCTGAGCCTTGTTGTGCGTCCGCAGAGCATTTTACGCCTACATATGGGGTATCTCCGTACTCAGGAGAAATTGCGTTACAAATTTTGGGGGTCTTTTTTTCCTTTTACCTCCCGTGAAAATAAAAAGTAAAGGACAACACCAGCATGTTAGTGTAAATAAAAAATTTTTTTACACTAACAGGCTGGTGTAGACCCCAACTTTTCTTTTTCATAAGGGGTAAAAGGAAAAAAAGCCCCCAAAATTATTAGTGCAATTTCTCCTGAGTACGGAGATACCCCATATGTGGCACTAAACTGTTTCCTTGAAATACGACAGGGCTCTGAAGTGAGAGAGCGCCATGCGTATTGGAGGACTAAGTTAGGGATTGCACAGGGGTGGACATAGGGGTATTCTACGCCAGTGATTCCCAAACAGGGTGCCTCCAGCTGTTGCTAAACTCCCAGCATGCCTGGACAGTTAGTGGCTGTCCGGAAATGCTGGGAGTTGTTGTTTTGCAACAGCTGGAGGCTCTGTTTTGGAAACACTGCCGTACAATAAGTTTTTTATTTTTTATTAGGGGGACAGTGTAAGGGGGTGTATATGTAGTGTTTTACTCTTTATTATGTGTTAGTGTAGTGTTTTTAGGGTACGTTCACACTGGCGGAGGTTTACAGTGAATTTACCGCTAGGAGTTTGCGCTGCGGTGAAAAATTTGCCACAGCTCATACTTGAAGCAGAAAACTTACTGTAAACCCGCCAGTGTGAATGTACCCTGTACGTTCACATGGGGGGGCAAACCTCCAGCTGTTTCAAAACTACAACTCCCAGCATGTACTGGTTGGAAAACCTTCAGTTAGGTTCTGTTACCTAACTCAGTATTTTCCAACCAGTGTGCCTCCAGCTGTTGCAAAACTTCAACTCCCAGCATGTACTGATCGCCGAAAGGCATGCTGGGAGATGTAGTTATACAACAGCTGGAGGGATCGCAACTACAACTCCCAGCATGCAGAGACAGCTGTTTGCTGTTTAGGCATGCTGGGAGTTGCAGTTTTGCAACATCTGGAGAGCTATAGTTTAGAGACCACTGCACAGTGGTCTCCAAACTGTGGACCTCCAGATGTTGCAAAACTACAACTCCCAGCATGCCCAGACAGCAAACTGCTGTCTGGGCATGCTGGGAGTTGTAGTTTTGCAAGATCTGGAGGTGCACAATATAGAGATCACTTTGCAGTGGTCTCAAACTGTAGACCTCCAGCTGTTGCAAAACTGCAACTCCCAGCAAGCCTAAACAGCTCTATGGGCATGCTGGGAGTTGTAATTTTGCAACATCTGGAGGGTTACAGTTTAGAGACTACTATAGTGGTCTCAGACTGTAGCCCTCCAGATGTTGCTAAGTAACTCACCGGCTTCCGTTGGATCCAGGGAGCTGCATCGCGGTCCTCTTCTTCCGCCGGTCATCGCCCGCTGCCGCCGCTGATCGTCGCCCGCTGCCATCGCCGATGGGTAAGTGGATCTTCGGCGCAGGTCCTTGTAGGTTTCCCCGTCCTGCCCCGCCTATTGTGGGTGGGCAGGACGGGGAAACCGAAAGTAAACCCCTCCGCCCCCGATCTGCTATTGGTGGTCGCGTCTAGACCACCAATAGCAGAGATAAGAGGGGTGGCAACTCTGCCACCTCACTCCTATCGCTACAGGGGGATCGTGGGTGTCTAGGACACCCGCGATCCCCCTTCTATTCCGGGTCACTGGGTCACCATATGTATGACCCGGAATCGGCGCAAATCGCAAGTGTGAATTCACTTGCGATTTGCGCTGATCGCCAACATGGGCGGGTCTAATGACCCCCCTGGGCATTTGCGCGGGGTGCCTGCTGATAGATGTCAGCAGTCACCCCGGCCCAATCCCCGCTCGGCGCGTGGCGGGGACCGAAATTCCCACAGGCGTACAGGTACGTCCTTGGTCCTTAAGTACCAGGGAGCAAAGGCGTACCTGTACGCCCTTGGTCCTTAAGGGGTTAAGGTTAAGTTTCTACTTGTTTTTTTGTCCTGCGTTTTTCGGGTTGAAAAAAACACCTGAAAAAACTCCAGTGCAATTTCCTGCGTCTGGCGTTTTTTCTGCCGTTTTTTTCATTTGTGTGGAAATTGCACCTTGGCAGTGATTTTTGGTACCCAAAATTTGTTGGATACCAAAAAAATAAAATAAAAAAGGATGCAGCAGTGATGGAAAAAATGTTATTTAACGAAATTTATATATTTTATAACAAAATGTTAATAATTTTTTAATAAAGTGTGTGTGTTTCCCTTTTTTTCTCTTTTTTAAATTTTATTTAGGTAGTACTACTACTCCCAGCATGGAACAGACTGTTCCATGATGGGAGTAGTAGTACCTGTACTAATAGACATTTCGCCCCAGGTGTCAGTCGTGACACCCACTGCGAGCGTCCATAATATAGCAGGGATGTGGATTGGCTCTATACAGCGCTCACATCTCTGCTCTATACTCTGGCCAGTGATGTGAATAGAACATCACTCATTCATATTTTCCACCCAGAGTGGGGATTGGCCGGATGGTTGCAGCCAATTACTGCTCTGAGGGAAATATGAATAAGTGATGTTCTATTTACATCACTGGCCGGAGTATAGAGCAGAGATGCGAGCGCAGGAAAAAGCCGTTCCGCATCTCTGCTATAGAAAGGACAATCGCATCGGGTGTCAGTAGTGATACCCGCTGTGATCTGTTCTTACCTGCAGGTACTACTCCCATCATGGAGCACACTCTGCTCAATGCTGGGAGCTGTAGTATCTGCATTAATAGACAGATCGCAGCGAGTGTAACTTCTGACACTCGCTGCAATCTGTCTATTAATGCAGGTACTACAGCTCCCAGCATTGAGCACGCTCTGCTGGGAGTAATAGTACCTGCAGTTAAGGAAAGATCACAGCGGGTATCACTACTGACACCCGCTGTGATCCTCCTGTATAATGTATAGATGCGGCCGGCCGCTCTTCTATGGTCTCCAGCACTGATGTATATGTACACATATTCATATTTCCCACAGAGAGTTGTGATTGGCTGGAACCATCTGACCAATCACAGCTCTCTGCGGTATATATGAATAGATGTATATATACGGCAGTGCAGGGGACCATAGAAGAGCTGCTGGCCACATCTATACATTATACAGGAGAATCGCAACGGCGATCTGTCTATTAGTCCAGCTACTACTTCTCCCATCATGGAACAGTGTGTTCCATGCTGGGAATAGTAGTACTACCTAAAAAAAATGTAAAAAATAAAGAAAAAAGTAAAAAACACACACACACTACATTTTTATTATTATCGGCTATATTTTTAGGTCCGCACCCGCCCACATAAATTGATCCCTGTTTTAAAATTCATAAAAATTTTGTTATAAAAAAAGATAAATTTTGTTAGATACAATTTTTTCCTTCACTACTGTATCTTTTTTGTTTTGGTATCTCCATCACTTTTTTTGGATGACTAAAGTCCAAAAAAGAATAAAAACCGCCTACAAAAACGCCAAAGTTAAAACCCACATATCGTTTTTCTTAGCATTTTTTTCACTCCCATAGACTTCTATGGGAGAAAAACGCCACAAATTTTGCAAAAAAAAAAAATTGCCAGTGGCTCAACATGCTGTGATTTTGGAAAACCGCCAAGGAGCTAAAAAACACCACAAAAGAGTGAAAAAAATGCCAAAAGGATTAAAAAAATGCCAAAGTGAAAAACGTGGAAAGTGGAATAAGAATTTTCTCATAGATTTACAGCTAACATCTGGCCACAGCGTTTTTTGGCCAAAAAAGCCATGCGGCAGAATTGGCGTTTTTCTTGGCATTTTTCCCACAAAAAACAAGTAGAAACTTAGCCTAATAATCAGACCAGGAAAAGTTTAAGGACCTTAAAGAATACCTGTCATGATTTTGTAAAATTCTATAATCCTCCCAGTTCACTGCCCCCATCATGATAAACCACCCTCTGCCTTAATTTTTCTACCTTGATATTGCTCTGCATTTTTTGCTCAGTCTCAGTCAGATTCACAGACTGGAATGGGGCGTTACCCAGCAGGCATGACATCATCTGAGGCCATACAGTGGAGAACCTCCTCCTTCACTCTGCTACACACAGCCCAGAGCAGTTCTGTGTGCAGTTCTGTGTGTCTCCTTGTGCTCTATGGACTCCCAGGCAGAGAAGCAGATGTTCCATCAGCTTTTCCCGGAGTGTGGCAGCCTGTGGTAGCCTGCATGGAGCCCCGGGAGTCCCGGGCCTCCACCTCCCGTTCATCCAGGCTGGCGGGGGGTGGAGAGCAAACAGTGACAGCCATTATTCCGGCCAGGGGGGAGAAGATCTGGCAGAGTCTGCAGCAATGCAGGCTCTGCTCCCCAGGCGACGGGTGCCAGCCAGAGATCCAGCGGTGGAAGGAAGGCAAGGAGAAAAACTTGGTGTTGTGGGCTGAAAGAGGGCCAAAGGAATCCAGTGCGACATACTGCTCCCGCATGACTGGCGGTTTGCCAAGTATGAGCAGTGTGGTAAAGAGCTCATGCTGGCCAGAGAGGACCTGCGTGGGGCTCAGAATCTCGCAAACACAGGGTCCAAAAAGAACCGGCCTGAGCTGAAGAGAAGAATCACGGCGCTGAAAAGTGAGATCCTGAAGCTGGAGGAAAGGAGGGCAGATATCCTAGAGGGAAGCGGTCTCTTCAGAGAGAAACTGGAGAATGAAGACTGGTTTGCCGCCATGAAATCCCCAGGTAAGGTGAAAGTGGAGGTGGATGATGGGGAGAGTAGTGGCGGTGAAGAAAGTGAGGATGGTGGTGATGGTGTAAAGGAGGAGGAGAAGTTGGAGGAAAGTGTAAAGGTTGTGGAATATGATGCATTGCCTGTCCCTGCTCCCTATGACACCTGGACTCAGGACAGTTTCATCGAGCCGGTACAGGTGGTGCTACCGCTTTGTGAAAGTGAAGAGGAGGATGTGGAGAGTGAGGCTGGGGGATTGCTGAGGGCTATAGTGATGCAGGAGTCCCCAGCCCACCTACAGCACTTTACTTTTGAAGATGACCTGTGTGAGGATGTGGCAGTAAAGCGTAGGTCAAAGAAGCAGAAGATCCAAGAATCCGTGCAGTATGTGTTTGTTCTTTTCCAGCAGTCTGGGCCAGCTGCAAAGCTGGTTCAGGCTGCTGGGCCCCCCAGACTGCCAGACCCTGTTTCTGTGGTGGAACAGAGTCAGCATGGGGGGGGTACAGCATGGCGTCAGAAAAGGTAGCGGGCGCAATAGATGTGAAGCCCACCCAACCTGCTGGTAGGGAGGGGCAGGATGGGCTCATGGTGGGCAGCTCTGGGACTACAGGACTGCCCCAGGGTGGGGGGGGGGGCATGTCCAAATGACAGAGGCAAGTTTTGCTGCCGTGTGCTCGGGGGCGGTTCCCCAAGTGCTGTGGGCATTACCGGTGCTGCGGGCACTCCCTTGTGAGGGGGGGGAGTGTCCGGGCACCGGTGGCGGAGAGCGATAGATCCGTGTGCTCAGGGGAGGTCCTCCAATTACAGAGTGTTCTGCGGTCACTGCAGGGCACCCCCTCAGGGGGGGAGTGTCCGGGGCGGCGGCATCATCCGCAGAGCCCGTGTGGTCAGGCAAAGCAGTTGCTGGCACTGTGGGAGGAGCTGAGGTGCAACCGGTGGGGCAGCCCCAGACTCAGGGAGTAACATCATTCATGGAGGAGGAGCCATCGGCATCGACCCCAGCAGCTGCTAAGCCAGCACATAAGACAATACTGAAGCCAGCTATACTACAAGTCCCAGCCAGCCCAGAATCTATTAGTCAGAATAAGAGTGCAGGATGTGAGATTGATGGGTGTAGTAGTGTTGTGGATGAGAGGAGTGTATGTGGGAGTGTCAGTGGAGTGAATGTTGGTGGTAGTGGTAGTGGTATGAATGGGAAGTCAAGTATGGATGAAAATAAAGAGGATGAGAGTAGTGGTGTGAATGGTGGTTCTGGGTCTGGTTCTGGGTCTGGTCCGGCTGCCCCCCCCCCGTAGTGACTGTTCCTAGGAGCTATGCCAATGTCACTGCCGGGGGTTCAGGGGGGTCCCCGTCTCCATCTGGCTCTGGAAGCCTTTTGCAACAGCGCCTCCTGAAGGCTCTGTGTAGGGTCGGATCGATCCAGGTAGAGGGAAGGGGTGAGGTCGACTTGTCTTTCTGGATAGAGAGGCACGGTTTTGGGGCTTTCCTAGAGCGGAATGGGGAGCTGGTCCCTCCCAACAACCGGGCTGGACAATAATCAAAGGAATGTGGTCCGTCTGATTTGGAGGGGCGAGGATGCATGCCCACCTCACGCAAAAGTGGTTGAGCTCCTCCTTCAGATGGAATTCAGGGCAAGTGACATCTTTGCCCTGATTCACCCCTACGGTTCGTCTGAGTTTGATGTCAGTTTCATTCGGTCAGAGGATGCTCAAACTACGAAGTGGCAAAGAACGAGCCCGGCTGGCGGGATTTCGCCGTAAAGGCGATTTCCCGTCAGAACTCGGTCAAGAAGGTGACCGTTTTCATGCCTAACGAGTCACTTTCTTGTTATGACATCATGACCTGGCCCAAACGGTAGGGGGATGTGACGGACATGCCCAAGAAAAACTTGGATGAGCACCAGATCTGTTCCAGGGCCTGGACGTTTTCCGTCAAATTCAAGGATGGATGTGATAGGATCTAGGTCTTCTACCAGGGGCAGCCTAAGGTATGTCACAGGTGTGGCAGTCCCACCCATTTTAGCGCAGCCTGTACTGGTGGCCGCTCCGGCTGAGGAGAGCTGTGAAGTTGCCTTGACTGGGGATGGTACAGGCAAGGATGGGGGTGCAACAGGGTTTGTGAGGAGGAAAAAGGGCCCCGCCAAACTAAGGCGGGAGTAAAATCATAGAAGGAGTAGGGAGCTTGAGAGTGCCCAGGTGGCGGGGGGTAGCTTCAGCCCCTGCTCCTGAAGCTGGCCCTGTAACCGCTGAAGCCCTGGAGGAGAATGTGCTGGATGAGGAGATCAGGAGGCTGCGCAGAGAGGAAGGCAATATGGCTGACCCTTCTGATTCTTCCCACTATGAAAGTGTGGATGAGGAGAAAAAGAGTGAGAAAGTGATAAAAAAGAGGTCAGAGCCCTCTGTTCCTTGTACTATGGGCCAGGTCAAAAAACGGAAGCCTGACTGCCCCCACTCTGATTGATACCATCTCCTCCCTCTCCTTGGAGGGGGAGGGTGAGGGCGGGGTGCCTAGGGAGAAAGAGCTTCTGGGGGGAACTGGACCCTGTCCTATTGAGGCACCTTCCGTGGAGGGCAGGGCTAGACCAGGGCCAGACAGAGACAGGGATCAAATGGATCAATCTGAATCTAAAAAAAAAAGGTCCAAGAGTGGTCCTACCCTCTCATCTTCTTCTGCGGATGAGGGGGCAAAAAAGAATGGAAAACAAAAGTAAAGGGTGTGGCCGTCTAATTGTGGCTCATTAACATCTATGCCCCACAAACCAGGTGGGGCCGTAAAGATCTCTTTATGAAGATTAAGCCCTTTCTTTTTACGAGTCGGCAAGTGATTTTTGGAGGGGACTTCAATAATGTCACAAGGTCCCAATCTGCTGACTTATGACTTTGAGGCCCTTAATAATATAGTTAGGAAAGCTCGCCTAAAGGATGCCCACATCCAAAGCCCCTCAGGCCACCCGGGCTTCACCTTTCATTCAGTTAGCTGCAGGCCTGAGTTAGACAGGTTTTATTTAAAGGAGGAAGCCGTCTCTTCCGCAGGGAGGAAGCCGTCTCTTCCGCAGTGTCCGTGGTTGAGGTGGAGTTCTCCGATCACAGTGTGATTTTGTTTTCCTTGAATGTTTCAGAGACCCCCCCCCCCCCCGGATGGGTAGAGGCTATTGGAAGCTGAATTCGTCCCTTCTGGAGGAAGCGGAGGTAAGACAGTCCTGTGAGGATTTTCTTCAGAGTCAGGTACCTATACTGGACCTATGTAGTAGTAAGTCAGAGTGGTGGGAGATATTCAAGAAGCAGGTTGCAGGGTTCTTCAGCCAGCTCTCGAGCCTCAGGTACCTGAACAGGTATGGCCTGTATCAGGGTCTGAGGAGGAAACTCGAACTTCTCATCTTGACTGGAGGTAGCCAAAAGGGCAAGTCCTTGCTGATGAGGTGTCAGTACGATAGGCACGCATCTTTGGTTTTTGAGAGGGATTATGGGAGGTACTGCTTGCCCGACCCTTACAGAAACTGCAAGATGTCAGTGAGTAGTAAAGTCATTTCAGGACTGATTGATAGTACGGGATCTCTGAATCGGTCCAGATCAGGGATCTTGGAAGTCGCCAGATCCTTCTACTGGCACCTATTGGGAAGGAAGAATCTGGATCAGGATGTGATGTTGGGTTTCCTGGCTGAATCCATTCCTGAGCCAGGGGTAGACCCCTCTCTTGGCGTTTTGGCAGAAGAGATCAGGGAAGAGGAAGTGAGACTGGCGATCGAGGGGCTTGCCCCCTAAGAAGTTGCCAGGTCCGGATGGCTTAACATCCAAATGGGAGTCTTTAGCTCCCCTCTTGAGTGAGGTATTTAATGAGTGTCTCTCCTCGGGCACTCTGCCGAAGTCAATGAGGAGGTCAGCCCTGATTCTTCTCTCAAAGGGTAAAGATCCCAGCCGTATTGAGAATTGGAGGCCCATAGCTCTTCTCAATACAGACAGGAAGCTTCTGGTTAAGATACTATTTAATCGGTTGGTGAAGTTTGCACCCCGGCTCCTTTCGGAGGCCCAACACTGCACTGTTCCATAGAAGTGCTGTCCTTAGTGTCAGTGAGACAGTGGAGCGGAGTAGTGCAGGTCTCTGGAAGGGGTACTTGCTGTCCTTGGATCAGGCCAAAGTATTTTATTGGGTGAACCACGAGTACCTCTGGTCCGTCCTTCTGAGATATGGCTTACCGAGTACTTTTGTTTTTGTTATTTGGCTCAAGATCTTATATGCAGGGGCAGAGAGTTTCCCTCTGGTGAAGGGTTGGTCTGGCCGCTCTTTTGAGGTGGGGTACGGAGTCCGTCAGGGTTGTCCATTGAGCCCGCTCTTGTATGTGTTCGCGATTGATCCCTTCCTTAGGAGGGTGAGTCGCGGACCATTGGTGGGAGTCGGTATGAGTCTGGCGGAGCCGGCTGTCACTCAGAGAGTGGTGGCGTACCCTGACGATGTCACTATTTTCATCTCTCGTCGAGAGTGGTCGATGTGGTGATGTCGGAGGTGGACCGCTACTCGGAGGCATCCGGGTCTAAGATCAACCGGGATAAGTGTGAGAGTCTCTGGCTGGGAGGGGGGATCCCACGTTTGATCTCCCGGACACCCTTCAGGGGCCCCAAGAATCAGCAAAAGTCTTAGGTATCACATTAGGCCAGGATGATTATCCCACCAAAAACTGGGATGGTAAGCTCCAGGATGCCACTCAGAGGGTGAACCAGTGGAAGGGTTGGTCTTTGACCCTCAGGGAAAGGGTACCCCTGATCAAATCGTACCTGCTCCCTTTGTTTATCTATCCGGGCAGTGTATGTATCTTGCCAGAGGCCTACTATGCTAGGATCTGCAGCCTGTTTTTCCAAATGTTATGGGGGAACAGGATGAACCTAGTCAAGAGGGAGCTCATGTACCGCACGAGGAGACTAGGGGGTTTATCTATGGTAAACCCGGTGGTGTTCTTTACGAACATCTTCTTGAAAGCTAACATCGCAAACCTCTAGAAAGAGAGGGCTCCTCTGTGGGTACTCTCCTGCAGGGAATGGTTTCGGCCTTTCTTCCAGGAATGGGAGCGAGGAGGGCGACTGAAGGTCCTCCATACGCCCCATGGATATCTTCCGGCTTAGGCTACCCCAACTCTGAAGGCGATATGTCGGTGGAGTCTGGAAGTGTAGGAGATCAGGACCCAGTCAAGGCAGTTCCTTGACAAACGGGTTCTGTTGACCCACTTCAAGAAGCCTTTGGCGCTCTGGGACTGCCCAGGTCGGGATCTGAGGGTGGGGTTGTATCTTTTAAACTTGAAAAGGATCCCCCAGAAGTTTTGGGACTTGGTCTGGGTCTGCTTTCAGGGGAAGCTACATGTAAGGGACAACCTGAAGTACAGGAACTCTGATGACCGGGGATGTCCCCGAGAAGAGTGCGGGGACAAGCTAGAAAGCATGGACCACTTCCTGCTTCATTGTCCCTTTAATATAGGGGTTTACAACCGGGTGGGTACTTCCATCGGCCGGAGTCAACTTGACGGCCTTACCTATCTGGAGTGGGCTTATGGAGCATTTAGGAACTTGGGTGGCCGAGACTGGGGCACTTTATTCTTAGTTAGCTTAGTGGTTAGATACTACACATGGAATGCATGGTGTTTAGTGTCAACCCAACAGAAAATCCTCTCCGAGGTGGAGGTCTGTAGGAATATCACCGGTGACCTTGGGAAAATCAGGTCTTTGGAGTATGGCAGTCTTGGTACCAGTAGGGCTTCTCTCCTGTGGAGAGGGTTTTCTTTTGATGTGCCCTAGGTACTAGACCTTTTGGGTAGAGTACCTTTATTTTGGTTAGGGGAAGTGTTATAGGGATAGAGAAAGGGTGAGAGCAGGGTCAGTTTTAATGGAGGGATATAAATAGGGAGAATTGTAGGGGGAGTTAGGGAAAGAGTTTAAAATTATTTTGATGTATCAAGTCTGCCATACTTCTTCCCGCTGGTGGGCTAATGCATGTGCACGCTAGCTTTTTGTTTTGTTTTAAGCTGATACGTTATGAAGGGCTTACATGGGACCAAACTTGGGCCTAAAGTGGGTTGTGGTTCAGTGTGTATAAGTTTGTGTATAAGGTGGTTGGGAGGAGTGCTAGGTGGGGAGGGTGTATTTGTGGGTGGGGGTGTTTTTCTTCTTTGGGGGACCTGACATGGGTCAGTTAAGGACAGGACTTTGTGAACTGTTCGAACGGTATGGACTCTGACCCATATACAGGAGGGGTGGTGTGGGTGAGGTTACAGTTTTAGTGTAGGGATTTTCCTAGGATTTTCTATTGATTTTGTAAGCGTTTTCTGTAGTGCATAATATTTTATATTTTATTTATATATTATATTTAGTGATTTTGTAAATATATTGTGTTTTATATCTATTTTGTTTCATATTATAGTAGTTATGGCAGTTGGACCAGCAGTTGTGTTGATATGTGGTTTATGTGGTTTATTTGGTGTATTTCAGTCTAGGCTTTTTTTTTTTTTTTTTTTTTTTTTAAAATAGCCGGATAATGCTTATGTTTATTTTGATACGCCAAGTTGTGCAATTTTTATGTTAGTTTTCAGTATGGATGTGTGAGTGTGCTGATTTGATAGTTTTGTTCTGTTTTTGGTATTTTCACTAGTCTCGGATGAGGATTCAGTTAATTAATTTGGTCTAGTTTTGTAAGTGAATGTGTGTGTGATATGATTATTTTTATTATTGTTTTTATTAAAATATGCTTGTTATGTTTCTGTTTGTTTTCTTGTTGTGTGTTTCCAAGTATGGATGGTTTTGTGTTATAGCTGGGTAATGCTAAATGTTATGTTTTATTTTAAACCAAGTTGTGCTATTTTTATATTCATTTTTGGTACGCGTGTGTGTTGATTAAATAGTTTGGGCATATTTTAGTATTTTAGTAAAGCTGGGCTGGCCGGTTAGGCAGGGTTTTGTTTTTTGTTCTAGAGTATTTCTTTATGTTATAGCTGGTTAAGCTTGCTTTGTTTTGTGTTTTTGTATTTGATAAGTTTTGTATATTTCTAACAAAAAAGAGTTTCAGTGTTGAGATGAGCTATGATTGGATGAAGCTGCACACACACTCCTCAGCATTTCCTGCTTTTGGACTTCTGCCAGGCCAGCAGGAGTCCAAAGTCTGTGCAAGAGATGGGGGGGAGGGGGGGATGTGCTTTGGACAAGTAGGGAGATGCCTAGTGGCAGCTTTTTAAAACACAAATAAAATATAGAAAACTTCATTTTTTCAAAGTACATTAGAAATATTGTTTATTTACCTTAAGGAGGGCAATAGCAAAACATTTTTTAATGACAGTGGCCAACATTTATCATTGTAGTGTAAGTGAAGCATTTTTTACACCTTTTTTTTTTGTGCTGGTAATGTGTAGGAACACCAAATTTATTAAATGTTCAAAGAGCATTTGATAAATGTTGTGCAGGTCCACATTTTCTGACATTTCTTTCTTCACATACACCAAAAAGCTACACAAAGTCTGGGCTTGTGTAACTTTAGAGACTTTTCAGTGGCTTTGCGCCTTTTTTGCTCCTTTTCACAAAAAGGCGCAGTTGATAAAACACTTCTATATCATGTGTATTGCCAAAATCAGTGGATTACAGCTCAAAATCAGCAGAAATGTGTAAACCAAAAGGTGCAAAAAAAAAGGCGCAAAAAACCCTGCATGCTCATTTTTTTGCCCCTTTTTAGACACATGAAAAAAGGAGTGTATACAGATCCATGATGAAAGATTAGCAACATTTGATTAACATGTAAATCCAAAATCCAGATACAAACATTTAAAACCAAATAAAATACATATAACTGTATAGAGCGCAGATACAACTGCAGAACTGCAGCCACAGAGGCAGAGAAAATGAAGGGTGGTCTGGTGGGACTCAAATGCTACCATAGATGTGACTAAAATGATATAGAGAAAAACCTACAGTAGATGCCCAAAAAGAAAATAGCAATAAAAGTAATGTGGGGAGGTAGACAAAAATAAAGTCCCGTCCAAAAGCACAGTGGTCAACTAAACAATAGTAGGTATAAATAAGGCAAAATAAAAGAGTCACAGCAAAGAGTACCAAGCACAAATAAACAATATACAGGTAATAGTTACCAAGAAACAGAGTGATACACGTGCACCAGACCACCCTCACCCAATGTTTCACCAATGAGGCTTCTTCCGGGGCATAATCAGGGTGAGTGGATGGCTATGTTTTATATAGATAAACGACCAATCAAGGCTCTGAATGAAGGTCATGTGATCTATCAAAGGTTAGAAGCACTTCCGGGCTTACCTACGTATCAGGCCGGGATAGTGCACCGAGGAATTAATGCGAACAGCTGGTGTGTCCACCGGGATGGCACATCGTGCCACACAAAGCAGTGCATGCGCATCACAGACATCTCACGTCAGCTGATCGTGACATCCAAGACGATGCGCCTCTATGTGGGAGCACTGGGTGTGTGATGTAGTCGTCACATGATCCAGCAGAACTCTGTTGCCAGGGACGCAAAATAGACAGACTCCAGTGTCTATCATTCCGCCCAGTGGGCGGAACCACAGACAACATCCATATAGATGCAAATGTCTAGGATTCCGCCCAAATGGGCGGAACACTGGACAACATCTCCTCTGGAGCGAGTCATAGGGGAAATCAACTGACCCAGCCTACGCATTAGCCCAATAGCTAAGGACACAAAGGAAATTGACTCAAATGTCTAGAGTTCCGCCCACATAGGCAGGACTATAGACAGCATGAATCAGATTCCAGTTAAGGGAATTAATACAACACCCAAATCTATGGTCCAATGGTCAATTAGACCAAGGTAATGGGGTTGAAGGCGTAGTGCCTGGAAATAAGGGGCATATTGCCTATGGCTAAAAATAGTATTTAAGGGTCCCAAATTGAATAAAATGAGTGCCGGATTAACAAAATATAAATATCGATGTGGATAATAGATAGAAAAATCCCCTACCACAAGTGTTCCTGTCTACTGAACCGTAAGTGTTACAGTAAAATCTGGCCATGGATCCCGCTGAGGTATCTCTGCCTGAAGTTGCAGATCTTCCCTCCTTTGTGGTGCAACAGTCAAAGGAGTTGGCCCAACAGGCGCAGCAGCTCACTCAGTTGTCTGCAATGATGCAGCAGTTATTGGCCATACAACAGCAGCAACAGCCGCAACCAGCTCAAGTTTCTCCACCTACTCCTGCAGCATCTTCTGGGTCCAAGTTACGATTACCTTTACCCTTGAAGTACAATGGGGTTCCGAAGTTGTGTAGGGGCTTCATTACACAGTGCTCCTTACATCTGGAGCTCATCTCTGACCAGTTCCCGAGGGAACGAGCTAAGGTGGCCTATGGCCTCAGTCTGAGGTCCGGAAAAGCCCTGGCCTGGGCTACTCCTCTTTGGGACCACGGTGACCCGATCTCCTCCAATCTGATGGCCTTTCTCGCTGAATTTCCACAGTGTATTTGAGGAACCCGCACGTGCTTCTTCGGCTGAGACGACGTTATTAAAACTCTATCAAGGGAATTCCTCCATTGGTGACTATGGGGTTCAATTCCGCACTCTTGCCTCTGAACTGGCATAGAATGATGAGGCCTTGTGTGCTTCTTTCAAAAAAGGACTGTCCAGCAGGATTAAAGATGCTCTTGCTGCACGTGATCCTCCGTCCTCCTTGATTGAACTTATCCACCTGGCTACACGTATTGATGTGCGTTTTGCTGAGCGACAGGAGGAGCTTCATTTGGAGAGACAACCTGTCCGAACACAGCAATATCCTCGCTTGGTGCCTGTCTTCCAACGTCCTTCTCTACAGACTCCTGTGCCTCTTGTTGAAGAGGCTATGCAAGTGGATCCTGATGCAACAGGAGAAATCTCAACGTTGCAGAGAGAATTTGTGCCTGTACTGTGCTAGTCCGGAGCACTTCATCAAAGACTGTAATGTTCGTCCTTAGCAGCCGGGAAACGTTCGCACCTAGGGCACGTGGGAGAGGCGTCTCTAGGTGTGAATACTACCTCTCCTTGCTTGACCATTATGGTACAAGTCTCCACTTCTGCCAAGTCTTCCTTCAGCGCTACAGCATTTTTGGACGCTGGTTCCGCAGGCGACTTTATTGATGCTTCTTTGGTCCATAAACATCATCTTCCTATTACTCGGCTAGCCAAGCCTTTGTTCAACTCCTCTGTTAACTGACAAAACTTGGACTGTAAGGTGCTTTTCCGTACTGTGCCTCTCGTCATGCAAGTGGGAGTCTTGCATAAAGAAAATATTGAATTCTATGTACTTCAGAGCTTCTTCTTGGCCTTAATTGGCTCGAACGTCATTCTCCTCACCTAGATTGGAGAACTGGAGAAATTTTGCGCTGGGGACAGTTATGTCAAAATCTTTGTCTCAGGTCAGTCCAGCCTAAAGTTGTTTCTTGTCCTCCTCTGTTGCATGGTCTGCCTCCACCTTACCAAGACTTTTCAGATGTATTCTGCATGAAACAGGCCGAATCCTTGCCTTCACATTGTCCTTACGATTGCCCCATTGATCTACTGCCTGGTACCACTCCTCCTCGTGGAACAATTTACTCGTTGTTGGTTCTTGAGACCAAAGCCATGGCAGAGTATATCCAGAAGAACCTCTAAAAGGGATTCATCCATAAGTCCTCTTCTCCTGCTGGAGCAAGGTTTCTTCTTTGTGGGGAAAAAGGATGGTTCTGGTTCTCTCCGTCCATGTATTGACTACAGGGGACTTAACAAAATCACTGTCCGAAATTGTTATCCACTTCCTCTTATCTCTGAACTTTTAGACCGTCTCCGTGGAACCAGGGTCTTCTCCAAGTTGGAATTGCGGGGTGCATATAACCTTATTCGTATCCGCAAGGGAGATGAATGGAAAACAGCCTTCAATACTCGTGATGGACATTTCGAATATCTTGTGATGCCTTTTGGTCTTTGCAATGCTCCTGCCGTTTTTCAAGAATTTGTTAATGCTATATTCCAAGATCTTCTCTTCACCTGTGTTGTCGTGTACCTAGATGACATCTTTATCTTCTCTACCAACTTAGGGGAACATCGTACTCCTGTTCGTCTGGTTCTACAACACCTCTGGAAGAATCATCTCTACGCCAAACTGGAGAAATGTCTGTTCGAGAAATCAAGTCTTCCGTTTCTCGGCTACATCGTTTCCCATCAAGACCTGCAGATGGATCCAGAAAAGTTGTCTGCGGTACTGGATTGGCCTTGTCCTTCGGGCCTACGGGCTATTCAACGCTTTCTGGGCAAGATAGTAACTTGTGGTTTTCCTTTAAGGTAACAAGATCCTTCATGATTAAATCTTAAAACTGGTCCAAGACAGGTGGTCGTGTGTGAACGGGGTAGAAGTCCGGATTTTTAGTAGAAAAGTGCTGAGATTTGCTGATTGCATCAGATGTGTTACTTGCCTCCATCTCAAGCATATGTAAGTCCCGATGTAAGTCGGCAATTTTCTCATCCAAGGATTTTAAAATCGGATCTGGTTACGCTACTATGTGTGAATCATGTCCAACAAAGACTTCTGTATTAATTTGCATGCCCTGATCAGCACAGGTTAAAAAGTGCTTTTTAACAGTTAGCAGATGAACAAATTTGTTTACGTCAAGGATGGTGATTAGTGATATGATATGATGAGATGTTTACAACTTGATTATCCTGCTCTTTTATGTTTTTTTTGTTTTGTTGCGTTCTGAGGCCCTTGTTTTTGTGTTTTCTCCCTGCACTCCTGACTGTTTTTTTGGCCATTTCTTTCGTTCATTTCTTTGGGATACATTCACACTAGGCTCCATTCTGCTCCAGTATCTGATGTTTCTGATAAATCAGTTGTGCTATCAGATGAACTTTGGTCTGTGGAGGTAAAACTGACATGAGTATATTTAAGTTTTTTTGTTATGACCTTTTTCAATATGAATTTAGGGTTGGAGAAAATATTTTTCCAATTCCCCCAGTTGTATTCAGTATTTGTACGAAAATCATATTTGTCTCTTCGGAATTTTTTATTTTTATTTTATTTTTTGTTTAATGATATTCTTTGTGATTTCTTCTTATAGTTTTTTGTCAGTCCACAAATTCCTGTTTGGAAATACATGGTCTTAGTTTGTAGTTAGTTTGTAGATTTAATATCTGATGTTACTTCCTGTAATAGGGATTCTTCCTATTCCACAAGTAGTTCTATTAGTTTTAGGGTGCGTTCCCACAGGGCGTATACGCCCTGTGGGAACGCACCCTTATAGAACTCCCTGTAGGGATTTTCTTTAGTCGTAATCCTCTTGGCACTGTTACGCCGAGCGCTCCGGGTCCCCGCTCCCCCCCGGAGCGCTCACAGCATTCTCCTATTCGCAGTGCCCGGTCAGACCTGCCGACCGGGTGCGCTGCGATAATGTTCCCAGCCGGGATGCGATTCGCAATGCGGGACGCGCCCGCTCGCGATGCGCATCCCGACTCGCTTACCAGACCCGTTCCCCGTCTGTGCAGTCCCGGCGCGCGCGGCCCCGCTCCTTAGGGCACGGGCGCGCTGTTTCTTTGCGATTTAAAGGGCCGGTGCGCCACTGATTGGCGCATGAGGTTTTAATCAGTACCTTCGCCTGTGCACTTCCCTACTTATACCTCACTTCCCCTGCACTCCCTTGCCGGATCTTGTTGCCATTGTGCCAGTGAAAGCATTTCCTTGTGTGTTCCTAGCCTGTGTTCCAGACCTCCTGCCGTTGCCCCTGACTACGATCCTTGCTGCCTGCCCTGACCTTCTGCTACGTCCGACCTTGCTCTTGTCTACTCCCTTGTACCGCGCTTATCTCAGCAGTCAGAGAGGTTGAGCCGTTGCCGGTGGATACGACCTGGTTGCTACCGCCGCTGCAAGACCATCCCGCTTTGCGGCGGGCTCTGGTGAATACCAGTAGCAACTTAGAACCGGTCCACCGACACGGTCCACGCCAATCCCTCTCTGGCACAGAGGATCCACCTCCAGCCAGCCGAATCGTGACAGTAGATCCGGCCATGGATTCCGCTGAGGTCCCGCTGCCAGTTGTCGATGACCTCACCACGGTGGTCGCCCAGCAGTCGCAATAGATAGAGCAACAAGGCCACCAGCTGTCTCAACTGACCGTGATGCTACAGCAGCTACTACCACAGCTTCAGCAACCATCTCCTCCGCCAGCTCCTGCACCTCCTCCGCAGCGAGTGGCCGCATCCAGCCTCCGTTTATCTTTGCCGGACAAATTTGATGGGGACTCTAAATTTTGCCGTGGTTTTCTTTCACAATGTTCCCTGCATTTGGAGATGATGTCGGACCAGTTTCCAACTGAAAGGTCAAAGGTGGCTTTCGTAGTCAGCCTTCTGTCTGGGAAAGCCCTGTCATGGGCCACACCGCTCTGGGACCGCAATGATCCTGTCACTGCCTCTGTACACTCTTTCTTCACAGAGAATTGAAGTGTCTTCGAGGAACCTACCCGAGCCTCTTCTGCCGAGACTGCCCTGCTGAACCTGGTCCAGGGTAATTCTTCTGTTGGCGAGTACGCCATCCAATTCCGTACTCTCGCCTCCGAATTGTCCTGGAATAACGAGGCCCTCTGCGCGACCTTTAAAAAAGGCCTATCCAGTAACATCAAAGATGTGCTGGCCGCACGAGAAATCCCTGCTAACCTGCATGAACTTATTCATCTTGCCACCCGCATTGACATGCGTTTTTCCGAAAGGCGTCAAGAGCTCCGCCAGGATATGGACTTTGTTTGCACAAGGCGGTTTCTCTCCCCGGCTCCTCTCTCCTCTGGTCCACTGCAATCCGTTCCTGTGCCTTCCGCCGTGGAGGCTATGCAAGTTGACCGGTCTCGCTTGACATCTCAAGAGAGGACACGACGCCGCATGGAGAACCTTTGCCTGTACTGTGCCAGTACCGAACATTTCTTGAAGGATTGTCCTATCCGACCTCCACGTCAGGAAAGACGCACGCTGACTCCGCACAAAGGTGAGACAGCTCTTGATGTGAACTCTGCTTCTCCACGTCTTACTGTGCCTGTGCGGATTTCTTCTTCTACCTTCTCCTTCTCAGTGATGGCCTTCTTGGATTCCGGATCTGCAGGAAATTTTATTTTGGCCTCTTTCATCAACAGGTTCAACATCCCGGTGACCAGTCTCGCCAGACCCCTCTTCATCGCCTCTGTTAATAATGAAAGATTGGACTGTACTGTGCGTTACCGCACGGAACCCCTCTTAATGTGCATCGGACCCCATCACGAAAAAATTTAATTTCTGGTCCTCTCTAACTGCACTTCGGAAATTCTTCTTGGATTACCGTGGCTTCAACGCCATTCCCCAACCCTCGATTGGACCACCGGGGAAATCAAGAACTGGGGTACTTCCTGCCACAAGGACTGTCTTAAGCCTGCTCCCTGTACTGTCAGTCAAGACCCTGTGGTTCGTCCGATATCTGGTCTCCCCAAGGCCTATCTGGATTATGCTGATGTTTTTTGCAAAAAGCAAGCAGAGACTTTGCCTCCTCACAGGCCTTATGACTGTCCTTTATACCTCCTCCCTGGTACTACTCCACCCCAGGGCAGAATCTATCCTCTGTCTGCTCCGGAAACACAAGCCATGTCGGAGTACATCCAAGAGAATTTAAAAAAAGGGGTTTATCCGCAAGTCTTCCTCCCCTGCCGCAGCTGGATTTTTTTTCGTTTCCAAAAAAGATGGCTCCTTACGCCCTTGCATTGATTACCGCGGACTTAATAAAATCATTGTAAAAAACCGCTATCCCCTACCTCTTATCTCGGAACTCTTTGATCGCCTACGAGGCGCTCACATCTTTACCAAGCTGGACTTAAGAGGTGCATATAATCTCATCGCATCAGGGAGTGGGACGAGTGGAAGACCGCATTTAACACCAGAGATGGACACTTTGAATATCTGGTTATGCCCTTTGGGCTTTGCAACGCCCCTGCCGTCTTCCAAGACTTTGTAAATGAAATTTTTCGTGATCTTCTATATACCTGTGTTGTGGTTTACCTAGACGATATTCTGATTTTTTCTGCTAACCTAGAAGAACACCGCCAGCATGTCCGCATGGTTCTTCAGAGACTTCGGGACAATCAATTATATGCCAAAATGGAAAAATGTCTCTTTGAATGTCAATCTCTTCCCTTCCTAGGATACTTAGTCTCTGGTCAGGGACTACAAATGGACCCAGATAAACTATCAGCCGTATTGGATTGGCCACGCCCCTCCGGACTCCGTGCTATCCAACGTTTTTTGGGGTTTGCCAATTATTACAGACAATTTATTCCGCACTTTTCCACTATTGTGGCTCCTATCGTGGCCCTAACCAAGAAAAACGCCAACCCTAAGTCCTGGCCTCCTCAAGCGGAAGACGCATTCAATCATCTCAAGACTGCCTTTTCTTCTGCTCCCGTACTCTCCAGACCTGATCCATCTAAGCCCTTCTCGCTGGAGGTAGACGCCTCCTCGTGGGAGCTGGAGCAGTACGCCTACAAAAAAATTCTTCCGGACATGCTGTTACTTGTGGTTTCTTTTCTAGGACCTTCTCTCCGGCGGAGAAAAACTACTCCATTGGTGATCGAGAACTACTGGCCATAAAATTGTCGCTTGAGGAATGGAGGCACCTGCTGGAGGAATCCAAATATCCAGTTATTATATACACTGATCACAAGAATCTCTCTTATCTTCAGTCTGCCCAACGTCTGAACCCTCGCCAGGCTAGGTGGTCATTGTTCTTTGCCCGTTTTAACTTTGAAATTCATTTTCGCCCTGCTGACAAGAACATTAGGGCTGATGCCCTCTCTCGTTCATCGGATGCCTCTGAAGTGGAAGCTTCCCCGCAACACATTATTCCTCCGGACTGTCTGATCTCCACTTCTCCAGCTTCCATCAGACAAACTCCTCCAGGGAAAACCTTCGTCTCTCCACGCCAGCGCCTCAGGATTCTCAAGTGGGGACACTCCTCACACCTCGCAGGCCATGCTGGCATCAAAAAATCCATCCAGCTCATCTCTCGATTTTATTGGTGGCCTACCCTGGAAGCTGATGTTGTTGATTTCGTGCGGGCTTGTACAGTCTGTGCCCGGGACAAGACCCCTCGCCAGAAGCCTGCTGGTTTCCTCCATCCTCTGCCTGTTCCTGAACGACTATGGTCTCAGATTGGTATGGACTTTATTACTGACTTACCTTTATCCCATGGCAACACAGTTATTTGGGTGGTCGTTGATCGATTCTCCAAGATGGCACATTTTATCCCTCTTCCAGGTCTTCCTTCTGCGCCTCAGTTGGCGAAACAATTTTTTATACACATTTTTCGCCTTCACGGGCTGCCCACGCATATCGTCTCGGATAGAGGCGTTCAATTTGTGTCCAAATTCTGGAGGGCCCTCTGTAATCAGCTCAAAATCAAATTAAACTTCTCGTCTTCTTATCATCCCCAATCCAATGGGCAAGTGGAAAGAATTAATCAGGTTCTGGGTGACTATTTGCGACATCTTGTTTCCTCCTGCCAGGATGACTGGGCAGATCTTCTACCCTGGGCCGAATTCTCGTACAATTTCAGAGTCTCTGAATCTTCCGCTAAATCCCCATTCTTTGTGGTGTACGGCCGTCACCCTCTTCCCCCCCCTTCCCACTCCCATGCCCTCTGGTTTGCCCGCTGTTGATGAGGTGACTCGGGACTTCTCCACCATATGGAAAGAGACTCAAAATTCTCTCTTACAGGCTTCATCCCGGATGAAAAAACATACCGATAGGAAAAGAAGAATTCCCCCCATTTTTTCTCCCGGAGACAAAGTATGGCTCTCCGCCAAGTATGTCCGCTTTCGTGTCCCCAGTTATAAACTGGGACCACGTTATCTTGGTCCTTTCAAAATCAAGTGCCAAATCAACCCTGTCTCTTACAAACTCCTTCTTCCTCCTTCTCTCCGTATTCCCAATGCTTTCCATGTCTCTCTCTCCTTAAACCACTCATCCTTAACTGCTTCTCTCCCAAAGTTGTTTCTCCCACTCCAGTTTCCGGGTCCTCAGACGTTTTTTCGGTGAAAGAAATTCTGGCATCCATGACGGTCAGAGGTAAAAAAAAATTTTTGGTTGATTGGGAGAATTGCGGCCCAGAGGAGAGATCATGGGAAACTGAGGACAACATCCTGGACAAGAATCTTGTCCTCAAATTCTCAGGTTCCAAAAAGAGGGGGAGACCCAAGGGGAGGGGGGTACTGTTACGCCGAGCGCTCCGGGTCCCCGCTCCTCCCCGGAGCGCTCACAGCGTTCTCCTATTCGCAGCGCCCCGGTCAGACCTGCCGACCGGGTGCGCTGCGATAATGTTCCCAGCCGGGATGCGATTCGCGATGCGGGACGCGCCCGCTCGCGATGCGCATCCCGACTCGCTTACCAGACCCGTTCCCCGTCTGTGCTGTCCCGGCGCGCGCGGCCCCGCTCCTTAGGGCACGCGCGCGCCGGGTCTTTGCTATTTAAAGGGCCGGTGCACCACTGATTGGCGCATGAGGTTTTAATCAGTACCTTCACCTGTGCACTTCCCTACTTATACCTCACTTCCACTGCACTCACTTGCCGGATCTTGTTGCCATTGTGCCAGTGAAAGCGTTTCCTTGTGTGTTCCTAGCCTGTGTTCCAGACCTCCTGCCGTTGCCCCTGACTACGATCCTTGCTGCCTGCCCTGACCTTCTGCTACGTCCGACCTTGCTCTTGTCTACTCCCTTGTACCGCGCTTTTCTCAGCAGTCAGAGAGGTTGAGCCGTTGCCGGTGGACACGACCTGGTTGCTACCACCGCTGCAAGACCATCCCGCTTTGCGGCGGGCTCTGGTGAATACCAGTAGCAACTTAGAACCGGTCCACCGACACGGTCCACGCCAATCCCTCTCTGGCACAGAGGATCCACCTCCAGCCAGCCGAATCGTGACAGGCACTATATATGTTTTTAAATATAGGTTTTTAAATTTGTTACATCCTACCACAGTTTTGTTTCTTTTACTTATAATTTTTCCAAACTATGCATAAGACAATTAATATTAAAGTCCAATGAAAAACTGTCACCACAAAAAAATATGTGCACGCTCTGTGCAATCATCTATATTTCTTAATGCTTGCATGGGTGTAGTAGTATCCTCATTAGTTCCCTTCTGCCATTGTAATCAGGAATCATAAAAACAGGGAGCACAAAGTATGGAGGCATGTACAAAGTTTATGTATAGAAACAAGTAGGTATTCAGCTCACCTGTTTCAAACGTGCATGGCCAGACTCAGAGTTCAAAGCAGATACCATAGGGAAGAGTGCAGCCAGCACTGAGTAAAAACATTCTGTTTATTTGATCATCATTAAAAATCCATAGGAAGACAGGGAATATGAGCACAAGGGCAAAAGTGCATAGTGGTGTGGAAAACACCTCTAGAAGCCGATGCGTTTCATGTCAATCGACCTTTAGTCATGACATACATGTTGTCTCTTTGACACACTCATTTATACTGAATGAGCACTGGATCGACCTCCCAGAAGGGGAGGGGAACCGGATCCAGCTCATTACTAGACAAAAAACTTGCTTTACAAATCTTAATAATTTACAAATTTACAAATCTGTTTAACTTTCCGACACCAGTTAAATTGAAAACATTTGTGTTCCACTGAAGTATCCCTTTAACCCGATAACGACCATGGACATCTATGCTCGTCCAATGGCTGTTAACGGGGTATGACGCGGGCTCTCGACTCGAGCCTGCGTCAATAGCCCTCAAGACGTGGTGCTCCTGACTCAGGGACGGCGTTAATAACCAACATCGCGCGATCGGCGCAGCTGGCTATTAACCCTTTAGACCGCTGCTGTCAAAGTTGACAGCGGCGTCTAAAGGTGCCTGTATACCGTCCCTGGTGGTCCAGTGGGGTGGATCGATCCGCTGGGGCGATCCGCTGCTGAGGTAGCCTGAGGGCTTACTTCATGTCCTGTCCCAGCTCCGGCGCTCAGAATGATAAAGCCTGGCAGGACCAGGCTTTATTAATCGAGCGCAGAGTACACAGATCAATGTGATTCTATGTAACCCCTTTGATCTGAATGAGGAATGAAATTATTCCTCCGAAAAGTCCCTTAAGGGGACTAAAAGTGTAAAAAATAAATAAATAAATAAAAGTTTAAAAACACACACATTAACCCCTTCCTTATTAAAAGTTTAAATCACCCACCGTTTCCCAAATTCCATATAAAAAATATGTAAACATAATAAAAATAAAAATGTGAATTCGGGTAGAAAAACAGACATGGTGCACATCTACAATCTTGTATAATGATCTGATTGCTTCTCAGCATAATATCAAAAACTAACAGGTTGTTAGTATACATTTTTGATCAAAAAGTACAAGTCCACTCGCCACGTCAAGGCCACCTATCCAGAGTGGGTCCCTAACGTCCCTAGCATAAAATGGCGCAGCACCGGGCGGCGACCACCACCGCAGCGACGCCAATGCCCACAGGGGGGGAACGACCCACCGGCAGAGCAGCCCCAATGCCACTCAAACCAGTCCATGGGCCGCACCCCCCACGGCGCCACGGCAGCAACGGACACCGCACAGCACCACACCAGTGTGAACAGGGATGTAATAGCTCACTTACCATACTCTCCCAGTCAGACTGGGAGGCAGCTAGGAAAGAAATGGCCCATGTGCAGCTAACTACTGCTTATATATATAATTAAAATAAACATATATGGTATTGCCACGTGCGTAAATGTCCGAACTATAAAAATATATCGTAAATTAAACCGCACAGTCAATGGCATACGCACAAAAAAATTCCAAAGTCCAAAATAGCGTATTTTTGGTCACTTTCATACCATAAAAAAAGGAATACAAAGCGATCAAAAAGTCAGATCAAAACAAAAATGGTATCGATTAAAACTTCAGATCACGGCACCAAAAATTAGCCCTCATACCACCCCGTACACGGAAAAATAAAAAAGTTATAGTGGTCAGAAGAACAATTTTAAATGTATTAATTTTCGTGCATGTAGTTATGATTTTTTTCAAAAGTACGATAAGATCAAACCTAAGTAGGGTATCATTTTAATCGTATGGATGTACAGAATAAAGATAAAGTGTAATTTTTACCGAAAAATGCATGGCGTAGAAACGGAAGCCCCCAAAATTTACAAAATGGTGTTTTTTCTTCAGTTTTGTTGCTCAATAATTTTTTTTTTCCGTTTCGCTGTAGACTTTGGGGTAAAATGACTGATATCCTGACAAAGTAGAATTGGTGGCGCAAAAAATAAGCCATCATATGGATTTTTAGGTGCAAAATTGAATGGGTCATGATTTTTAAAAGGTGAGGAGGAAAAAACGAAAGTGCAAAAACAGACAAACGCTGTGAAAGGGGTTAATATCTACTGTGAAAGATTGTTTGGGTGTCTGATCCTGAATGATTCATATACTGTAAGCAGCATTCTGTAGTAAAGGTATGTATGTCATGTGATGGAACCTGCTTGTATAGAACCTGCTTCTATTCACAAAGACATAAATATTAATAACATATAACTGACTGGATATAGCCATGTAATAAACCAATGCCTGTGGAGGAACAAGAGACTTCATCATAGCACCAAGTGCTGGTATTGGATAATTTTGTATACTTGGGTACTGTGGAGAAGCTCTGCCTACAGTCTCTTTTGCAATTATATACAGTATATGTGTGTGTCGGGGCAGGGTGATTAAAGGAGATGTTCTACCATCAAAAAACACCAATTGTCAGCTATGGACTGGCACAAGCATTTCGAACCATCTGGAGCCAAGGCATCACCATTAAAACACAATGCCTTGGTTGTCCTAGGCTCAAGATGCACAGGCCCTGCTCTTCCACTGGTGTGATGTCACTCTCTCAGTTTCCTTAAAGGGGCACTCCAGTGGAAAACTTTTTTTTTTTTTTTTATCAACTGGTGCCAGAAAGTTAAACAGATTTGTAAATTACTTCTATTAAAAAATCTTAATCCTTCCAGTACTTATTAGCTGCTGTGTTTTTGGAACACAGAGCTCTCTGCTGACATCATGACCACCGTGCTCTCTGCTGACACCATTTTATATAGCTTTATATGTTCTTTTTCCTTTTCTGAGCAAAATTCTTTTTCTGCGTTTCATTTTCCAACAGCCGTAACTTTTTTATTTTTTGTCCGACGCCATTGAGTAAGGGCTTATTTTTTGCGGGATGAGCTGTACTTTTTATTGGTATAATTTTTGTGCTACGTGCTACCTTTTTGATGTTTTGTAAATGGCGTTCACCATGCGGGATAATTTACATTATAGTTTTACAGTAAACGTCATTACAGACATGGCAATACCTATTATGTATATGATTTGTGTTTTTGATCTTTTTTGGTGATAATATAGGGCTTTTATTGGGAAAGGGGCATTTTTTAACTTTTTTTTTTACACTTCATACTTTTATTGAAGAACTTTTTATTAAATTTTTTACAGGTTATACTATGCTGCAATACATTTGTTCTGCAGCACAGTATAACCTCATGAGCTGCACACAGTACAGCCTGTGCGATCCAGCCTCTGGCTGGATCTCACAGGCTTCCGTAGCAGGCAGACAGGAGGTCATGATCTGACCTCCTGCTGCCATAGCAACCAACGGCGATCTTCAATCGTATCGCGGCGGCGCCGTTGGAGAACAGGGGAGAGCGCTCCCCCTGTCAACACCATAGATGCCGTGATCAGGATTGATCAAGGCACCTAGGGGGTTAATGCTGCCAGGACCGGCGTGATCGCGGCTTCGGCAGCTGCGGCGGGACTCCGGCTGTGATTAACAGCCGGGTCCCGTCGCCGATCTCCTGCGCTGCCCGTGGCAGTACTGGAGATCGCTATGATGTATGCATACGTCCAAATGCAGGAACGTGTCGGATGCTTGGACGTATGCATACATCATATAGCGGGAAGGGGTTAAGGACACCTGGTCGGTCCCGGCTGCTAATGATAGCCGGGACTCTGGGCTAATAGCACGCAGCACAGATCATTGTGAAGCACGCTATTAACCCTTCAGACGTGGCGATCAAAGTTGATCACCGCGTTGAAACTAAAGTAAAAGCTTCCCCGCAGCTCAGTCGGGCTGATTGGGACTATCGCAATAAAATCACGATGTCATGATCAGCTAGGACGCGAGCGGAGCCCCTCTTACCTTGCTCCGTCGCTATGGCTTTGCAGGATCAGGGTAAAAGATCAGTGTGCGCAGTGTTATAGCCCCCTGTGGGAGCTATAACGCTGCAAAAAAAAAGTGAAAAAAAAGTTAATAAAGGTCATTTAACCCCTTCCCTACTAAAAGTTTGAATCACCCCCTTTTCTCATAAAAAAACTGTGTAAATAAAAATAAACATATGTGGTATCGCCACTTGCGTAAATGTCCTAAAAAATATATTGTTAATTAATAATAATGTTAATCTAAAAATATATTGTTAATTAAACCTCACGGTCAATGGTGTACGCGCAAAAAAATTCCAAAGTCCAAAATAGTGTATTTTTGGTCACTTTTTATACCATAAAAAATGAATAAAAAGCGATCAAAAAGTCCAATCAATGCAAAATTTGTACTGTTAAAAACTTCAGATCACGGTGCAATGAGCCCTCATACTGCCCCATATGCGGAAAAATAAAAAAGTTATAGGGGTCAGAAGATGACAATTTTAAACATATACATTTTCCTGCATGTGGTTATGATTTTTTGCAGAAGTACGACAAAATCAAACCTATATAAGTAGGGTATCATTTTAACCGTATGGACCGACAGAATGAAGAGATGTCATTTTTAACGAAAAATGCCCTGCGTTGAAACGGAAGCCCCCAAAAGTTACAAAATAAAAAATTTTCTTCAATTTTGTCGCACGCTGAATTTCTTTTCCATTTAGCCGTGGATTTTTTGGTAAAATGACTAATGTCAATGCAAAGTAGAATTGGTGGCACAAAAAATAAGCCATCATATGGAATTTAATGTGCAAAATTGGAAGCGTTATGATTTTTAGAAGGTGATGAGGAAAAAATGAAAATGCAAAAACGGAATAACGCTGAGTCCTTAAGGAGTTAAGGGGAAACTCTACAGTCTTCCAGGCCTGTGGTAAATCCTGGCTACTTTCTTGTTTGCATTCTCTGTGATTTTCTTGGAAAAAACTTGCCTAACTTCACCTGATCTTACTTTCCATGTCATCTAAGATTTTGGATCTGACATTCTCCTACTTATTGCTGACTCAGATCTGTCCTAACTCTTGAATCCAGAATGCTAATTGCTGTCTGAGAACAACAGAACAACAGAGGATATAATTTGACTAGGGACCTTGGATTAATCTGAACTATCCTAATAATGGTCTCCAGGAACTGTTCTTTTTTGAGCGGTTTGGAGGAGAATTGTACACATATGTGGTTTCAGGAGCATAATTATATGCAGAGATAGCAGTCGCACCAGGGCCCTAGTGCCTAATAGTGTTGCTCGCGAATGTTCGCAATACGAATTTTATTCGTGAATATCGCATATTCGCAAATTTGCGAATATTCGCGAATATAGCGCTATATATTCGTAATTATGAATATTCGTATTTTTTTTTTCTTCACAGTACACATCACAGTGATCACCCCTCTCTGCTTCCAGCTTGTGTGGTGTAAGAAGGCTCTAATACTACTGTGTGAGACTGGCGTGCGAATTTTCGCATATGCAAAAATTAGCATATGCGAATGTTCGCATACGCGAAATTAGCATATGCTAATTTTCGCATATGCGAATTTTTGCATGCGCTAATTTTGTATATGTTAATTTTCGCATGTTATTTTCGCATACGCGAATTTACGCTTATGCGAAAATAAACCGCGAATATTACGAATATGCGAATATTCGCGAATATATGACGAATATTCGTCCATATATTCGCGAATATTCGCGAATTCGAATATAGCCTATGCCGCTCAACACTAGTGCCTAAGGGGGCACCAAAGCCCATCTGGCCATAAGAAACCAGTTATATAAACGGCCCATGAGGCCCTGTTGCAAATTTTGCATTGGGGCTCAGAAACTACAGATAATGCCTCTGTGTGGGTTTATGACTAAACATCTCTCTCTGTGGCTGTGAGTGGGTAAGAGAGGTGGAAGTGGATTTATTTTATATATATATATATATATATATATATATATATATATATATATATATATATTTTTTTTTTTTTTTTTTGTTTCTTTTTTTTTTTTACCACCACATATTAAAAAAAAAAAAGAATAATACAATATTTTATAAAAAATTTTCCCCACTGTGCTTCTTCTATCTCACCCAATTCTTTTTGCCATATTTTTCTACTGCGATGATTTCTCTTTAATATAGAAAATTTATTAAGTGCTCTATATATCTTTGACAACTCTTTTTTTCCCATCTCTGTATTCACCATCTTATCAAAAAAACTACCTTTTACTATTTCTACTTTCTTCTCCTTATCTACCGTATCTTTTACTATACCTCTTTATCTCATATATTCAAACCATGTCCCAACTTCAACTTCTCTACCCTTTTTTTAACTCTTCCCATGTTTTAATCTTCCCTTCCTCATATATATCCCCTATTTTATTCACCCCCCCCCCCATTGTGCTAATGTTCGAAATTCTAATCTATTTATTTCCTCTACTATGTTTTTATTATTCCAAATGAGGGCTATATCCAATATCCCAGTTATTCCCACCTCCCTTTTTACCATTTTCCATGTTCTTTTCAAGGCAGCTATTGTTATACAGTTTTTCCATCCTTTCTCTTCTAATTGCCCTGATTCCAGTAACTGGTAAATATCATCATATGATCCTCTACATTGTTCCATCAAATACTCAATCATATGAGATCTCCTCACGTCCCTAATAAAGTATAATTGGGCGGCTAAGAAATACTTTTTCACGTCCGGAAACGCCATTCCTCCTTCTCTTCTGGGTAGACATAAATATTCTATCTTAATCCTCATTCTTCTTCGGCCCCATATCAAAGCATTGAAGATTGACAGCGTTCGTTTAAAAAAAATGTCATCACACCAAATGGGTGAAGCACTAAATACGTATAATATTTTCGGCAACATAATCGTTTTAATTAATATCATTCTGTCTGCTTTAGAAATTTTGAAGTCGCTCCATATTTAAATTTTCTTTTCCATGTTCTTTATTAATGATTCTAGGTTTAATTTATAATGATCTTCCAATTTAGCTGAGATTTGTATACCTAAGTATTTAAAGTGCTCGTCTTTTTTTATATTTTTATTTCGTTTTCTATGAATATATTATTCTCTCCAATGGAAGGAGTACTGATTTGGACCAGTTTATTTCTAACCCTGAGAAACTCCCATATTCCTTGATAATCTCCATCACTCCGGTCAGATCCGACTGTTTTTCCAAAAAAAGCAGGATATCGTCTGCATATAAGGATATTTTGTCCTCTCTCTCCCCCTTACACCAAACCTGCCAATCTCCTTCTCCTCTCTGATCTTAACAGCCAAAGGTTCCATGCTCATAGCAAACAGCAAGGGGGAGAGAGGGCATCCCTGTCTGGTGCCTCTTGAGAGCGAAAATTGCTCCGATAATTTCCCATTGATCGTCACTCTTGCTTTAGGTTCGGAGTATAACAGTCGGATCATGTCTATATATGTTTTCCCAAAGCCGCATTTTTCTAATACTGCCCACAAGAACTCCCACTCCACCCTGTCAAAAGCCTTAGTGGCATCTAAAGACAGGATGGAGTGGGATTCCCCGCCCTGTAATTTTCCCATATCTATATTCGTAAGGACTCTATATATATTGTGTCGGGCCATTCTTCCCGGGATAAACCCGCACTGATCTTCCTGAATTAACTCTGTGATATTACTCTGTAATCTAATGGCTAATGCTTTGGCGAAAATCTTGTTCCAACATGAATATTCTTTCTTTTCAGGGTTGTAAATCCTCCAAATATCGCTGAGTCCCAGTTCATTACATACTTTCGCCAAGGGGGTGCAACCCACCTCTCCTTTACTCCCGCTTGCCCTCTATCTATCTAACCTCTCATCTAGGACGCAGTTCATATCCCCCATGGCAAACACAGGGCATTCTCCTCAACTCACACACAAATGAAATAATTTAAGAAGGACCGCGGATGAGAAAGGCGGGGGTATATATATACAAATGCTAATACACATCTTACATTTTCTAGTCTCCCATATAAAAAAACAAACCTCCCCTCATCATCTACCCTTTTTCTAATTAATTCCCAATTTAAGTTTCTACGGATTAACACCGAAACCCCCCGTGAATATGCTGTATGAAGAGAATGGTAATAATGTCCCCAAACATTACGTTTCAAAACCATTACTGTTTCTCTCGTTAAATGTGTCTCAACTAACCCGACTATACCTAGTGTGTGCTTCTTAATAACTCCCATTACCGCTGATCTTTTAATTTTATCCCCAAGTCCTCGTACATTCCATACCACAGCCTTAACAGTCATCTGCAGTAATTCTCTTACAGTCCATTTGAACACAATAAACACCGTAGTGAGAAGGAAGAGAAAAGGGGAAAAAAATTACTTTTTTTGAGAAAAAAATGTTTGTTTTTTTAGAGAAAAAAAAAATTTGAAAAAAAAACTTCCCCAGGGTTCCCCAAACCTCCCACCTCCCCCGATCCGGCAGCAGTTTCATCCACATAACAACACAGATATGAGAGGATCTCACCCGAATCTCAGCTGGGTCCCTGGAACAACCATGGATCAGCCTCCTCAGTGTGTCTTCCTCCAGTAGCTCCAGGGTCACACTCTCACTCTGCCTGCATTCTCAGCACAACACAGTTCCGGGTTCCTCCCACTCACTGCCTCTTCTGAGCCTCCACTCCAGATCACAGCGTTGTCGGCACCTGTGTGTGCTGTTGTTCGTGTGGGGGCCACTATGCTCACAGTCCACTGCTCCCCGCTCGCTACTGCTGTGTCAGGTCAGGTCCCTCTGCTCCACCGCCATCCAGCACACTCACATCCCAGCTTTCAGCGCAGCTGAGCGGTGTCCCGGACCAGCAGCATGTGTTTGGTCCATGGAGGGGGCAGGAAGCGGGGGGGAGGAGCCTCTCAACCTCCTCTTATCACCAAGTGGATTTATTATATTATATTATATATGTATATCTGTATAGTTTTTTAAAGTGATAATTGAAAAAAGAAGCCGGTCAAGACTACAACAGATGGGCAGTGGAGGACGGGTTCTAAGAGAGAGAGAGAATATAGACATGTAGACATTGTCTGATAAGGGCACTGTATGGACTACTAGCTAGTCATAGTATGATTATATTATTTGAAGTCTAAATAATTTGAGTAATAAAGTTATTATCTCTGAAATACTTGCTTTTTGATGATATTTCAGATGGTATTGTGGTGTCCCGACACCGCATTTCATGTTGTGCCTTGGTTATTAGTCCCCAAAGTTAGAGTCCCTAGGACTGTCGGGGTTCGCTTTCCTCATTTAATCCCTAGTCACCCCTTAGTCACTTAATATTTGTAAATACTATCTACCTAAATAAATGTATATGGTATACTCACTGTTTTAGCGTCGCAGGACCTGCGGGTCATGTGACCGGGTTGCAGAACTCTATGGTTTTTGCTAAAGGACCTTTGGTGGTTTTGGACATGTGATCACCCACAATCCATTGTAACGGTGAGTGACAGCTGATTGGACCAATCCAAAATGGCCAGCCCCTGCCCATATAAGGGAGCTGCGCCATCTTGTCGCTCTCTTGGGTTGCTGACTTTGGACGAGGTAGGACCTCTGCAGCTTACAAGAAAAATTACTAGGCCAAAAGTCTTGCAGCCTAGGCCTGCGCTAGAGAGGGGTAGTTCTTTCAATCCCCCGCTATCTCCGCAAGATCTCCGGACCTAATCCAACCCCTAAATCCTAAAGGGAACTTTCCAGTCCTAAGCATCTGTCAATCACTGCTGTGCTGTTTAACCCCTTAAGGACGCAGGACGTAAATGTACGTCCTGGTGCGGTGGTACTTAACGCACCAGGACGTACATTTACGTCCTAAGCATAACCGCGGGCATCTGAGCGATGCCCGTGTCATGCGCGGCTGATCCTGGCTGCTGATCGCATCCAGGGACCCGCCGGAAATGGCCGACGCCCGCGATCTCGCGGGCGTCCGCCATTAACCCCTCAGGTGCCGGGATCAATACAGATCCCGGCATCTGCGGCAGTGCGCGATTTGAATGAATGATCGGATCGCCCGCAGCGCTGCTGCGGGGATCCGATCATTCATAACGCCGCACGGAGGTCCCCTCTCCTTCCTCCGTGCGTCTCCCGGCGTCTCCTGCTCTGGTCTGTGATCGAGCAGACCAGAGCAGATGACCGAAAACACTGATCTGTTCTATGTCCTATACATAGAACAGATCAGTATTAGCAATCATGGTATTGCTATGAATAGTCCCCTATGGGGACTATTCAAGTGTAAAAAAAAATGTAAAAAAATGTAAAAGTAAAAGTAAAAAAAAAGTGAAAAATCCCCTCCCCCAATAAAAAAGTAAAACGGCCGTTTTTTCCTATTTTACCCCCAAAAAGCGTAAATTTTTTTTTATAGACATATTTGGTATCGACGCGTGCGTAAATGTCCGAACTATTAAAATAAAATGTTAATGATCCCGTACGGTTAACGGCATGAACGGGGAAAAAAAAAGTCCAAAATTCCTACTTTTTTAATACATTTTATTCAAAAAAATTATAAAAAATGTATTAAAAGTTTTTTATATGCAAATGTGGTATCAAAAAAAGTACAGATCATGGCGCAAAAAATGAGCCCCATACCGCCGCTTATACGGAAAAATAAAAAAGTTATAGGTCATCAAAATAAAGGGATTATAAACGTACTAATTTGGTTAAAAAGTTTGTGATTTTTTTTAAGCGCAACAATAATATAAAAGTATGTAATAATTTAATAATCATTTTTATCGTATTGACCCTCAGAATAAAGAACACACGTCATTTTTACCATAAATTGTACGGCGTGAAAACGAAACCTTCCAAAATTAGCAAAATTGCGTTTTAATTTCCCCACAAAAATAGTGTTTTTTGGTTGCGCCATACATTTTATGATATAATGAGTTATGTCATTACAAAGGACAACTGGTCGCGCAAAAAACAAGCCCTCATACTAGTCTGTGGATGAAAATATAAAAGAGTTATGATTTTTAGAAGGCGAGGAGGAAAAAATGAAAACGTAAAAATTAAATTGTCTGAGTCCTTAAAGCCAAAATGGGCTGAGTCCTTAAGGGGTTAAATAGACTCTGTTATCTGGACTGTTAACGTTACTGCAAATACAAAAAATCTTCAGTAAAGATTCCTGCAAGTTTTAAGTTCAGCACTGCTGTGGAAAATCTATTTATTTCCCACTCACCTATCACTCTTGGGAAGGGTGGCGATAGGCCCAGCATCACTACAGAGTTTTAACCCTCACCCTGGCGTCACAAGTGATAAGGGTTAACAGCGCCCTTTATCATATAGAACCGCAACACCTCTACTACCCTACAACCCCCAGGCGTACCACAGTATATTATACTGCTTGTAGGCATTGTGTAATACTACATCCTTACAGCATAATATTTGGGAGCAGCCAGGTATTTAATGGTGTTTTGTCTTTTTTATAGAAAATTCAGATGTTAGATAAAAGTCACTTGTGTGTAACTAAGGATATTAACCCCTTAACTCCTTAACGATGCAGGAAGTATATTTACGTCCTGCATTGGCTCCCGCGATATAACGCGGGGTCACGCGGTGACCCCGCGTCATATCGGGTCGGTCCCGGCAGCCATCAAAGGCTGGGACCTACGGCTAATACCGGACATCACCGATCACGGTCGAGTGGCGATAACACTGATCAATGCTATAGGAAATCAGTGTGTGCAATGCTATAGTCCCCTATGGGGGCTATAACATTGCAAAAAAAAAAAAAGTGAAAATAAAGTGTTAATAAATGTGATTTAACCCCTTCCCTAATAAAATTCTGAATCACCCCCCTGTTACCATGAAAAAAACTATGTAAATAAAATAAATATAAGCATATGTGGTATCGCCGCGTGCGTAAATGTCCAAACTATAAAAATATATAATTAATTAAACCACTCGGTCAATGGCATACATGTCAAAAAAAATTCTAAAGTCCAAGATAGCGTATTTTTGGTCACTTTTTATACCATAAAAAAATTAATGAAAAGCGATCAAAAAATCTGATCAAAACAAAATTTGTACCGATAAAAACGTCAGATCACAGCGCAATGAGCCCTATTACATCCCCATATGCAGAAAAACAAAAAAGTTATAGGGGTCAGAAGAGGACATTTTTAAATGTATAAATTTTCGTGCATGTAGTTATGATTTTTTTTCCAGAAGTCCGACAAAATCAAACCTATATAAGTAGGGTATCATTTTAATCCTATGGACCTACAGAATAAAGAGAAGGTGTAATTCTTACCGAAAAACGGAAGCCCCCCAATAGTTACACAATTGCGTATTTTTTCCTTCAATTTTGTTGCACAATGTTTTTTTTTGTTTCACTGTAGATTTTTGGGTAAAATGACTGATATCATTACAAAGTAGAATTGGTGGCACAAAAAGTAAGCCATTATGTGGACTTTTAGGTGGAGAATTGAAAGCATTATGATTTTTAAAAGGTAAGGAGGAAAAAACTAAAATGCAAAAACTGAAAAATGCTGAGTCCTTAAGGGGTTAAGGACATAGCCCATTTTGGCCTTAAGATAGCGGCAAGTTGCGGGAATTCCCACAGGGGGGTCTTTCCCAGAGAAAAATTCCTCGGCGTTTGGTGTGAAAGCGCTTCTCCGTTGCGGCAATAAGATGGCAGAAACTTCGTAGATTCGAAGGGGGGGGGGGGGGTTATTATACAATCGGGTTACAAAAAATGATAATAAAGAGCAAAAAAATAAAATGAAATGAAATAGAATAGCAAAATTAGGACGACACGTATCAAAAGGGTATCCCTTTCTTCCTCAGGTCCGTTGGTATAGTGTGACAAGTGTGCTTATATACAGTGTCAGGGGTGTTACAGTTTTACATTTTGGCAGTTCTTTTGGTCACAGGGGGCTGGACTGTGACGTCAGTCCTATCAGGCTTCTGGGGGGTGGGGGGGGGGGTGTAGAGAGGTTTTAGTTGATGTACCTTCAGCTTAACTGAAGTCGTTTCATTTGCACGGATAGGCCTATGTTGGTCTATGGTAAGTGCTGTGGGAGATGACTCAAGCTTAGCAGCAGTTGTACTGGTCTGGAGCTGGATGGGAGACATTTGGGAACTACCTGATTGGGAGTATAACCTTTGATCAAAAATGACAGTTAAGGTTGACGGTTAAATGCTATGTGGTTTCTGTGAAGTAAAATGTATCCTTGTTAGTGACATTGGTTACATTTACAGCGATGTGATGAGTATTATGGACAGGGGTGGAAGTGATTGGTGAGCAGTTACATCCTTTTTGATTAAAGGTTATACTCCCAATCAGGTAGTTCCCAAATGTCTCCCATCCAGCTCCAGACCAGTACAACTGCTTGTGTCCTCACCCACAGCACTTACCATAGACCCACATAGGCCTATCAGTATGAAGGAAACAACTTTAGTTAATCTAAAGGTACATCAACTAAAACCTCTCCACCCCCCCCCCCCCCCCCCAGAAGCCTGGGAGGACTGACGTCACAGTCCAGCCCCCTGTGACTAAAAGAACTGCCAAAATGTAAAACTGTAACACCCCTGACACTGTATATAAGCACACTTGTCACACTATACCAACAGACCTGAGGAAGAAAGGGATACCCTTTTGAAACGCGTCGTCCTAATTTTGCTATTCTATTTCATTTTATTTTCTTTTTTTGCTCTTTATTATCATTTTTTGTAACCCGATTGTATAATAACCCCCCCCCCCCTTCGAATTTACGAAGTTTCTGCCATCTTATTGCCGCAACAGAGAAGCGCTTTCACACCAAACGCTGAGGAATTTTTCTCTGGGAAAGACCCCCCC
Source organism: Hyla sarda (assembly GCF_029499605.1). NCBI lineage: Eukaryota > Metazoa > Chordata > Amphibia > Anura > Hylidae > Hyla > Hyla sarda. The sequence goes on from NC_079189.1 coordinate 366,782,797, forward strand.
TGTGGGAATTCCCGCAACTTGCCCCTATATTATTGCCACCGCCTGCCAGCGGTCTCGCCAGAAAGCTGCTCCCGTTCACCTACTGAATATCATCGGGATCTAAAGGATAGCGGAACCCCACTGCTCACCGCAATCTCCATCACACACTGGCCGCAAGGTACCAGCATACATCGAGGTGACCACCCAGCTGACTGCATCTGCTGGACCGTACCCTACCATCTGGGACATACCAGCCGACTGTGCCTACTCCACAGAAGCAGCGCTCCACATCATCGTCACCAGCGAACATCCCGCAGCACCGGAGAACAGCAAGGACATTGGCCAGCAGTTCCAGCGGTTAGCGGTCCCGAGACCTTGCCGCATACCAGTATACAGGCATCACAGAGTTTTTCCTGGTATACAGCACAACCCTGAAAGGTGAGCAGAAAATCTCCCTATCTCTTTCCCGACAAATCCCCCCTCTACCTCCTATAATTAGAAAGGTAAAGGCACCATCAAGGCGTCACTTCTGTGTTTTTTTCAACATATTCTACTCATTTTGGCCTTAAGGGCATAGCCAATTTTCATTTTCGTTTTTTCCTCCTCCCCTTTTAAAAACCATAACCATTTTATTTTTCCACCTACAGACAAATATGAGGGCTTGATTTTTACGTGACTAAATGTACTTTGTGGGTGCGTTCACACGCTAGTAACTAGCAGCGGATTTTCCACTGCGGGAATTCCGCTGCAAGTTACGCTACCATTGATTTAAATGAGTCGGCAGACAGTCCGCAATAGTGTCAGATTTGCGGACTGTGCGCGGACCCATTCAAATAAATGGTAGCGTAACTCGCAGCGGATTTCCCGCAGCGGAAAATCCGTTGCTAGTTTCTAGCGTGTGAACGCACCCTGTAATAAGATCTTTCATGTTACCAAGTTTTTATGTTAAAGGAAATCTGTCAGCACTATCTCCCGCACTAAACCCGCACTCACTGCGTCCAGATTCGCCCAGCCATACTGCCGCAATTCGCCTGTTTCTTTTTAAAATGAGGGCCTTGGGGCATGGGCAGAGCTCCAAACCGAGCTAGGGGCATGCTGATGTCAGCTTCGCCAGGTGGGCGCTCCACTTGTCTCATCAATATTCATAAACCCCTCCCTGCTCTTGCGCCCCGTGTTAGTGTACGGCACATGCGCCGCCTCTGGGAGTACTCAGGAGGAGGGACATGCGCCGTACACTAACACTGGGTGCAAAATCAGAGAGGGGGATTATGAATATTGATGAGCCGGGCGGAGTGCCCGCCTGGCAAAGGCGAATTGCGGCGGAACGGCTGAGCGAATCTGGACGCTGTATCGTTTTGATCAGCATGACCCGCACTACAAGCCTGTGTGACAGATTTAGCATGGGTGATACTGCTGACAGATATCCTTTAACCCCTTAAGGTCTCAGACCATTTTCACCTTAAAGGGGTACTCCGGACAAAACTTTTTATTTTATTTTTTTATTATCAACTGGTACCAGAAAGTTAAACAGATTTGTAAATTTCTTCTATTAAAAAATCTTAGACTTTCCAGTACTTATTAGCTGCTGAATACTACAGAGGAAATTCTTTTCTTTTTGGGACACAGTGCTCTCTGCTGAATCACGAGCACAGTGCTCTCTGCTGACATCTCTGTCCATTTTAGGAACCGACCAGAACAGCATATGTTTGCTATGGGATTTTCTCCTACTCTGGATAGTTCTTAAAATGGACAGAAATGTCAGCACAGAGCACGGTGCTCGTGATATCATCAAAAAGCTCTGTGTTCCAAAAAGAAAATAATTTCTTATGTAGTATTCAGCAGCTAATAAGTACTGGAAGGATTAAGATTTTTTAATAGAAGTAATTTACAAATCTGTTTAACTTTCTGGCACCAGTTGATTTAAAAAAAAAAGTTTTCCATCGGCGTATCCCTTTAAGGACTCTATCTGTGTTTATGCACTTTCATTTTTTCCTCCTCAACTTCTAATAATCATAACACATTCGATTTTGCACCTACAGACCCATTTAAGGGCTTGTTTTTTGTGTCACCAATTATACTTTGTAATGACATCACTTATTTTATAATATAATCTGAGGCGAAACAAAAAAAAATGATTTGTGGCTTTAAATGAAAAAAAAAAACACCATTTTGCAAATTTTTAGGGCTTCCGTTTCTACGCAGTGCTTTTTTCAGTAAAAATGACGCATTATCTTTATTCTGTAGGTCCATACCGTTACAGGGATACCCAATTTATCTAGGTTTTATTTATTTAACTACTTAAAAAAAATGATAACTACATGCACCAAAATTTGCATGTTTAAAATTGTCATCTTCTGACCCCTATAACTTCTTTATTTTTCCGCGTATGGGGCTATATGAGGCTTATTTTTTGCAGCGTGGTCTGTAGTATTTATTGGTACAATTTTTGTTTTGATGGGACTTTTTGATCGCTTTTTATTAATATTTTTATGGTACATGAAGTGACCAAAAATTCACAATTTTGGACTTTGATATTTTTTCACGTGTACGCCATCGACCGTGCGGTTTAGCCAACCTTATATTTTAATAGATCGGACATTTATGCATGCGGGGGTACCACATATGATTTTTTTTTTAATTTAAATTATTTTATTTATAAAATAGGAAAAGGGGGGTGATTAAAATTTTTATTAGGGGGCTTATTCACATTTATTCTCTTTTTTTTACCACTTTTTCCTTTTTTTTTTATATACCATGCAATCTTTTGATTGCATACATTGTTCAATGCTATGCCATATCATAGCATTGATCAGTGTTACTGGCGCTCTGCTGCTCTAGCCTGCTGCGCAGGCATGGAGCAGTAGATCATCGATCGGACAAAGAGGAGGTAGGTGAGAAACATCCCGTTGTCCAGTAAGCTGATCAGGACATCGTGATTCAGTTTAGACGCTGTGTTCAACTTTGATCGCGTCCTCTAAAGGGTTAATGCTAGGCATCGGCCTGATCGGCGGTGCCCGGCATTAGCCATGGGTCCTGGCTGCCCACAGGGTTTAACCTGTTCTCCGCTCGTGAGAACGGTTTTAAGCCCGTTAGCGGGATCAGGGCGTACAGGTACGCCCTGAGTCCTTAAAGGGGTACTCCGGCGCTTAGACATCTTATCCCCTATCCATAGGATAGGGGATAAGATGCCTGATCGCGGGGGTCCCGCCGATGGGGACCCCCATGATCTTGCATGCCGCACCCGCTTATAATCAGTCCCCAGAGCGTGTTCGCTCCGGGTCTGATTACTGTCGATCACGGGGCCGGAGCGTTGTGACGTCAAGGCTCCGCCCTTGTGTGACATCATGCTCCGCCCCCTCAATGCAAGCCTATGGGAGGGGGCATGACAGCTGTCACGCCCCCTCCCATAGGCTTGCATTGAGGGGCGGAGGCTTGACATCACACGGGGGCGGAGGCATGACATCACACGCCGCCGGCCCTGTGGTTGCCGGTAATCAGACCCGGAGCGAACATGCACGGGGTGCGGCGTGCAAGATCATGGGGGTCCCCAGTGGAGGGACCCCCGCAATCAGGCATCTTATCCCCTATCCTTTGGATAGGGGATAAGATGTCTAAGCGCCGGAGTACCCCTTCAAGGAGTCGGGAACGGGGGCATACCCATACGACCTACATCATTAAGGGATTAAACATATTGACTCTGATTTACAAATGTAAACCCGACAAGTTTTGACTACACTCCACTCTAAGTAAATCAGGGCCATTATAAAAAAAATATTTGGTGTTTTTTGTCACATTCTATTTTACTATCTATATTTTACAATAATCCTGAAAATGTTCAGTGTTTCGTTTGGCACTGGCCCTAAAAGTAAACTGAGATTTCCTGTTTTTCCTGTAATGTTGAAGAGAAGAAAGCTGGAAAGTGATCTGTACAGAATTACAGTTAAAAGGAAAACCAGTAGATAGAGAAGACAGTAGCAGCCTAACCTCACTTACCTCTGCACAGGTCACAAAGCATGCTTACAAACCTGTCCCATACAAAATTTCCAAAAAGAATAGGGTCTGGAGATGATCATTGTGTCTATGTCCATGAGGCTTGCTGTAAAGCATATTACTAAATGCTGTTAAAAACAAGTCAGGCAGGATTGCTTCTGCCATAATAATGCACTAATAAATAAATATCACAATCAGAAAATAGAAACAGATTATAAAAAAGAACATGATCTAGTATATTTATCTATGCAAACTGATAAGGATTTTCATGGGGGTGCACCATTGTAAATGTACAGAGTTCCTCTCCACTTACTTCCAAGGACTATGCTAAGATACAACTCCTTTGGTATATACAAAAGGCACTCTCTGACTTATCAGTTGCAGAACTAGACCAAAACCAGAGGTAGGTGTCGTCCAGTTCTCTGTTGCAATAGAGCCCACAAATATATTTATTTCCAGTACTATGTCTTTGGTTATCCTTACAGTGGGACTGACAAGGACTTTTATTGGGGTGGACCATGGTAAATGGGCAGAATTCTCCCCCACTGAGCTTGCCCTCACATGGCATGCGCTAACTTCTGCCCTCAGTGTCCTGCTTGCTTCCAATGAGGAGAATTCTCCTAATTGATTTTACATTCAAAGAATCTAAATGAAAGGTCACCAAAAAACTATCCAAAGACAAATTCTCTCATTAAACGTTAAGTTCATAAAGGGGGTTTACAATAAACTGAGATGAAAAATGGCATCGACAGTAATGTTTTGAAATTATTTTGTTGTTTCCAGCTATGAAGCTAAAATGCTTCAACCATACAACTAAAATGCTTGCGCATAATAGGTTTCCGCCAGTCTTTTCTGTTTAAAATGTGTAATTTTTTTTTTCTTATTGAATTGCAATGTTGCAGGTGCTTCTGTGTAATGTTCAGTGAAGAGAAACGAGAAAAGCCTGGAGAAAAACATAGTGTAAACATGTCATTCAAGCTCGACATATCCATTTTGTATATTTTCTCTGCCAGCTATATAATAGACTACCCTGCACTATTTTACAATTACAGAATAAATTGAGTTGTCTTACACAGAAATTTCACTTCAGTGATTTACATAGTGACTCCTGAGTGGTGTCCCAACAGATGGGCATCCACCTTACCCTGTCTTATTGATGTTGTAAAAAGAATTCATTGGGAAACACCTTTAATATTGAACTTAAAAGTTACCATAAACATTAAATTGCTGTTAGCTGAATGTCCATGTGGCTGACAGCTATCTCTTCCATTCATTCCATACACCCCATACACCCCATACACATGAATGGAATGAATGAATGGCTAAATATTCATCTGTTCTGTATTCAATCTGGACATGTAAGCCACTGCCTGACACTGCCAAAAAAAAAAAAAAAAAAAAAGAAAGTTTAGGCAGCTGCCATCCAACATGACTGACCCTACTCTCCCCTGACATTACCTGTCCACCCTCCACCCTGTGCCTATTATCAGCACACTCACAGGCATACATCTCTATGGGGGTAAATTTAGCAAGGGCTTTCTGCAATCTTTTTGAGGATTTTTATGCTGCTCTCACCACTTTTTGGGTGGAAGGGAGTGGCCTCTTGTGGTCTGTTGGATTTACTATGATATACCCCAGAAATTGGTGTAAATTGCAGCTAAAATCTAGGCCAGCAAAAGAAAGAGTTGTGATTTTTAGAACAAGGGGAAGAGAAAAACTCAAAAAAAGGGATTAAAGTGTACTTGTCATTAGCAAAAACGTTTTATATAATATAGATAATACCATTATATGTATATTTGTAACATACATTGGTTAAAAAATATGAGTTTTTTTGGGTGACTGCTGTCTTTGCAGCAATTTCCTGTGTGTCTCTGTAAATACAAGAAGTGAGGACAGGACAAGCAGGGCTCTGTGCAGACTACTGGCTTGTCAATTATTCTTCTGTGTAAGCCAGGGGTGTGTTAGGGTGCATTCACACCACGTTTTTGCAATACAGTTCCTGTCTACGTTTTTAATGTGAAAACCGTATGGAATCGTATTGAAAACCGTATGCATTGACTCTCCATTGAAAACCGTATGCCAAATGATGCATACGGTTGCATCCGATTTGCGTCTTGTACAGTTTTGTCTATTTTTTTTTCCATACCCAAAACCGTTTCCTACCACAGTATTTGGTCCGGTTAAAAAACGTATTAAACCGTATACTTTTTTTTTTTTTTAACATGGGAGTCAATGGGATCCGCACAGAACTGTATGTGCGTACGGTTCCATCCGGTTTACAACATACAGTTTTTGACTTTGCACAGTTTTTTTTCTTGCCATTTCAATCAAACAAGTGAAACTTTATTCATAATGGAGGGAAAAGTTAAAAACGTATACAGATTTTTCTTTTAAAACGGAAGCAACCGATCATCATTTTTTCAAACCGTATACAGTTTTTAACCGTATACTGGTTAAAATTTGTACACACGTTTTGATACAGTTTAGTCTGGTTTTGAGGAATCAATTGTTCATCAAAAACCGGATACGGGAACTGTATTGCAAAAACATGGTGTGAATGCAGCCTTATAGAGCCTCACTGCACAGAGCCCTGCTTGTCCTCAGAGCATAGAGCCCTGCTTGTCCTCAGTGCACGGAGCTCTGCTTGTCCTCAGAGCATAGAGCCCTGCTTGTCCTCAGTGCACGGAGCCCTGCTTGTCCTCACTGCACAGAGCCCTGCTTGTCCTCAGTGTACAGAGCCCTGCTTGTCCTCAGTGTACAGAGCCCTGCTTGTCCTCAGTGTACAGAGCCCTGCTTGTCCTCAGTACACAGAGCCCTGCTTGTCCTCAGTGTACAGAGCCCTGCTTGTCCTCAGTGTACAGAGCCCTGCTTGTCCTCAGTGTACAGAGCCCTGCTTGCCCTCAGTGTACAGAGCCCTGCTTGTCCTCAGTGCACAGAGCCCTGCTTGTCCTCAGTGCACAGAGCCCTGCTTGTCCTCACTGCACAGAGCCCTGCTTGTCCTCAGTGTACAGAGCCCTGCTTGTCCTCACTGCACGGAGCCCTGCTTGTCCTCACTGCAAAGAGCCCTGCTTGTCCTCACTGCAAAGAGCCCTGCTTGTCCTCAGTGTACAGAGCCCTGCTTGTCCTCAGTACACAGAGCCCTGCTTGTCCTCAGTGTACAGAGCCCTGCTTGTCCTCTGTGTACAGAGCCCTGCTTGTCCTCTGTGTACAGAGCCCTGCTTGTCCTCTGTGTACAGAGCCCTGCTTGTCCTCAGTGTACAGAGCCCTGCTTGTCCTCACTGCACAGAGCCCAGATTGTCCTCACTGCACAGAGCCCTGCTTGTCCTCAGTACACAGAGCCCTGCTTGTCCTCAGTGTACAGATCCCTGCTTGTCCACCCACGCTTCCTCTATGTGGTCTTCTCACAGAGACACACAGACAATAGCTGTAGGGACAAAAAGATACAAATATTTTAACCAATGTATATTACAAATATGCATATAATGTTATTTTCTACATTTATATAAAAAGTTTTTGCTAATGACAGGTTCACTTTAACTGAGTTAAGGATAGATGAAGAGTATCAAGAGTATCGTGAAGAGGTGTCCAGCTGATTAATAGATATAGAGGGGTTTTCTTTTTCTCATATTATGTTCTTTTATTTTTCACTAGCGGAGTACCTGGCGCTGCCTGGTTTTTCCTACCTTATCCTTGTGGGAGGGGAAAAGCAACAAAGGAGGAAGCTTTTGTCCTCATATCCCGTCCTTAAATTCTGACCCCATATACCCTCTTCATATCCCGACCCCAAATCCCCTCCTCGTATTCCAACCTCATATCCTGTCATCATATTTTGTCCTCATATCTCGACCTCATATCCCGTCCTTATATCTCAACCTCATATCCTGTCCTCATTTCCCATCCTCATATCCCGTCCCAATATCCCGTCCCTATATCCCAATCACAAATCCCGTCCTCATATCCCAACCTCATATCCCTTCCTCATATCACAGGTGGGGCTGAGTTGTGATGAAGATATTGTAAGCTGAAATTAAAAGGGGTGTTGCTTAAAGGGTGGGCATGTCTTTGCAAGATGGGACATGGAATGGGGGGAGAGTGTGGCTTGCCAGCCAGACTGATGCATTCACCAGGTAATGCAGAGCAGAGCATGTGGAGTAAGGTACCAGAAGTCCTGAAACAAAAACCCCATCCTTCACATATGGGGGTAGGTTAGGGGTTAATATAACTATTACATATTTAACTATTATATATTTTAATTTGACATATAAGTAACATGTGACCAGGTATTATTGAAATATCTACAACCGTACAGAAGTTATGCTGGAGCATACATTTCCCATAGATTTGCATTGGACTTTAGAGAGTACCTGTTACCAAACTAAACTTTTAATATATTGTTCCTTATGTTATTATAAGACACTTTGCTATTTACTTGCTGTTAATTCTCAACCTTTATATGTTTTTAACGTGATTGAAAAACAGCCACTAGGTGGCTCTGTTCTGTTCCCAAACAGTTAATTTGGTCTCCACCCGGACTTGCAGAAATCTAAACTCAGGAAGTGCGTGTGGTGCATGGTGTGGCACAGCTCTCGCAGGCTTCAGTGACGTCGCCCCTGCTGGGGAACGCCCACTTTCTCCTGCCGGGAGCTCACACAATGTGAGCAAGGGGAAAGGTATGATACACAGCTTTTTAAAGCGTTAGGAGTAGTTAGAAGTAGTTAGTGAATAAAATCTGAGTTAGTTTAGAAAATATGGTTTGATAACAGGTACTCTTTAAACAAAAACCCTGAACCTCGCAAATGAGGGTAGGTTAGGGTTGAATTAACTATCCTATATTTTCAGTGGACATATAAGTAACATTTGACCAAGTATTATCGAAATATCTCCAGCTGTTTGGAAGTTAGGCAGTAACATTTATTTCCCATAGACTTGTTTGGGACTTTAAATAAAAACCCTGACTCTTTCAAATGGGGGTGGGTAAAGGTTAAATCACCTATCCTATGTTTGTTTCTGACATATAAGTAACATGTGTGCCATGTTTCATGTTAATATCTTCAGCCGTTTGGACATGATGCTGGTACAAACACATACACACACACACACACATACATACATACATACATACATACATACATACACATATACTGTACACACATTGGCCCTCATTTACTAAAGGCTTCCCAACGGTTTTTATCGGTTTGTGCGCATAAATTTCTGTCCCTGCGACCATGCGACCAAATGTGCGCCCAAATTTTACACTGCAAAACCGACAGTTTTGCAAACACTCAGAGTATTTTTTTAACTGAGAAAATGGGTGTGGTTTTTGTTAAAAAAGGGCGTGGTCCCAACAAAATGCTAAAAACACTCAGAGTAAGTTGGAAAACACTCTGTAAATTGTGTGAATTGTGTTTGCTGAAAAACCGACAGACAAGTGGATGTGTAAAAACTACTAAAAGCGAGGGATTTTGGAAAAGACACAGCTTAACGTAGTGGGGAGTGCTTAAACTATTTTCTTATTTTATATATATTTTTTCATTGTTTCACAGTTCTACACAAGGATAGAATATGCGGACGTAGGGCATATGGATACGCCCATGGGAATTCCGGTCCCCGCTGCTAGCCGGTCAGGGACCGGACTGGGATGACTGCTGATATCTATCAGCAGGCATCCTGTGCATATGCCCAGGGGGGTCCTGAGACCCCCCATATCGGCGATCACAGGTCAATTCAGACTGGCGATTTTCGGTGGATCCGGGTCATACCGGTGTCCGGTGACCCGGAAATCAGGGGGATCGGAGGTGTCCAAGACAACCCCGCTCCCTTGAAGGGATAGAAGATAGGTGGCAGGGGTGCCACCCCTCCTATCCCTGCTATTGGTCGTCAAGAAACGACCACCAATAGCAGATCGGGGGCGGGGTGGTTAAAGTTCGGTTCTCCCGTTCTGCCCACCGACGGTAATCCGGGCAGAATGGGGGTACTGTAGCGTGACCGGCAGCGGCGGTGGTGGAGGTCCCTTACCTGACCGGTGGCGGCGGAGCGGCGATGACGTGCGGCTCCCTCGTGCGGCTCCTTGGTGAAGACAAAGGAAGCCGATGAATAGTTGCCTGGCAACATCTGGGGGGGGGGCTAAAGTTCGGAGACCACTGTACAGTGGTCTCTAAACTGTAGCCCTCCAGATGTTGTAAAACTACAACTCCCAGCATGCCCAGACAGCCGTTTGGGCATGCTGGGATTTGTAGTTTTGCAAGATTTAAAGGGCTACAGTTTGGAGATCACTGTGCAGTGGTCTCTAAACTGTGGCCCTCCAGATCTTGCAAAACTACAACTCCCAGCATGCCCACACAGCAGTTTGCTGTCTGGGCATGCTGGGATTTGTAGTTTTGCAACATCTGGAGGGCCACAGTTTGGAGATCACTGTGCAGTGGTTTCTAAACTGTAGCCCTTCAGATGTTGCAAAACTGCAAATCCCAGCATGCCCAAACAGCAAACAGCTGTCTCGGCATGCTTGGAGTAGTAGTTGCATAGCTCCAGCTGTTGCATAACTACATCTCCTAGCATGCCCTTCGGCAATCAGTACATGCTGGGAGTTGTAGTTTTGCAACAGCTGGATGCACCCTGGTTGGAAAATACTGAGTTAGGTAACAGAACCTAACTGAAGGTTTTCCAACCAGTGTGCCTCCAACTGTTGCAAAAGTAGTTTTGCAACAGTTGTAGGTTTGAATGTACAGGGTACATTCACACAGGCATGTTTACAGTAAGTTTTCTGCTTCAAGTTTGAGCTGCAGGAAATTTTCTGCCGCAGCGCAAACTCCTAGCGGGAAACTCACTGTAAACCTGTCAGTGAGAATGTACCCTAAAAACACTACACTACACTAACACATAATAAAGGGTAAAACACTACATATACACTCCCTTACACTGCCCCCCCCCCCCCAAATAAAAAAAAAAAAAACATATTGTACGGCAGTGTTTCCAAAATGGAGCCTCCAGCTGTTGGAAAACAACAACTCCCAGCATTTCTGGATAGCCACTGGCTGTCCAGGCATGCTGGGAGTTTAGCAACAGCTGGAGGCACCCTGTTTGGGAATCACTGGCGTAGAATAATCCTATGTCCACCCCTATGCAATCCCTATTTTAGTCCTCAAATGCGCATGGTGCTCTCTCACTTCGGAGCCCTGTTGTATTTCAAGGAAAAAGTTTAGGGCCACATATGAGGTACTCGGGAGAAATTGAGTTACAAATTCTGGGGGGGGGAGCTTTTTCTCCTTTTACACCTTATGAAAAGAAAAAGTTGGGGTCTACATCAGCTGGTTAGTGTAAAAAAATAGTTTTTTTACACTAACATGCTGGTGTTGCGCCATACTTTTTATTTTCACAAGAGGTAAAAGGAAAAAAAGACCCCCAAAATTTGTAATGCAATTTCTCCTGAGTACAGAAATACCCCATATGTGGGCGTAAAATGCTCAGCAGGTGCACAACAAGGCTCAGGAGTGAGAGCGCACTATGTACATTTGAGGCCTAAATTGGTGATTTGCACAGGGGTGGCTGATTTTACAGCGGGTCTGTTCATTTTGGAAACTACACCCCTCACTGAACATAAAAAGGGGTATAGTGAGCCTCAACACCCCACAGGTGTTTGACGAATTTTCGTTAAAGTTGGATGCGAAAATGAGAACAAAAAATTTTTTCACAAGGGAAAATAGGAAAAAAAGTCCCCCAAAATGTGTAACCCCATTTCCTCTGAGTAAGAACATACCCCATATGTGGATGTAAAGTGCTTTGCGGGCGAACCACAATACTCAGAAGAGAAGGAGCGCCATTGGGATTTTGAAGAGAAAATTTGTCCGGAATTGAAGGCCACGTGTGTTTACAAAGCCCCCATAGTGCCAGGACAATGGACCCCCCCCCCCCCCACACACACACACACACACATGTGAACCCATTTTGGAAAATACACACCTCACAGAATGTAATTAGGGGTACAGTGAGCATTTACGCCCCAAAGGTGTCTGACAGATCTTTGAAACAGTGGTCCGTGAAAATGAAAAATTAAATTTTTCATTTGCACAGCCCACTGTTCCAAAGAGCGCCAGTGGGGTTTAAATGCTCACTGCATCCCTTATTAGATTCTGTGGGGAGGTGCAGTTTCCAAAATGGGGTCACATGTGGGGAGGTCCACTGTTCTGGCACCACGGTGGGCTTTGTAAATGCACAAGGCCCCCGACTTCTATTCCAACCAAATTCTCTCTCCATAAGCTCAATGGCGCTCCTTCTCTTCTGAACATTGTAGTGTGCCAGCAGAGCACTTGATGTCCACACATGGGGTATTTCCATACTCAGAAGAGATGGGGTTACAAATTTTGGGGACATTTTCTCCTATTACTCCTTGTAAAAATGTAAAATTTGGGGAAAAAACTGCATTTTAGTGGAAAAAATTTAAAAATAATTTACACGTCCAACTTTAACGAAAAGTTGTCAAACACCTGTGGGATATGAAGGCTCACTGGACCTCTTGTTACATTCCCTGAGGGGTGTAGTTTCCAAAATAGTATGCCATATGGTGGGTTTCTTGCTGTTCTGGCATCATAGGGGCTTCCTAAATGGGACATGCCCCCCAAAAACCATTTCAGAAAAACTCACTCTCCAAAATCCCATTGTCGCTCCTTCCCTTCTGAGCCCTCTACTGCGCCCGACGAACATTTGACATACACATATGAGATATTTCCTTACTCGATAGAAATTGGGTTACAAATTTTAGGAAGATTTTTCTCCTTTACCCCTTGTAAAAATTCAAAAACTGGGTCTACAAGACCACGCGAGTATAAAAAATGAAGATTTTGCATTTTCTCCTTCACTTTGCTGCTATTCCTGTGAAACACCTAAAGTGTTAACACACTTACTGAATGTCATTTTAAATACTTTGAGGGGTGCAGTTTTTATAATGTGGGTCATTTGTGGGGTATTTCTAATATGAAGGCCCCTCAAATCTACTTCAAATCTGAAATGGTCCCTGAGAAATTCTGATTTTGGAAAATTGCTGCTATACTTTGAAGCCCTCTGATGTCTTCCAAAAGTTAAAACACGTCACCTTTATGATGCAATCATAAAGAAGACATATTGTATATGTGAATCAATATGTAATTTATTTCGGATGTCCATTTTCCTTATAAGCAGAGAGTTTCAAAGAAAAAAAATGCAAAATTTTCTAATTTTTCATCAAATTTTGGAATTTTTCACCAGAATTGATGCAAGTATCGACGAAATTTTACAACTAACATAAAGTAGAATATGTCACAAAAAAAACAGTCTTGGAATCAAAATGAAAAGTAAAAGCATCCCAGAGTTATTAATGCTTAAAGTGACAGTGGTCAGATTTGCAAAAAAGGCCTGCGTCCTTAAGGTGAAAATGAGCTGCGTCCTTAAGGGGTTAAGATCAGATGTTCTAAGTCCATTGAATTTTTTTAGTTCTATTATGTTGCATAATTTCCGTTAAATCTTGCTTATTTGGTTTGGCACATGCTATTGATGATTTGTATTCTATATCCATGTTTATTTATTTATTTATTTTTTTAACTCCGTGCATGTGCGACACATTTTCCCGTACAAAACAAAAAAAACCTGTAAGACAGAAAATGAACTAACACGTGCGACACATTAGTAAATCAGCTCCCAGAAAAAGAGGAGTGAAATCTAAAACACTCCAGAAAGAACACTCGGATTTGAGTAAATCAGGGCCATTGAGTTTTATAGATTCCACTGGTCAGTAATTCATAGATTTAGTTTCTTCTACTGCCAGTGCCTGAAATAACTTGATCAAGAGTTGATTAATTTTCCTACCTTGGATTTTGCTTAGTATGCAGTTTGAACTGCGCTTTTCTTATAAAACAAACAAAGCGGCAGTCTGGAGATTTAGTTGCTATTGACATAGGGCAAAGTTAAGACAACATAGCCGAGTAAGTGATGAATACTGAGAACATTCTCTGGTTCACACCACTTTCCCATCTCTGCATACCAGAGCTATTTGATGTGCAACTAATGTATTTATAATGTGAATAACATCAGTAGAGTGATAATCCTCTATAATGCTTGTTATATCATTAATGCAGTGATATTAGAACAAAGTGGGGGGAAAGTTATAATGTAACCGCCTCTGTATGTAGAGAATGTTAAGTATGATGCTTCATGCTGCATGCATTTACTAAAAGTTAACTTTATACATGAAGGATCACATAAAACAAGTGCCATCTTCATTTATTTCCAGAAAAGTGTATATATATATATATATATATATATATATATTTAACCACCCATCTCTAAAGTTCCCCTACAGATTGGAGTCCCACAATGTATTGATACCATGGGGTTCCTTTCGCCTTTTTCTTCTGTATTATGACCTGAGCTAATTTTAAAATTAGGCCCTTTTTTATTATGTACTAGCTGAGTACTCAGCGTTGCCCGGTTTTTCCTTCCTAATCCTTGTTGGGGAGGAAAATAACAAAGGAGGAAGCTTTTGACTTCATATCCCATCCTCATATATTGTTGTCATATGCCAACCACATATCCCGTCCTCATATCCTGACCTCCTATTCCGTCATCATATTTTGACCTCATATCCCATCCTCACATCCCGTCCTCATATCCCGACCTCCTATCCCGACCTCCTATCCCGTCCTATCTCGACCTCCTATCCCATCCTCCTATCCCGACCTCCTATCCAATCCATCTATCCCAACCTCCTATCTCGATCTCCTATCCTCAGCTCATATCCCGTGCTCCTATCTCGACCTCCTATCTCGACCTCCTATCCCGACCTCCTATCCTGACCTCCTATTCTGTCCTCCTATCCAGTCCATCTATCCCAACCTCCTATCCCGACCTCCTATCCCGACCTCCTATCCCGACCTCCTATCCCGACCTCCTATCCCGACCTCCTATCCCATCCTCCTATCCAGTCCTCCTATCCAATCCTCCTATCCCGACCCAAAATATGTGCACCAGGTATTGAAATATCTCCAGCCGTACGGAAGTTATGTGGGAAAATTAATTTCCCATTGATTTGCATGGGACTTTAAACAAAAACCCCAACCCTCACAAATGGGGGTAGTTAAGGGTTAAATTAACTATCCTATATTTTAAGTGAAAATATAAGTAATATGTGACCAAGTATTATCGAAATATCTCCAGCCGTTTGGAAGTTATGCAGTAACATATATTTCCCATTGACTTGTATGGGACTTTAAACATAAACCCCGCCCCTGGCAAATCGGGATGGGTAAGGGTTAAATGACCTATCCTATGTTTGTTGTTGTCATATAAGTAATATGTGTGCCAAGCTTCCTGTTAATATGTTTAGCCGTTTGGACATGATGCTGGAACATACATACATACATACATACACACATTGAGTTTTATATATGTACTAGCTGAGTACCCGGCGTTGCCCAGTTTATCCTTCCTAATCCTTGTTGGGGAGGAAAATAAATAAAGGAGGAAGCTTTTGACTTCACATCCCGTCCTCATATATTGTTGTCATGTCCCAACCCCATATCCCGACCTTCTATCCCGACCTCCTATCCCGTCATCCTATCTCGACCTCATATGCCATCCTCACATCTTGTCCTCATATCCCGACCTCCTATCCCGACCTCTTATCCCATCCTCATAGCCTGTCCTCCTGTCCCGACCTCCTATCCCGACCTCCTATCCCGTCCTCCTATCTCGACCTCCTATCCCGACCGCCTATCCCATCCTCCTATCTCGACCTCCTATCACGACCTCCTATCACGACCTCCTATCCCAACCTCTTATCCCCTCCTCATAGCCCGTCCTCCTATCCCGACCTCCTATCCCGAACTCCTATCTCGACCTCCTATCCCGACCTCCTATCTCGACCTCCTATCCCATCCTCCTATCTCGACCTCCTATCTCGACCTCCTATCCTGACCTCCTATCCCGTCCTCATATCTCGACCTCCTATCCCGACCTCCTATCCCGACCTCCTATCTCGACATCCTATCCCATCCTCCTATCTCGACCTCCTATCTCGACCTCCTATCCCGACCTCCTATCCCGTCCTCTTATCACGACTTCCTATCACGACCTCCTATCCCGACCTCTTATCCCATCCTCATAGCCCGTCCTCCTATCCCGACCTCCTATCTCGACCTCCTATCCCTCACAAATGGGGGTAGTTAAGGGTTAAATTAACTATAAGTAACATGTGACGAAGTATTATCGAAATATCTCCAGCTGTTTGGAAGTTATGCAATAACATATATTTCCCATTGACTTGTATGGGACTTTAAACATAAACCCCGCCCCTGGCAAATGGGGGTGAGTAAGGGTTAAATCACCTATTCTATATTTGTCGTTGACCTATTAGTAACATGTGTGCCAAGTTTTATGTTAATATCTTTAGCCGTTTGGACGTGATGCTGGAACATACACACATACATACATACATACATACATACACACAGTGGGCCTTGAATATTAATTTATTTTTGGGTCAATTATTGTAAGTTAAAAATGTAAGGTCAGACTATACTGCTAGGCTCATACCATGTTTGGCTATCCTCTTGAATCCATTTATAATTTTTTACAGATCCATACGTTTTCAGTGACACTCGTACAATACATTTTTGTCATGGTATGATAAAAGGGCTTTGACAGAATAACAGGATTAACAGACTGTATCTACAGTATCTGTCTGTCTGTCTATTTATATATCTATCTATTGCAGTTTTCATTGGTACATTTATTGGGTACATACAACTTTCAGATAACTGTTTTATACATTTCTAGGGGGGGGAAACGTAAATTTCATGATTATTGCTGGATAAATAACTGGATGACTGAGTAGCTTACACTTTCACAGTGTTATTTATTATGTTCATCTTTTATTATAATACTAGCTGAGTACCCGGCGTTGCCCGGTTTTCCTTCCTAATCCTTGTTGGGGAGGAAAAGAAACAAAGGAGGAAGCTTTTGACTTCATATCCCGTCCTCATATATTGTTGTCATATCCCAACCCCACATCCCGTCCTCCTATCCTGTCCTCCTATCTCGACCTCCTGTCCCGAACTCCTATCCTGACCTCCTATCCCGTCCTCCTGTCCCGTCCTCCTATCCCGTCCTCCTATCCTGACCTCCTATCTCGACCTCCTGTCCCGAACTCCTATCCCGTCCTCCTGTCCCATCCTCCTATCCCTTCCTCCTATCCCGACCTCCTATCCCGACCTCCTATCTCAACCTCCTATCTCAACCTCCTATCCAGTCCTCCTATCCCGTCCTCCTATCCCATCCTCCTATCTCGACCTCCTATCCCGTCCTCCTCTCCTGTCCTCCTATCCCGTCCTCCTATCCAGTCCTCCTATCCCCACCTCCTATCCTGTCCTCCAATCTCGAGCTCCTATCCCGACCTCCTATCCCGTCCTCCTTTCTCAACCTCCTATCTCAACCTCCTATCCCGTCCTCCTATCCCATCCTCCTATCTTGACCTCCTAACCCGTCCTCCTCTCCTGTCCTGCTATCCCGTCCTCCTATCCAGTCCTCCTATCCCAACCTCCTATCCTGTCCTCCAATCTCGAGCTCCTATCCTGTCCTCCAATCTCGAGCTCCTATCCCGACCTCCTATCCCGTCCTCCTATCCCGTCCTCCTTTCCCGTCCTCCTTTCCCAACCTCCTTTCCCGTCCTCATATCTCGACCTCCTATCCAGACCTCCTATCCCGTCCTCCTATCCCGTCCTCCTATCCCGACCTCCTACCTGACCTCCTATTCAGATCTCCTATCCCGACCTCCCATCCTGTCCTCATATCCCGACCCGTACCTCCTATCCATTCCTCCTATCTCGACTTCCTGTCCCGACCTCCTATACCGTCCTCCTTAAACAAAAACCCCGACCCTCACAAATGGGGGTAGTTAAGGGTTAAATTAACTATCCTATATTTTAAGTGGACATATAAGTAACATGTGACCAAGTATTATCGAAATATCTCCAGCCGTTTGGAAGTTATGCAGTAACATATATTTCCCATTGACTTGTATGGGACTTTAAACATAAACCCCGCCCCTGGCCTATCCTATGTTTGTTGCTGACATATAAGTAACATGTGTGCCAAGTTTCATGTTAATATATTTAGACGTTTGAAAGTTTTTGTGGAACATACACACATACATACATACACACACGCACACACACACACGTTGAGTTTTATATATATAGATGTTTATATAACCCCACAAGGAAACTTTACTGTTCGGTTGCTTGATTGTTTGTATAATACACTGTTTTGTGTCTATCCCCATAAACTTCATATAATGCTGACCCCTGGTACCCCAGTCCTCCTCAGCAGCTCTCATTGCAGCTCCTTCTAGTTTATTTCTGCTTTTCCAAAACAGGATGTAGAAGCATGAACTTCCTGCACACCCATCACTGCCTGCAGCAAGGCCCGTCGCTACAGGATAAGCAAACCAAGCGATTGCTTGGGGCCCCGAGCTGGCTGGGGGGCCCCGAGCACAGCCAGTGCTTGCCCGTCCTGTAGCTACGGGGAAATTCCCCCCATCACCAGGACGGATTAACAATTGTGCTCTTGGAGTTTGAGCTCCGGGCCCCAGGCACCCAGTCAAACAAGAGGGCCCCCAAATGCCTGACATTTTTTTTAAACTCATTTGCAGCTTTTGAGTTCTTCTCACTTCACCACGATCACGCTCCCCCCACCCCCGCTGCACTTGTTATCTTCCCTCAGCCCCGGACTCTTCTCTCAGCCTTCAGCCATCAGAGCAGGAGGAGGGGGAGGGGGGAGGAGAGAGCACAGAGCTGTGAGGAGAGGAGACCGCAGAGGCTGTACAACATGGGGACTGACTAATGTAGGTGTCCCTGCATGTATATGTGTATAAGCGTGTGTGTGTGTGTGTGTGTGGATATATATATGTGTGTGTACATATGTGTATGTCTATGTAGTGTGCCTGTGTGTGTGTTACTACTGTGGATGACTATATGTAAAGTGCATGTGTGTATCTATACCAGTGTTTCCCAACCAGGGTGCCTCCAGTTGTTGCAAAACTACAACTCCCAGCTTGCACGGACAGCCAAAGGCTGTCTCGGCATGCTGGGAGTTGTAGTTTTGCAACCTCTGTAGGCATCCTGGTTGGGAAACACTGATCTATTCTATCTGTGTGTGTACGATGCATGTACAGTATGTAATGTGTACAGTATGTGTGTTGTGTGTATGAAGCATGCATGTACAGTATGTAATCTGTACAGTATGTGTGTTGTGTGTATGATGCATGTGCAGTATGTAATGTGTACAGTATGTTGTGTGTATGAAGCATCTACAGTATGTAATGTGTACAGTATGTTGTGTGTATGAAGCATGCATGTACAGTATGTAATGTGTACAGTGTGTGTGTATAATGCATGTACAGTATGTAATGTGCACAGTGTGTGTGTATGATGCATGTACAGTATGTAATGTGTACAGTGTGTTGTATGTTTGAAGCATGCATGTACAGTATGTAATGTGTACAGTGTGTTGTGTGTGTATGAAGCATGCATGTACAGTATGTAAGGTGTATTGTGTGTGTATAGAATGCATGCAGTGGCGGATCCAGGGGGGGGGGGAAGGGGGCAATTGCCCCGTCCCGTGTGTGTGCAGCCATTGGAAAGCAACGCGGAGGAGCAGAGCAGCGAACAGGACATGCACTGGCCAGCATGGTAAGTGACCAGCGGCACATCAGCTTCAGTGCTCCGACCACCGCTCCTCCAGTCCCGGGACCTACTGTTATGGTGGCCGGACCAGAACAGCAGTGGTCGGAGCACTGAAGTAGGGCAGTGAACAGGCATACAGCCTCCAGCCATACACTGTATGGCTGGAGGCTGTATGTTTGTGGGGGGAGCATACTACACCTAATGGGGGGGGGGACTATACTCACCTAATGTGGGGGAACTATACTGCACCTAATGTGGGGGGACTATACTGCACCTAATGTGGGGGAAATATAGCCTAATGTAGGGAGAAATATACTGCACCTAATATGGGGGAACTATAGCCTAATGTCGGGAGAACTATACTGCACCTAATGTGGGGAACTATACTGCACCTAATGCGGGGTAAATTATACTACCAACCTAATGTGGAGAACTATACTGCACCTAATGTGGAGAACTATACTGCACCTAATGTGGGGAACTATACTGCACTTAATGTGGGGAGAACTATACTGCACCTAATGTGGGGAACTATACTGCACCTAATGTGGGGGAACTATACTGCACCTAATGTGGGGGGACTGTACTGCACCTAATGTGGGGGAACTACAGCCTAATGTGGGGGAACTGTACAGCACCTAACGTGGGGAACTATGCTGCACCTAATGTGGGGCACTATACTGCCTAATCTGGGGGAACTATACTGCACCTAATGTGGGGGACTATACTGCACCTAATTTGGTTAGCTATACTGCACCTAATGTGGGGAGCTATACTGCACATAATGTGGGGGACTATACTGCACCTAATGTGGGGGAACTATACTGCACCTAATGTGGGGGAACACTGCTAGCCTAATGTGGGGAGAACTCTGCTGCACCTAATGTGGGGGGAACTCTGCTGCACCTAATGTGGGGGGAACTCTGCTGCACCTAATGTGGGGGGAATTGTGCCGCACCTAACGTGGGGGGAACTGTGCCGCACCTAACGTGGGGGGAACTGTGCCGCACCTAACGTGGGGGGAACTGTGCCGCACCTAACGTGGGGGGAACTGTGCCACACCTAACGTGGGGGAAACTGTGCTGCACCTAATGTGGGGGCCTAGTATCAACGTTCGCTTACGTCGGGCTCCCAGCATTCAAGGGCCGGCGATACTACGTCCTGACGCTGGCCCTAGAGTGTGACGTGCGTGAACATCAAGGGGGGGCCTCCATGTCCATTTTGCTTGGGGCCCCCAAATTCCTTCAAACGGCCCTGCCTGCAGCGATGTACTATCTGGCCTAGTGATTGACTGAATGGACACGTCCTGCTCTGGCCTCTCTTCCCAAAAGTAAGCAGAAGATATGAGAAGCAAGGGACCGTAAGATGCCACAAAATGAGCTACTATGAGGGACTGGAAGGCAGGTAAGTATAGTTTTTATTTTAATTTTTGACTTTTTTCTATATCCCCAGCATCTTTGAATTTTTTGGGGACACAAAAAAAAACTCTTTAGGTGCTGCCTAATCGGTTTCATACGTGGCATAGTAGAAGGCCATTACTGGCCATTGGCTGTTATAACAAATTCTCAGCACCTCGTCAATCATGTCATAGGGAGCAACTGGGTAACAAGGAGCTCCCTCACTCTGTCCCATCACATGCTGCACTCACTATTAATACTATGATTTTAGATCTTTCAGCAATGTGTCAACTGTAATATTTAGTTGATATCTGCAAATGAAGCCGGCTTATCTGCCGAACCCACTACATGGACCTCCCTGCAACGTCAATGTATGGCGGATGTTAAGAAAGAGTTAAAACCCTACATCAGCTATAATTATATTTATGATATATATATATATATATATATTTATTTTATTTTTTTTGTTACAAATTTAATTTTAGAAATAAAAAGGGGATTCAAGATAAATATTGCCTATAAAGAGCAGCTTGTCCTTAGGAAGCAGTGGTGTAGCGTAGGGGGTGCAGGTGGGCAGTTGCCCTGGGAACAAGAGTCTGATTAACAGATGATCTTTATATTTGTGTTCCCAAGAATTTAAAGTGAGTTGCAATGCATGTAATGTGTGCAGGAGCAGAATTGTATTGTACAGGAGCAGAAAGCTCGGCTGTAAACAGAAATCTCTGTTCCTGTACTAGATTCCATAGTGCGCTACACTTAGTTTGCGACAGAATGTATGTTCAGGAGCTGGCACTCCTGTCTGTATTCCTTGCTCCTGTACTGTACTTATAGTGGTGCATGTCTTCTGGCGCGTGCTGTGTGTGATGATATCATGGCTTGCATAAGAAGTCCTGTCCTGCTCCAGACCTTCTGTAGTGATAAGGAATATGGAAAAGGCAAGTTTGAGTTTTTAATGGGGGCATCTACTTATATGATTTACCTTGGGGGGGGGGGGGGACCTGTCTAATGGGGTAATCTATCTGATTGGAGGAAGACCTGTCAGAGTGAGCACCTGACCCAAAGAGGAACTATTAAAATATGGATGCCTTAACCCCTAGAGGACACATGACAAAAATTTGCGCACCAGCCGGGACCTCACCAATAAGGGCGAACATCAGAGCAGATGCTGATGCCTGCCACTAACCCTTTAGATGCTTATCACGGCATCCAAAGCAGTTTCTGTGCTTAGTTACACTCATGGGACCATCTGCAGCATGATTGTGGGAGTCTAATGAGTAAAAAATGGCGGCCAGAGCTTCACTCACCTGTCACATATAAGCAAAAGTTGTTCTAAAAAAAACTACAGATCACAGCACAAAAATTTGCCATATATACAGAAAAATAAGAAAGTAATAGAGATCAGAATAGGGCAGTTTTAATAATACAAATTTTCCTACAAAAAGTAGTACAGTAATAGTCAGACATGTAAAGATGGGTATTGACTCACAAAATAAAGAGCCACTCAGCCACTTCTATTGTTCTGCACGGTTCATCCCAGAGGCTGACCTGGAAATCTGACCTGCAGCAAGCAGGTATAAAATATGCTGTCCTGGATATTGGGGTGTGCTTAGGTTTGAGCCAAGATCTAATTTTACTGTAAGTCTCAATTTCTCGGCAGAAGCCCCCTGGGATAGAATCAAGTACTTCTGTAAGTAGGATTTCTATTTAGTTTTCTCGTTTATCGTTTGGTATCGAGTTGTTATTATCTGTTTAATGTGACACTGTCTAATGGGAGTATCTACCTATTCAATGGATTACCTACCTAATAGGGACATTAGACATTACCTACCTTTTGGGGGCATTTACCTAATGTGGGGTAATTATGTACCTACTAGGGCATCTACCTAATGAGGGGGATTTACCTTCTATGAAGATCTACCTGCCCATGCCCACCTAATTAACCTACCCCTTCTCTCTTCAGGGAAAAGCCATGATTGGAAGAAGTCTTCATGGTGATAGAGGAAAAGCAAAGAGATTGACTCCAGGGAGATGTCACACGTGAGTCTCTGAATGTAACTGCATTTTAATCTCTTTAACAGTGCGTGTGTAAAAGGGGTATTCCAGGATTTTTTTTATTTGACTATGCTACAGGGGCTGTAAAGTTAGTGTTGTTCATAATATAGTGTCTGTACCTGTGTGTGATGGTTTTCTCAAAATTTTTCTGTGATTTTCACCCCAATATTTATTTTTAACAGCATACAAAATGACTGTTGTCTCAGGTTTTTTCCAGGTTGCAATAACTCACTAGTCAGATGATGACAGGGAGCCTGTCTTCTTCAATGGGTGGAGCGATCGCTTGGTGGGAGAGAGTTCAATCTCCAACTAATGCACAGCTGTAGGCACCCTCATTGAAAACCACAGGTCTTTTGAATGGATGCAGCTCATTTATGTTTCAATGGGTGGGGTGGCTGATGTGTGGGAGGGAGGAAAATGGAATTGTGGGATTTGTAGTCAAAAAAATAAAATTCAAACAGGAAATACCAGTTCACAAAAAGCTAGCCACAGTATTATGGTAATCTCACAACATAGCCATTTAGCCCCAAGACAAGCACAGATCCTTCCTAAGCATGTCCATTACTGTCTGCCAGGTGCGTACTAAAATCACCTTATGGTGGATAACCCCTTTAACATATAGGGGGAATATTGATTTGTGTTTACTTTTTTATTCAGTATCAGTATGGTAGTATGTGAATATTATGTTTAGTCATGGTATGGTAGTTGTATTTCTCGTGATATTAGGCTGTGTATAGTGGATTTTATTTATTAACAGTTTGATGGTATTATTTAGTCACTGCAATGGTAATATGTGGTCCTGGTGTGGAGTTATTATTATTATAAATCCTGCATATGTCCCTGGTGAGCAGCAATATAAACACTGTATGCATCACTACTTGCACATTCATGGGCCGGCTTAGGGGGTGTAATACCTTGCATTGCACCAGATCCTGGCAACCCACACTATGCCACTATAAGGAGGACAGTGTGTAACATGCATAACATGAGCAGCACATTCATTTCGATGGAAATTGTTTAACCCAGGGGTCTGCAACCTTTAAGACAAAAAGAGCCACTTGGACCCTTTTCCGAAGAAAAAAAAAACTGGGAGCCGCAAAACCATTTAAAACAAATATAATACTGCATATATTGTTTCTTACCTTAACCCTTTAAGGACCGGGGGGTTTTCCGTTTTTGCATTTTCGTTTTTTGCTCCTTGCCTTTAAAAAATCAGAACTCTTTAAATTTTGCACCTAAAAATTCATATTATGTCTTATTTTTTGCGCCACCAATTCTACTTTGTAATGACATCAGTCATTGTGCCCAAAAATCTACGGTGAAAATGGAAAAAAAATCATTGTGAGACAAAAATTAAAAAAAAACGCCATTTTGTAACTTTTGGGGGCTTCCGTTTCTACGTAGTACATTTTTCGGTAAAAATTACACCTTATCCTTATTCTGTAGGTCCATACGGTTAAAATGATACCCTACTTGTATAGGTTTGATTTTGTAGTACTTCTGGAAAAAATCCTAACTTCATGCAGGAAAATTTATACGTTTAAAATTGTCATCTTCTGACCCCCCATAACTTTTTAATTTTTCCGTGTATGGGGCGGTATGAGGGCTCATTTTTTGTGCCGTGATCTGAAGTTTTTAACGGTACCATTTTTGCATTGATAGGACTTATTGATCTTTTTATTCATTTTTTTCATGATATAAAAAGTGATCAAAAATGCACTATTTTGGACTTTGGAATTTTTTTGCGCGTACGCCATTGACCATGCGGTTTAATTAAAGATATATTTTTATAATTCGGACATTTCCGCACGCGGCGATACCATATATGTTTATTTTTATTTACACTGTGTTTTTTTTATGGGAAAAGGGGGGTGATTCAAACTTTTAATAGGGGAGGAGTTAAATGATGTTTATTCACTTTTTTTTTTCACTTTTTTTTTGCAGTGTTATAGGTCCCATAGGGACCTATAACACTGCACACACTGATCTTCATCATTGATCACTGGTTTCTCATAGGAAACCAATGATCGATGATTCTGACGCATGATCTCAGGCACTGAGCAGTCATTCGGCGATCGGACAGCGGGGAGGCAGGTAGGGGCCCTCCCGCTGTCCTGTAAGCTGTTCAGGATGCTGCGATTTCGCCGCGGCAATCCCGAACAGCCCACTGAGCTAGCCGGCATGCTTTCGGTTTCACTTCACAACTTTGAACGCCGCGTCTAAAGGGTTAATAGCGTGCGGCACAGCGATCAATGCCGCGCGCTATTAGCCACGGGTCCCGGCCATTGTTAGAGGCCAGGCCCGACCCGCTATGACACATTATAGATCGGGAGTGGACACATGACGTTCCAGTACGTCATGTGTCCTTAACCCCTTAACGACGCAGGACGTATATTTACGTCCAGCGCCGGCTCCCGCGATATGAAGCGGGATCGCGCCGCAATCCCGCATCATATCGCGTCGGTCCCGGCGCTCATCAACGGCCGGAACCCGCGGCTAATACCACACATCGCCGATCGCGGCGATGTGGGGTATTAACCCTTTAGAAGCGGCGGTCAAAGCTGACCGCCGCTTCTAAAGTGAAAGTGACCCGGCTGCTCAGTTGGGCTGTTCGGGACCGCCGCGGTGAAATCGCGGCGTCCCGAACAGCTGACCGGACACCGGGAGGGCCCTTACCTGCCTCCTCGGTGTTCGATCGGCGAATGACTGCTCTGCGCCTGAGATCCAGGCAGGAGCAGTCAAGCGCCGATAACACTGATCACAGGCGTGTAAATACACGCCTGTGATCTGTGTAAAAGATCAGTGTGGGACCTATAACACTGCAAAAAAATGTAAAAAAAAAAGTGTTAATAAGGGTCATTTAACCCCTTCCCTAATAAAAGTTTGAATCACCCCCCTTTTCCCATAAAAAAAATAAAACAGTGTAAAAAAAATTAAAATAAACATATGTGGTATCGCCGCATGCATAAATGTCCGAACTATAAAAAATATATCATTAATTAAACCGCACGGTCAGTGGCGTACGCGCAAAAAAATTCCAAAGTCCAAAAAAGCGTATTTTGGTCACTTTTTATACCATTAAAAAATGAATAAAAAGTGATCAAAAAGTCCGATCAAAACAAAAATCATACCAATAAAAACTGCAAAAAAAATGAGTCCTCATACTGCCCTGTACGTGGAATAATAAAAAAGTTATAGGGGTCAGAAGATGACATTTTTAAACGTATACATTTTCCTGCATGTAGTTATGATTTTTTCCAGAAGTGCGACAAAATCAAACCTATATAAGTAGGGTATCATTTTAACCGTATGGACCTACAGAATAATGATAAGTTGTAATTTTTACCGAAATATGCACTGCGTAGAAACGGAAGCCCCCAAAATTTACAAAATGGCGTTTTTTCTTCGATTTTGTCGCACAATGATTTTTTTTTCAGTTTCGCCGTGCATTTTTGGGTAAAATGACTAATGTCACTGCAAAGTAGAATTGGCGACGCAAAAAATAAGCCATAATATGGATTTTTAGGTGGAAAATTGAAAGGGTTATGATTTTTAAAAGGTAAGGAGGAAAAAATGAAAGTGCAAAAACGGAGTCCTTAAGGGGTTAATGCTATATATACAGGATCATGCAGTCAGCTGTCAATCTGAAGAAAAAAAGGACTTTCACTTAACAATGTAAAATATATTTTTGGGGTGGGCTTTTTTTTGGCCCAGGCCTGGGGTGGGCTTTTTTGGGGCCCAGGCCTGGGGTGGGCTTTTTTTGGGCCCAGGCCTGGGGTGGGCTTTTTCGGGGCCCAGGTCTGGGGTGGGCTTTTTTGGGGCCCAGGCCTGGGGTGGGCTGGGGAGAGGGGGGTTAATGCACTGTGGAGAGGGGGGTTAATGCTGCTGCGGGGTGAGGGGTTAACGCTACCCCTGCCATGGGGTGAGGGGTAACTTAACCCCTCACCCCATGGCAGCGGCAGCGTTAACCTCTCACCCCACGGCAGCGATAACGCTGCCGCTGCCATGGGGTGAGGGGTTAAGTTGCCCCTCACCCCATGGCAGCGGCAGCGTTAACCTCTCACCCCGCGGCAGCGATAACGCTGCAGCTGCCATGGGGTGAGGGGTTGAGTTACCCCTCACCCCATGGCAGCTGCAGCGTTAACCTCTCACCCCGCGGCAGCATTAACGCTGCCACGGGGTGAGGGGTTGACGCCCCGCTGTCAAGTGAGTAATGTACTTTACATACTCACCAGCTCCTCGCGTGGCGTCTTCCTCTCCCGGCGGCGCTCCTTGACTGAGGCGCAGGCCGGCGATGTCACTGTCATGTTACATTGTCACATGACAGTGAGGATCCGCGCGGCCCCGGAAGAAGAGACTCCGCTCCAATGGCACCAGGGCAGGTAGGTAAACCGACGGCGGCTCACGAGCTCAGATCATTCCGGGACACTGCATTGTCCCGGAATGAGGGTGACAGGGACCCGGGACAGACTCGCGGAGCCGCGGCAAAGGAGTAAAAGAGCCGCATGCGGCTCCGGAGCCGCGGGTTGCAGACCCCTGGTTTAACCTGTTAAGGACGGCAGGCGTATCCATACGTCCCCGTTTTAAAGTCCTTAAGGACTGAGGGCGTATGGATACGCCCGTGGGAAATCATTCAGCAGGCATCCCGGCACATCGCCGAGGGGGGTCCTGAGACCCCCCCATGTCGGCAATCGGAGAAAATCGCATGTCAATTCAGACATTCGATTTTCTCCAATTCTGGGCTGATCAGGTCTCTGGTTACCTGATCACCCGGAAAATAGGGATGATCTCCTCCTATCCCCTGCCATTAGTCAGAACTGAGTTCTGACCAATGGCTGCGCAGGACAGAGGGTTGCCATGGAAACCCCCCGTTCTGCCCACCCCTGGATTTCGGGCAGAATGGGGGGGGGGGGGGGAGAAGATGGAGGCCTTTACCTGAGGACCAGATGCGTGGGGTCCGGCGATCATCGGAGACATCAGCGAAGATCAGGGCACAGGTAGGGAATCGATGGTGGGGGGGGAGAAATGAAAGTGAAAGTAAAGTGATCTTTACTGTGGCAACCACTAGGAAGGCCGGACTGCAACTCCCAGCATGCCCAGACAGGCTGGGAGTTGTAGTTTTGCAACATCTGGAGGGTCACAGTTTGGTGACCACTGTTACAGTGGTGCCCAAACGGTAGCCCTCCAGATGTTGCCAAACTACAACTCTCAGCATGCTTAGACTGCCCAGGCATGCTGGGAGTTGTAGTTCTGTAACATCTGTCCCTTCAGATTTTGCAATTTTCATGAAATTTTTGAAAATTGCTGCTCTACTTTGAAGCCCTCAATTTTTTTCAAAAAGTAAAAATATGTCCATTTTATGATGCCAACATAAAGTGGACATATTGTATTTGTGAATAAAAATTAAATTTATTGTGAATATCCATTTTCCTTACAAGTAGAGAGCTTCAAAGTTAGAAAAATGCAAAATTTTCATGAAATTTGGGGATTTTTCACCAAGAAAGGATGCAAGTAACGCCGAAAATTTACCACCAAAATAAAGTAAACAACAAAAAAACGTGGTCTCATATGGCTGGAGGTGCTCAACCCCAAATGCAGTTGTGCATTTATACTGGGGGAGCAGATCCTGCCCTTGTAGTCCGTTGCTAGGGGCGATCCCCAGCATAAAAATGCATACAATGGAGGATGCCTGCAGCGGACTACAAGTGCCACAATAGAATCCTACACCAGATAAACGGTGTGGATGTGTAACAATTAGAATACAATACAGGAATATGGGTGCACTACTGTGGTAGATGTATACAATGACATTGGCTAATCCCTCAACACTGATGTTAAAATTGAGACATTCGCCAGTGTATCCTTATATGAAGGACACACCAGAGCCCGCACACCAACGCCAAGGTTTCTCAAATTGGTGCGAGACCTAACGCTAATCCTACCTGTGCTTGATAAACAGAACAGGGGCCAGTGGGCAATTACGGCAGCATTCAAAATAAAGTAGAATATGTCACGAAAAAACAATCTCAGAATCAGAATATTCGGTAAAAGCATTTTAGAAATATTAACGCTTAAAGTGACGGTGGTCAGAATTGCGAAAAAGGGCTTAGTCCTTATGGCGAAAAAGGGCTCAGTCCTTAAGAGGTTAATTTGTTTCCCCCTCTGAGCTTTTACAGGGATAATGAACATATGCTGCCAGGTTTCTTCCTAGATTACAAGTGATCACAGGGGTTCCCAGCAGTGGGGCACGCTGTGTGATATACTATACTATAATAAAGTGGACAACCTTTTACACTGAAATTAGCTGAAAGCATATGAAGAGTCTCAGGAGATACCCTTTAAGGACTTTGTTTATTTTATAAGTATTTGTGCTCGGTTAATGAAGGGCAATGATATGTTTTTGTTTTTTTTGCGGTCACTCTCAAATCTGTAAGAGTTAATATATCTTATCGTCACATTGATGATCAATTACTCATGCATGAATCAATAATTTCTGGGAATCCCGACAGCTGAAATGTCAATTTGAGCAGACGTCTTGCTTGGAAACAGACAGCTCAGGGATAGCTGTAACTCAGCTGATGATGTAATTGCTGCATTGCTATGGATGACTCACGCAAACCCACAGGCGGAGCAGTATACTGGATTAAAGGGTCCCTGTACACTGCGATGATTCTCTCACTAGTGCTACTAAATGAAGATATGTATGGGTTGTCAAATATTTTCTTCCTATTACGCTTGCTATATGTGCTCACATTTAACCCCTTTAGTTTTAATCACGCATGTACACACATGCATACTGTAGGTTAAATCTGAACCTTACAGCTTTTTTTTTTTCAGATGTGAAAATGCGTCCATATTGCAATTGTCTGAAACTAGCCTATTGTGGAGTAGGATTTTAAACCCCTAACTCATGCATGCTTTTTGTTTGAAATGATATGCGTGATAAAAAGTGAACCTGTCACCACTTTCATGGTGCCCTATCGTTGAATCATCAGGGCAGGCCACACCCCAGTTGATCTATCACTCTTTGCATATATGGGGGGCTTTACCAATCAAGGCTGGTAGGGCAGGCAGAAGCCACCATGGTTAGGGCAGCATTACCTATGATGTCATGTCAGAAGGAAATGCATTTATGATCCATTCACCTCAAAGTTTTTAACATAGCCCCATTGAAGCCTACTCACAGCCATTGTACATTTTGACCTTTTGTACATTATTATATGGCATCATTCCAAATCTTTCCTGTGTATTTGTCTACTCTGTGTTTGTTCCACTCTTGGTTTTGGTATAAATACTCATCAAAATGAGGCCAAATATTCCAAAAACAGACCAAAATACTGCGTGCTAAAAAGCTTTGGACTGGTAAAGAATAATCCAGTGTGAATAAATGTGGGTGTGTCATACATATTTACCTCGGTGGGAGGGGCTTAGTTGTGTGCACTTACCCACTGTCTCAGTTTCTGGCATGGAAAAATTTGAGTCCTGCAAATATCAGAAAGCACAAAGCCTTAACAATGTGAACATAAGTAAGGAGTACACATAAACAGCAGGTTACTGTTTTAGAATTTGTGACCACAGTGCTTATTCATACACTGATATTTTTGTGTGTCATTTTATTTGATATGACAACATTTACCTGAATTGTTTCCTATTGACCTAACAAACCTTATTGTCCTGTGGTCTTTGTATAGAGACATGTAGCCAGATCTTGTGATTTCTGGTTAATCTCAAAATACATTTATTGATCTCTGTTTCAGTGCTTCTGAGTAATGGATTATGAAGCCTCTGTACATTCCACTCATCCAATCAACCCTATACGCCCTGGAGGTCAGGATACATTTCACAACCTTTAGCCAGAGTGGTCTACCATGTAATTTAGGCTTTTTGATCAAACAAACTAGTGAATAGGGGATACAATGACGCCACGTTAATAACTGAACATTATTGTGTATTCCGTTGATGTAAAGGATATGAGGTAAGCTAGGAAATTTTGCTATATGTATGCATTCTTTGGTCTGATGGTTCCTCTAAACCCTGAACACAGAATGCTTTGTATATAAGGTGGGGTATGCTCTGCCTTAACACATACCACTGTATATATATAACATTTTGTTAAACTGACACCTGCTACTACGTCAGTGTCACCAGAAGCTGAATACGGCTGCCAAATTTTGCCAAGGCTTCTGACACAACTGTTAGAAGAGGAGCAGAGCTTTGACCCTGACTCTAGACCTTTTAGATGCTGAGGTCAGTGTGATCACAGCATCTAGAAGGGTGACAGAGGAAGGGGGCTATCCATGAGCACCCTGCAAAATGATCACCACCTGCCTGCTACAGAAGCCAATCAGGATCTGTCTGATATGCCTGTCAGTGTGATTGGCATGCCTGTCAGTGAAGCACTGGCAGGCATAATACAGATCTGTACTGCAGTGTAATAAATATGGAAGCAGGAAATTGCACAATCTAGTCCCCCCTGATGGGATGATAAAGTGATTTTTTTCTAAAATGTTTTATGCCTTAAGTTGGGTCACAGCAAATGTTTGCCATTTTACCTGTAAAGTTGGTTGCACAACTAACAATGTTTTATAGCCTTAACATAAGCCTATGTGACAAACTTGGTTGCACCATTTTTTATACCACTTGGTCATAATTATCTCCCTTAAAATAAATGGGATGTGGCCATGACACATTATAGAGACCAAGCTTAAAAGGGGTACACTGGGGAACAAAACTTATTCCCAATGCACAGGATAGAGGATAAGTGTTTGATCATTTAGGGTTCCAACCACTGTGACCCTGTGATCTCCTGTATGGAGCCCTGCTTTCATGCTGAACTTGCCATTCAGCAGCTTCTCCCCTGAGCACTCCAGCCCTTATCTTCAGAGATGTGCAGAAGTGATGGCCCACTCAGCCAATCACCAGAGGACCTTCTGAATGGTAAGTTCAGTCTGAGAGCAGGGCCCCATACAGGAGATCACGGGGGTCCCAGCGGTTGGACCCCTGTGATCTTATACTTATCCCTATCCTGTATATAGGGGATTAGTTTTGTTTCCCAGAGTACTCCTTTAACCCCTTAAGGTCGCAGCCCATTTTGACCTTAAGGACACAGCCGTTTTTTGCAAATCTGACCACTGTCATTATCTGGGATGCTTAAACTTATGAATTTGATTCTGAGATAGTTTTTTTGTGACATATTCAACTTTATGTTAGTGGTAAATTTTTGGCGATACTTGCATCATTTCTTGGTAAAAAAAATCCCAAATTTCATGAAAAATTTGATAATTAAGCATTTTTCAAACTTTGAAGCTCTCTGCTTGTAAGGAAAGTGGACAGTCCAAATAAATGATATGTTGATTCACATATACAATATGTCTAGTTTGTGTTTGCATCATAAAGTTGACATGTTTTTACTTTTTGAAGACATTATAGGGCTCTTTAGTTTAGCAGCAATTTTCCAATTTTTCATGTAAATTTCTAAATTGGAATTTTTCAGGGACCATTTCAGTTTCAAAGTGAATTTGAGGGTCTTTATGTTAGAAATACCCTACAATGGACCCCATTATGAAAACTGCACCCCTTAAAGTATTCAAAATGACATTCAGAAAGTTTTTAACCCTTTAAGTGTTTCACAGGAATAGCAGCAAAGTACAGAAGAAAATTCTAAATCTTAAAGGGGTATTCCAGGCAAAAACTTTTTTTTATATATCAACTGGCTCCGGAAAGTTAAACAGATTTGTAAATTACTTCTATTCAAAAATCTTAATCCTTCCAATAGTTATTAGCTTCTAAAGTTTTCTGTCTAACTGCTCAATGATGATGTCACGTCCCGGGAGCTGTGCATGGTGGGAGAATATCCCCATAGGAGCTGGACAGCTCCCGGGACGTGAGTCCTCAGAAAGCAGTTAGACAGAAAACAGCAACTCAACTTCAGAAGCTAATAACTATTGGAAGGATTAAGATTTTTTAATAGAAGTAATTTACAAATCTGTTTATCTTTCCGGAGCCAGTTGATATATAAAAAAAAGTTTTGGCCTGGAATACCCCTTTAATTTTTTACACTAACATGTTGTTGTAAACCCATTTTTTTCATTTTACAATGGGAAATAGGTAAAAATGTCCCCCAAAATTTGTAACCCTATTTCTCTCGAGTAAGAAAATACCTCATATGTGGATGTAAAGTGTTCTGCTGGCGCAGTAGAGGGCTCAGAAGGGAAGGAGCGACAATGGGATTTTGGAGAGCGAATTTTACTGAAATGGTTTTTGGGGGGCATGTCTCATTTAGGAAGCTCCCATGGTGCCAGAACAGCAAAGCAAAACAAAAAAACACATGGCACACTATTTTGGAAACTTTACCCCTCAAGGAATGTAACAAGGGGTATGGAGAGCCATAACACCCCACAGGTGTTTGACGAATTTTCACTATAGTTGGACGTGAAACTGAATAATTTATTTTTTTCACTAAAATGCTGGTGCAACTGCAAATTTTTCATTTTTACAAGGGGTAATAGGTAAAAATGTCCCCCAAAATTTGTAACCCCATTTCTCTTGAGTAAGGAAATACCTCATATGTGGATGTAAAGTGCTCTCTGGGTGCATTAGAGGGCTCAGAATGGGATTTTGGAGAGCAAATTTTGCTGAAATGGTTGTTGGGGGGCATGTCTCATTTATGAAGCCCCTACGGTGCAATAGCAGAAAAGAAAAACACATGGCACACTATTTTGGAAACTTCATCCCTCAAGGAACGTAACAAGGGGTATAGTGAGCTTTAACACCCCACAGGTGATTGACAGATTTTCATTAAAGTTGGACGTGAGAATGAAAAATGTAATTTTTTTTCACTAAAATGCTGGTGTTATCCCAAATTTTTCATTTTTACAAGGGGTAATAGGAGAAAAAGCCCCCCAAAATTTGTAACACAATATTTCTTATGAGTATGGAAATACCCCATATGTGGATGTACAGTGCTCTGCGGGCGAACTACAATGCTCAGAAGAGAAGGAGTGCCATTGGGCTTTTGGAAAGAGAATTTGGTTGGAATAGAAGTTGGGGGCCTTGTGCATTTACAAAGCCCCCGTGCTGCCAGAACAATGGACCCCCCCCCCCCCATGTGACCCCATTTTGGAAACTACACCCCTCACAGAATTTACTAAGGGGAGCAGTTAGCATTTACACCCCACTGGCGTTTCACAGATTTTTTGAACAGTGGGCTGTGCAAATGAAAAATGAAATTTTTCCAAAAATCTGTCAGACACCTGTGGGGTGTAAATGCTCACTGTACCCCTTATTACATTCAGTGAGGGGTGTCTCATGTGGGGGGGGGGGGTTCTGCTGTTCTGTCACCATGGGGGCTTTGTAAACACACATGGCATACAATTCCAGCCAAATTCTCTCTCAAAAAGCCCAATGTGCTCCTTCTCATCTAAGTCTTGTAGTGCGCCCGCAGAGCACTTTACATCCACATATGGGGTATTTCCATACTC
Organism: Hyla sarda; assembly: GCF_029499605.1. NCBI lineage: Eukaryota > Metazoa > Chordata > Amphibia > Anura > Hylidae > Hyla > Hyla sarda. The sequence continues at coordinate 366,817,402 of NC_079189.1, forward strand.
AGAAGAAATGGTGTTACAAATTTTGCGGGGCTTTTTCTCCTATTACCCCTTATGGAAATAACACCAGCAATTTATTGAAAAAAATCAAATTTTTCATTTTTCATTTTCACGTCCAACTTTAACGAAAATTTGTCAACCACCAGTGAGCTGTTAAGGTTCACTATATCCCTTTTTACGTTCCATGAGGGGTGAATTTTCCAAAATGGGGTCATATGTGGGTGATTTGTTTTTGCGTTTATGTCAGAACTGCTGTAATCAGCCACCCCTGTGCAAATCACCAATTTAGACCTCAAATGTACATAGTGTGCTATCACTCCTGAGCCTTGCTGTGCGCCCGCAGATCACTTTACACCCACATATGGGGTATTTACGTATTTTCCTTTTACCTCTTGTAAAAATTTAAAGTATGGAGCAACACCAGCATGTTAGTGTGAATTTTTTTTTTACACTAATATGCTGGTGTAGACCCCAACTTTACCTTTTCATACAGGGTAAAGGGAGAAAAAGCCCCCCCAAAATGTGTTAGGCAATTTCTCCTGAGTTTGGAAATACCCCATATGTGGCCCTAAACTGTTGCCTTGAAATACGATAGGGCTCCGAAGTGAGAGAGTGCCATGTGCATATGAGGCCTAAATTAGGGATTTGCATAGGGACGGACACGGCAGTGTTCCCCAAACAGGGTACCACCAGCTTTTGCAAAACTCCCAGCATGCCTGAACAGTCAATGGCTGTCCGGCAATACTAGGAGTTATTTAGCAACAGCTGGAGGCTCCGTTTTGGAAACACTGCCGTATGAGATGTTTTTAATTTTTAATGGGGGGTGAGGGGGGGCAGGGTAGGGGGGGAGTATATGTGTTTTACCCTTTATTTTGTGTTAGTATAGTGTTTTTAGGGTACATTCACACGGGCAGGGGTACACAGCAAGTTTCCCGCTGGGAGTTTGAGCTGCGGTGGAAAATTTGCTGCAGCTCAAACTTAAAGCAGGATACTCACTGTAAACCCCCGCCCGTGTGAATGTACCCTGTACATTCACATTGGGGGGGGGGCTAACCTTCAACTGTTGCAAAACTACAACTCCCAGCATGCACTGACAGACCATGCATGCTGAGAGTTGAAGTTATGCAACAGCTGGAGGCACACTGATTGGGAAACACTTAGTTAGGTAACAGACTACCGCAGTGTTTCCACACCATTGTACCTCCAGCTGTTGCAAAACTACAACTGCCGCCGCCATCTTTTCCCCCCTCTGCACGAATTTCCCGAGCAGGCAGAGCGGGGATCTCAACTTTGAACCCCCTGCCCCTACCCTACGATTCACCGCTCAGGAGCTCCGATTATCCCTATTTTCCGGGCTATCGGGTCACCAGAGACCCGATCAGCCCGGAAAAGCCGTGATTCGCTGGTCAGAAATGACAAGGGGGGTCTCAGGACTCTCATTCCGATCACCGCGTCCGGAGACGTGGTTATCAAGGAATGCAGCACCGTAAATGTACGTCGCCGTGTGCTAAGGGACACTTAGCAGCGCCGTACATTACGGCGCTCGTCGTTAAGGGATTAAAGCGCTATTCTGGATACATCATTTTTTGCTTGCGCTGCTATAAAAAAAATACCTACTCACCTACCTCGTTCCTCCAGGTTTTCCCCAATCGTTGCTCTGCCTGTCACTTTCGTTATAGACTCATCTTGGTAATGATTGGCTGAGCAGGCTATCACTGCCAATATGAGTCTGTCTCAGAAGTGGCAATCAGAGTAATAAACTGGGAGCCAAAAGACAGCACAGGGGAGCTCCCAGCAATATGTCAAAAAATTTGGATCTAATATGCCCCTTAAGCAATTTTACATGGGCCAATTATGAGGCACCTTTTATGCAGCCAAAAAAAAATCACTTTGTGTAAATTGGGGATGTGTGGCAGACGATGATAAAATTTAAGGGCCACATAAATAAGCCAGAGATCGTTCATGTGGCCCCGCTTCACGATTATTCGAACCTTGAGAAGGGTCAGTAAATGAGTACTTATCACCAAGATTGGCACTTGTTATCGAGCCCCATTTGCCAGTTAACATGGGCCATTGGGCTACAATAACACCATATTTGTAATGTTATTTTATGTATATTTTTTATCTGTATTTTACACAAAAGTATACTTAAAAATAGACTACAAGTTTATTGTAATGATTTCTTTTAGTTTTGACAGATCCATGAAATTAATATTTTAAATATTTTTCAATATGGTGCCAGAAAGTTATACAGATTTGTAAATGACTTCTATTTAAAAATCTTAATCCCTCCAGTACACAATATACTCTGGAGCATACAGCAGCTGATAAGTATTGGAAGGTTTAAGATTTTGAAATAGAAGTAATTTACAAATCTGTTTAACTTTCTGGCACCAGTTGATTTGACAATATTTGTTTTCCACTTGTTTCCACCGGACTTCCCCTTTAACAAAGGTTTTCAGTTAATGTTTTATTTTTTATTCTGACAGATATAAATGTATACTATATACCTTATATGTATTGATCAGGCAGTTAATGTCACATTTTATTTTCCGATATATACTGCCAACTGTCCCTCAAATGTATGTATTACAGTTGTTTTCAAATCCTACCTACGGTATAAAACCATATACTAGCCTTTCCTTATTTGGCACAGAAATCTAAGGGCTGAACTGAAACAGAGCTCAAGCCTTTTGCCTTGCAGTGATGAATGCACTGGTAAAAGCTCCATGGAATAGCCCTTCCAGCGTGCAGAATTTATGGCATATAATCAGCAGGCCAGGCCTTCATTTTACCATGACTTAATAAATATGCACAGCACAATTTCACTTTAGATGTCTACAGATCTAATGTGTTATGGCATGCAAGTAAATTGGTTATCAAAATACATCATCCTAGAAATGTGAGCAGCATTGCTTATTCAACCATCTTAAGCCCCCTTCTTTGCCAGAGGCAATCTGTGCCTCAATATAATCCAAGTAAACAAATACTTATTGCAGTTCTGTTCCAATGATGTAGTCTCATAGTCTCCCTAGCTCCTTGATGCACTGCTACACCTTCCCGGTTGCTCCCTGATGAATGCCTCCTATTACATATTGTTAACATTCTTCAGTAGCATGTAGCAGCTATGTGCTACCGAGGGATGTTATAAATATCTTTTAGAGGGGACATTCATCAGAGATTATCCTGGCGAGTTTAGCAGTGCACCAAGAGGCTAGGGAACAACCCTAGTGCACCAAACTGACTCATTGACACAGTATTTTTATGGATATCTACACAACGATGTGACATAGTGGAAAAAGGAAATGACCCTTGTGATCAGTGTCACCTGCACTATTAACCATTACCAGCAGGTTAGTGTTGGTTACCCTGTTGTCAGTTTCCCTTTAAGACATTGGAGTGCAGCTTTGAACTGACACGATTCCCATTCATTGATGATCAACTACTGGGAGAGCAGCAGCCTCACTTGGGGAGTAAAGTGTACCTGTAGTTAACAAAAACTTTTGAAATAATGTAGATTATAACATTATATATATATATATATTATACATATATGATATATTGTGTATATTTCTGGGTAAAAAAAAATGCTGCCCCTGCAGCTATTGCCTGTGTGTATCTATAAGAAGTCCAAATACAGGAAGTGTAGGCAGGACAAGCAGGGCTCTGTGCAGGCTCCTGGCTTGTCAATCATCCTGATGTGCCAGGGGCATGTCACAGAGCCTCACTGCACAGATCCCTGCTTGTCCTCACTGCACAGAGACCTGCTTGTCCTCACTGTACAGAGCCCTGCTTGTCCTCAGTGTACAGAGCCCTGCTTGTCCTCAGTGTACAGAGCCCTGCTTGTCCTCATTTCAGAGAGCCCTGCTTGTCCTCACTGCACAGAGCCCTGCTTGTCCTCACTGCACAGAGCCCTGCTTGTCCTCACTGCACAGAGCCCTGCTTGTCCTCACTGCACCGAGCCCTGCTTGTCCTCACTGCACAGAACCCTGCTTGTCCTCAGTGTACAGAGCCCTGCTTGTCCTCAGTGTACAGAGCCCTGCTTGTCCTCACTGCACAGAGCCCTGCTTGTCCTCACTGCACAGAGCCCTGCTTGTCCTCACTGCACAGAGCCCTGCTTGTCCTCACTGCACCGAGCCCTGCTTGTCCTCACTGCACAGAACCCTGCTTGTCCTCAGTGTACAGAGCCCTGCTTGTCCTCAGTGTACAGAGCCCTGCTTGTCCTCATGTACAGAGTCCTGCTTGTCCTTGGTGCACAGAGCAGCTGCTTGTCCTCAGTGTACAGAGCCCTGCTTGTCCTCACTGCACAGAGCCCTGCGTGTCCTCAGTGTACAGAGCCCTGCGTGTCCTCAGTGTACAGAGCCCTGCTTGTCCTCAGTGCACAGAGCCCTGCTTGTCCTCAGTGTACAGAGTCCTACCTGTCCACCCACACTTCCTGAATTTGGACTCCTAAAGAGACACACAGAGAGACATACATTTTAATCAATGTATATTACAAATGTGTATTATCTACATTATATAAAAAGTTTCTGCTTACGACAGGTACACTTTAAAAATCTTATGTTGCTTATTAAACCTTTTTATAAGGTAAGTGCATTCTTATCTATCTATCTATCTCACATTTCCACCTGTATTATATTTCTCTGATCATCTCATATCTATTTATCTTTTTGTTGCTGTCTCCCATGTCTTCATCTCAGTTTGGTACAGTGCTCAGTCCACACAAGTGAATGTTGCTGACGTCCATGAACAGGTGCTACCTGAATACTAGTCAGAGCCAAACATAACAATAGGAACCTGTCTGTCTTATATAATTACAACACCAAGGGCTTTCCACACCAAAGGCTAAACATATTTTCCATTACTAAACAATAGCCTGCATATAATGGCATTGGCATTGTGTCATCGACAATAGGCAATAATACTGAGAAACACATGTCCTGCTTCTCTAGTTCAGAATGATAGTGCATATATTATGCATAGTAGCTGTCCATTTCTTCTCACGCATTTGCCTAGTCAAATGTATTAGGCTAGCTGCTGACTTTACTAAAGTGAAGCAGGATTTGTGACTGACATTTGTGACTTCCCACTGTAACTGTCAGTGAGTATATTATGAAAGTGTAATCCACTGAAGACTGAGATGTACTTTCTGGTATATTACTAGATGCTCCAGGTATCTGAGATATAAGAATAAAGCGTACCTGTGCATTTTCTCACACTGAATAGCTGGTGGACTCTGGAGGTTCCTTTTAGTGTCGCTGTCATCTATACACTGGTGACCACAAGTTCTCTTGTGTGAAGATCAATCATAGAAATTATTCTGCAATTTCTGTTTTATCTTTGAAGTTTTTCGAGTCATTTAAAGCAGGGATCTTTTTCTTAAGACTTCTTCCTACTCGGTAGTCAAAGGGGTATTCCGGTGGGGAAATTTTTTTTTTCATATCAACTGGCTTCAGAAAGTTAAACAGATTTGTAAATTACTTCTATTAAAAAAGATTAATCCTTCCCGTACTTATCAGCTGCTGAAGTTGAGTTGTTCTTTTATGTCTGACAACAGTGCTCTCTGCTGACACCTCTGTCTGTCTCAGGAACTGTCCAGAGTAGCAGCAAATCCCCATAGCAAACCTCTCCTGCTCTGGACAGTTCCTGAGGCAGACAGGTGTCAGCAGAGAGCACTGTTGTCAGACAGAAAAGAACTACTCAACTTCAACAGCTGATAAGTACTGGAAGGATTAAGATATTTTTTTTATAGAACTAATTTACAAATCAGTTTATCTTTCTGGAGCCAATTGATTTGAAAAAAATTTATTTTCACCGGAATACCCCTTTAACTACTCAAAATGTGTCAGCCATAGGGCCTTTATTCCTTACTGGTCAACACTTAGCACGGTTTCTGTCCTGTCTGCCAGGTGGCCTATGCCAATGCCACACAACATTGTCATAACTAGAATAAGTCTAGTAGTGTTGCTTGCGAATATTCGCAATGCAAAATTTTATCGCGAATATAGCACTATTATTCGTAATTACAAATATTCGTGGTTTTTTTTCACAGTACACATCACAGTGATCAACCCTCTCTGCTTCCAGCTTGTGTGGTGTAAAGAAGGCTCTAATACTACTGTACTAGACTGGCGTGTGAATTTTCGCTTATGATAATTTTTGTATATGCTAATTTTCGCATATTCTAATTTTCCCATACGCGAATTTTCGCATATGTGAAAATAAAACGTGAATATTACGAATATGCGAATTTAGCAAATATATGACGAAAATTCGTCCATATAGTCGTGAAATATCGCGAATTCGAATATGGCCTATGCCGCTCAACACTAAAGTCTAGCAGAAAACTGTTGTGAATCCCAGGAGACAAGGGACAAATAAGTAAAACAATTTAGCAATTGATGAAGTACATGAATGTAGTCTAAGGGGAATTCTTAGTTTAACCCAAATTATACGTTAAACAGGTAGGAAGAAACAAAAGATCTAATGTGAATGGTTGCTAAGACCTTTACAAACAACTTTTATGCTACATCATTCTAATATAAGGCCAGCAGTCTTAACCACTTAAGATATATATAGTATTTTCATGTTAGGCCCGCGGTGAACATTAGACTGCACGGCCGAGATTTCCAGACTCCATGCGGAGAAAAGAAAAGACCCGGATGCACCGTTAGGATTACGTTCTGTAGCCTGCATCTGGATGAATATGATTTTTGTATCATTGTTGATTTGAATCACGGCTAAAGTAATATGAAATTAATCTTGAGTTGGCTGAATCTCTTGTCTTTTTCTATATGGACTTCTGCTGTAGATGTTCATTTTTCCAGTAGAGTCCGTGTGGAAAAACCCATAATCAATGGGACTTTGCATCAAATTCTACAGGAAATAAGTGCGGAGATTGGGTAATGCCGATTCCCTGAGAGAATTCAGCATGGAATTTCCTTAGTATGAGATGGGAGAAGGGGGAATCTTTTATAGTCTCTGGGGGAGATTTATCAAAACCTGCCCATAGCAACCAATCAGATCGCTTCTTTCATTTTGCAGAGGCCTTGTTAAGAATGAAAGAAGCAATCTGATTGGTTGCTTTGTACAACTGGGCAACTTTTCCTCTGCACAGGTTTTGAGCGGGAGAAGGGAGCATGAAGACGACATATTTGATAAAAGCTAAAAGCTCATAGAACAACTGATGGCATACCTGGAAAAGGCCGCCCACTCAGCACACTTATAGAGAGAAAAAGAACATTTACAGAAATAATGAAGCGATCAAATATGTACATTTCACACTATTTTTTTGGCTCCACTTTATTGTTTGGATTTTTGTTTTTAACAAAAGGTAGTGTTTAGTTATTTATTCCAATTTTCTTTCATGCAGTTTTTAAGCAGTGCTTGAAATGGATGCAGGATGCATTTACTTCTCAGTTCATGTTCCTGTGTGTTATTATGTGTACAGTTCTGGTCTGGAATACAATTTTCAGACAGTAATGACAGGAAATGTAATTGCTCTCATTAAATTTTCATGAGCGCTCCCGGTTAGTCTTAATCAATATATTATCCATGTTTGCGGTTATGTATGGCAAGTAGCACTGAAAATGAATGCTGCTATTTTTCCACTGTCTTATATCTGGCTCTTGAATATTTTTAGCAATATGACCATGTACAAGACGGGCAGTGTGTCTAACGAAACAGTGTATCCTTTCTTTTTTCACGGCAGAATACGCAGAACCTTATTTGTTATTACTGTGAAAGGAAACAGAAAAGTAAACAGCCTTTATCCTGATCAAATAGACCAGGTACATCGAAGGTCACCAAAAGTAAAAGTTTGTGGTCATTCATATAGTATTCACTGGCAAGTACAAGTAAGGACTTGGGAACGTCAGGAAAAACATTGCACAGCTGAATATACTTATTAACAAATTTTAAGTGTAAAAACATTGTACAGCTGAACATATTTATTAATCATCTTCAATTGCCGAAGGGAAAAAAAAAACATTTACGGTACCGTCACATGTAGCAGAAATCTTGGGTATTTGCATGTGGAAATTCTGCAGTGTTTACTGAAGCAACTAAATGTATGAGATTTATCTGCAGTACAGATTTCAAATCAAATGTTGGAAACGCTGTGGCTTTAGACCCTGTTCCCAGGAAAGTTTGCACCTTGCTGAAAGACTTAAAATTCCACACTACTTGTGGCTGTACCCTCATAATTCCACCATTTCTACCCTTTTATTTTAGCCTGTTCATCACCAATCTTAACTAAGTATAAACGTTTGTTACATTTGTTTATTGTTATTAAATAATAGTCTATTTAAAAAATATATATTATGCATCATTTTAGTCCTATCTAGGGATTTCAACGTAAATAGTCACTGTCACTTCAAACAACTTGATAGCTTATGTAATTCCTAACATATTTGTAAAACATTTAATTTACCAAAAATGACTTTGAGAAAAATATGTCTCTCACTTACCTTTAAACTACTGTGCACTGCTTGTTGATAGGGGAATTTCTAACAGAAGAGAGACCAAGACAGTACCCAGAAAGTAGGGTGGTGGGGCTTAGCAACTGCCATGAAAGGGAAATAGAGAACCTGGACTGTGTACTAGCAAAGTGTGAACCTTTCTGTCTCCTCCAGAGGATTTATGTTGTGTCTGAAAAGTAAAAGAAGGCTTCTCTCTCTTCTATCACCACCCATAAAGTTATGTGCAGCTATCCCTTGTGTAATTAGATACATGGAAACATAGAATGTGTTGGCAGATAAGAACCCATCTAGTCTGCCTAATATTCTGAATACTATTATAAGTCCCAGGTCCTATCTTTTATCATATGATATCCTTATGCCTATCCCAAGCACGTGTACATTTATTTACTGTGTTTGAAGCTACCACTTCCACTGGAAGGATATTCCATACATCCACTACTCTCTCAGTTAAGTAATACTTCCTTATATAATTCTTATACCTTTGCCCCTCTAAATAACAATGTTCTTACTACTGCATGAATATTGCTGCCTCCAGAATATAATCTCCTTTCCTCCTCCCTCAAATCTACAGGTTTAGGATTTCATCATCAGTAATGCTTAAAGGAGAACTCCAGACCATAAAAATTGTCCCCCATAATGCCGGCAGTAAAAAAATAAAGATGTACATACCTTCCTCCGCTCCCCCGGGGCCTCCGGTAACCGACTCCGGTCTCCGCCGCAATCCTCTTCCCGGTTGCCGGTGGTCGGATGAATCAGCCAATCACCAGCTGCAGCGCAGTCCGACTCGGCCGGCAATAGGCTGAGTGGCAGTGTGAAAACGCTTCAGGACACAAAATTCTTCACCACACCGGCACCTGGGGCCGGGGCCGAAAACGTCACACTGCTGCTCAGCCTATCGCCGGCCGAGTCGGACTGCGCTGCAGCTGGTGATTGGCTGATTCATCCGAACACCGGCAACCGGGAAGAGGATTGCGGCGGAGACCGGAGTCGGTTACCGGAGGCCCCGGGGGAGCGGAGGAAGGTATGTACATCTTTATTTTTTTACTGCCTGCACTATGGGGGACAATTTTTATGGTCTGGAGTTCTCCTTTAAGGTTACCCCTGACATGCCTTGATGCTATCTTGAAAACCCCAATGCATCAGAAACCCCCTTCTCCCGCATATATCATCTATAGAAGTTTACTGTGTAAAATCATCCCCCAGCACAGTTAGGACTGTTCAATCCAGTGCACCAGGAATAGATGTTGTCTTGTAATTGGGCAGATAAGTAAGGGAATAAAGTAGCATATATTTTTAGATGGACCCTCTTTACAGTGGGTATCTAGGTGTAGCATAATCTAGATGTTGGATGTTATTTTAATCCCAGCAAATGGAACCTTCCTTGAGATTTTTTTCTGCTGTTTTGGGCAGACAGAGGGTCTGACTTTTCCAACTAGAGCTGTCACTATGAGTGATAATTTAGTCCTTGACAGTGTGGAATTTGTCCTGTGGTACATACGGGTATATACACACAGGATATGAAAGGCTAGGAGATAAGACATCAGGAGGGTGAAAAAAAATGCTAAGATCACTTTTATAACATAACTAGCTGAGTACCCGGCGTTGCCCGGTTTTTCCTTCCTAATCCTTGTTGTGGAGGAAAATTAATAGAGGAAGCTTTTGACTTCATATCCCGTCCTCATATAATATCGTCATATCCCAACCCCCTATCCCGTCCTCATATCCCAACTTCCTATCCCGACCTCTTATCCCGACCTCCTATCCCGACCTCCTATCCCGACCTCCTATCCCGACCTCCTATCCCGTCCTCCTATCCCGACCTCCTATCCCGACCTCCTATCCCATCCTCCTATCTCGACCTCCTATCCCGTGCTTCTATCCTGTACTCCTATCCTATCCAACTATCTCGACCTCCTATCCCAACCTCATATCCCATCCTCATATCCCGACCTGTAATATATGTAATATATATCTCCAGCCGTACGGAAGTTATGTGAGAACATACATTTCCTATTGATTTGCATGGGACTTTAAACAAAAACCCCGACCCTCACAAATGGGGGTAGTTAAGGGTTAAATTAACTATCCTATATTTTAAGTGGACATATTAGTAACATGTGACCAAGTATTATCGAAATATCTCCAGCCGTTTGGAAGTTATGCAGTAACATATATTTCCCATAGACTTGTATGGAACTTTAAACAAAAACCCTGACCCTGGCAAATGGGGGTGAGTAAGGGTTAAATCATATGTTTTTTGTTGACATATAAGTAACATGTGTGCCAAGTTTTGTGTTAATATCTTATCATGATACTGGAACATACACACACACACATATATATACACACACACACATTGAGATTTATATATATAGATCAAACACGTTAAGTATGGTGCCTACACAGGCCTAAATCAAGCTTTAGCATGACACCAGCATGATGATATCTATGCCAGCCTGTATCAAGGCGGATAGGCCATCAATATTAGAATAACAGGGGTCTGACTCCCAACAACCCTGTTGATCAGCTGATTGAAGAGGCTGCAGTGCTCATGGAGAATTGTGGCCTCTTTGTTGTTCACCTCTTCTCATACCTGCAAATGCCAAGCCATTTGTTACAGCAGTGCAAGTTATTGCAGCATTGTCCGGAATGGGATAACGTTGCAGTACCTTGTACCGCTGCCACTCATTTTTATGCTACTAATAGGTTGGCATTCATCAAAATATCAGTATATTGGAACATAACTATCTGCATGACAAGATACATCCAAAAAAAAGGGCAGGCAGCACATCCTCCAATAGATGCTTTAAGGTTAGGGGTGCAGGCAAAAGAAAGTGGGGTCCCAGTCGCAGACCACGTCCATACATACAATACTAATAAAGGCAGCAGCACACCCAGGCAGTATGAGCTGACACACAGAGCGACCCAGTCAAAGCAGGGAGTTTTCATTTATTTAAACCCTGTTTTAAAAGTGAAAAATCAGTTCGAGAAAACGCCAAAAAGAGGGTGAACATTTTCATAAATCACTGGGATTGTGAAAAAAATTTAAAACTGCGCTCACTTTTCAGTAAAACTAGCTAAAAGTGAAGACTTAACTGGGAAAAATAGGTAATTTTTGATGCAAAAGGTTAATAAGTAGAGTGCAATGGAGTTCCCCATACTTTTTACGCCAAGATTTACACGGAAATCCAAAAGTATATGAGGTTCAATATGTTAAAACAGAGTATAGGTCATTCCAATGAAATATTTAGTAGAAATCACAATATTGTTGCGAATATTTTCATATATTTCACATATAGACTTATGTTCATTTGTGCATTTACGACAAGCTGAATAGAAATGTGCTGTAGAAGAACCATAATGAGATCAGGAAGTGTGTTGTTATGCAACCAAAGTTATGAGAATAACTGAAACAAACTGCTGTTGCTATAACAGTCAATCAGTACATGCCATCTCTGTAAAGTAATATAGAATTAAAATTAAGTGAACCTCCTGTCGCCTTAGCAGGGCCCTTGCATCAGGTGGAGGGGTTACAATGGTAAATACACAATACTATAATAATATAAAATTTATGTAAAAAAAGCATGGAATGGGTATACCAACTGAGAAGAAAACAGCTGGATGGTATAAAATAGAATAAAATGGGTTGCGCTAGATGTTATGATCGTTCGTTGGTGACATAGTGCAAAGTTCAAATAATATAGAAATGTTCAGCCGTTATATTTCGTTGGTGGTATAGTGCACAGTAGCGAAATTAAAGATTCATTGGTCGTGCAGTGCAAGTTAAACAATTAGGATGCTGAGGTAGAGGTATTGTATCAGGCACAAATTCCGTTCTTATCATGTACGTTAGTGGTATAGGAGGATGCAGGGTTTGTGCATGGCACCACTCACCGACCGTTGGGGTGTAGGAGAATCCGAAGTCCGGGCTGGCACGGAGGCGTCCGGCACTTATAATTGATACCCGTCTGCGTGGTGATGCAGGGTCTCGCATCCAAGAAATCACTTGTCCGCTTGTTGATCACCTACCCTAAGGCCAGATGCTGTCCCGTGCCAGCAGTGCAAGGTACATTCCAATCATTACAAACATGTCTCCAAAAATTGAACCAGAATTATAACAACATACGTTTAACGTATACTATCAGTCAAGAGACGATTGAGTTTCTTGACTTAAAAATTTCCACAGGAGAAAAAGGACTTTTACATACAACAATACATCGTAAAGAGACCAGTGTAAATGCCCTTCTACATGCAAAATCATCCCATCCATCACACACAATACGGGGGATTCCATACGGACAGTTTTTGAGGACAAGAAGAATTTGCGACACTAAAATAGATTGGGGTCCGGGGTTGGCTAAAACTACAAAGGGGCGACAATTCCTATATTTATTGCAGGATAATTTTATGGGCCAGTTTGTGGAGGACCCAACAAGAAGTGATGCCTTGTTGGATCTGATCATTTCCAACAACGCAGAGCTGGTTGGTAATGTAACTGTGCGGGAAAACCTTGGTAATAGCGACCACAATATAGTTACTTTTGACTTAAAATGTAGAAAACAAAGACAGGCGGGGAAGGCAAAAACATATAACTTTAAAAAGGCAAATTTCCCTGGGCTGAGGGCTGCACTACAGGACATAGACTGGGGGGAGGTGTTCTCAAATACTGATACAGAAGGTAAATGGGACATCTTTAAACCAACTCTAAATAACTATACAGCTAAATATATACCAAAGGGGAACAAATATAAACAATTAAAACTAAATCCTACATGGCTGACAAATGATGTTAAAAGAGCAATAAACAACAAAAAAATAGCCTTCAAAAAATTCAAATCTGATGGGTCAGCGATAACATTTAAACAGTACAAAGAGCTTAATAAAATCTGTAAAAATGTAATAAAAACAGCAAAAATTCAAAACGAGAGACAGGTGGCCAAAGAAAGCAAAACTAATCCTAAATATTTTTTTAGATATATAAATGCAAAAAAACCAAGGACAGAGCATGTAGGACCCCTTAATAATGATAATGGGGAGGTTGTCACAGGCGATCAAGAGAAAGCGGAGCTACTGAATGGGTTCTTTAGTTCTGTATATACTAGGGAAGAAGGAGGAGCTGACATTGGCCAGGTCAGTGCTGGTAACACATCATGTAATGTACTGAACTGGCTTAATGTAGAGATGGGACAAGGTAAGTTAAGTAATATAAATGTAAGCAAATCTCCAGGGCCAGATGGATTGCACCCAAGAGTTCTTAGAGAGGTAAGTTCAGTAATATCTGTACCCCTGTTCATGATATTTAGAGATTCTCTGGTGTCTGGTATTGTGCCAAGGGACTGGCGCAAGGCGAATGTGGTGCCAATCTTCAAAAAGGGCTCTAGGTCTTCCCCATGAAACTATAGACCGGTAAGTTTAACGTGCATTGTGGGTAAATTGTTTGAAGGACTTATAAGGGATTACATACAGGAATACATGGGGGATAATTGTATTATAAGTGATAGCCAGCATGGGTTTACTAAGGATAGAAGTTGTCAAACCAATCTAATTTGCTTTTATGAAGAGGTGAGTAGAAGCCTTGACAGAGGAATGGCTGTGTATATAGTGTTTCTGGATTTTGCTAAAGCATTTGATACTGTCCCTCATAGACGTCTGACAGGTAAGTTAAGGTCTTTGGGTTTGGAAATTTTAGTTTGTAACTGGATTGAACACTGGCTCATGGATCGTACCCAGAGAGTGGTGGTAAATGATTCGTACTCTGATTGGTCCCCGGTTATTAGTGGTGTACCCCAAGGTTCTGTACTGGGCCCGCTGCTGTTTAATTTATTTATCAATGATATAGAGGATGGTATTAACAGCTCTGTTTCTATCTTTGCAGATGACACCAAGCTTTGTAGCACAGTACAGTCTATAGAGGATGTGCATAAGTTACAAGATGACTTGGATAGATTAAGTGTCTGGGCATCCACTTGGCAAATGAGGTTCAATGTGGATAAATGTAAAGTTATGCATCTGGGTACTAATAACATGTAGAGATGTAAGTTCACTTATTTCACTTATTTCATTTATTATATTTCACTTTTATTATTTTCTCTTATACATATATATTTATTTATATTTTTAAACTATTTCACATGAATTGCTCACTATTTTATACACATAATTTGTTATGGTTACTCATTCACATACACTATCACTATTTATTTACATTTCACATAATCTAATTTATTTATTATTTCACATCACATATATATCAATTTTGTCACTTCACATATATTTTGACGTTATTAAATAAATATATAATAACTTTATATATATATATATATGACAAATTAATTATTGATTCCAATGCTTTTTATAATATACATGTATATATATTTTTATTTATTCCTATTTCTATATTTTTTATTATTAACATATTTTTGTTTAATTTATTATATGAATTTTGTTTTTGCAGTATTTTGTATGCATTCACTTACACTTTTCACCATGTATTCATATTTATTTATTTTTCACTTAACTATACACTTACACTTCTCACTATGTATTTATATTCATTAATTCTACTTATTATTACTTTCTGCTTCACATTTATTCATCAGATGTCTATTCATCATCACTTTTTTCATTCACACACTTTACACATCATTTGCTATTTATATTCCGCTATACACCATTCTTAATTGAGGTAACATCATTATATTGATCACACTATGGTAAGGGCAAATTTCTCCCTTGCTCAAGATGGCAGCTGGTGGCTGTGCGCTTCAGCGTGCATGCGCGTCGCGGCCCTGCAGGATGTCACATGACCGGGCTCCGACAACGGTGCTTCCTGCGCCTTTGTTAGCGCTCTGGTGATGTGCGTCCGGGCGGGGTGGCGGCAATATACCTTGTTGTGCAATATAATCATACATTTTGCAGCCTTTGGATTTAGTGCAATATCCTTTTTAGTGCAAATCTATATATTATTGTTTACATACAGTTTTTTCTTCTATGCACATATGTATGGTACAATATTACATCTGTTTACATGCCATATATATTGAATAACTATTCATATGGAGCTTTTCCATATACATACTTAGTATCCTAGTTGATGAATTATTATTATATGTACACTTTTGATATTTTTTATTAATTGTCCTGCACTGTACCCCATCTTATAGAAAATATTTTAATGGTCTTATGTGTATGTATTTTTATGGGTTAATATTGGGTAAACTTTATGTCTAAATAAAAATTAATTTTGTATAATAAAATGTGTTGTATATCAATTTTTTGGACTTATTCTATAGGAGATATGTTTAGTTTATAAGTCTTGTTCATAACATTTGAGGGTTACTAACATATCTTTTTTTGGGCATACAATTCAGACAGAGAAGATGGTGGGTCCCGCGTGACCAGGGCATCCTTTACTCTACTAGATAGTCCCTTCTTGAAGGTGGCACACAGAGCCGCATTATTCCAATCCAATTCAGAGGCTAGAGTACAGAATTGGACCGCGTAGTCACCAACGGAGGAATCTGCTGAGGAAGAACGTGCTGGCTCCTCTTAGACACTGCAGAATTCTGACAGGAAAGCATGCAGATTGTACGTCACTGGATCTCCTTTGTCCCAGAGAGGGGTAGCCCAGGCCAGAGCCTTACCAGAAAGAAGGCTCACCACAAAAGCACCATTTGCACGCTCAGACGGGAACTGATCAAACAAGAGTTCCACATGCATAGAGCACTGGGTAACGAAGCTTCTGTGCAATTTAGGGTCCCCTTTATTCTTAATGGGCAGAGACAAGCAAAGCTTGGGACCAAGAGATGCCCCAGAAGTTGCTGTCCCCAAAGGAGCCGCAGGAGCAGGTTGTTGCTGTTGTTGCTACTCTATGGTGAGGAGCTGCTGCATCATGGTGGACAGCTGATTCAGCTGCTGAGCCTGTTGAACTAGCTGTTGTGACTGCTGAGCCACAATTGAGGAGAGATCCTCGACACTAGGCAGTGGCACCTTGGTGGGATCCATGGCCGAATCTTACTGTTACGGCTGAGGAGAAGTGGATCTGCTGTACCTGTGTGGATGATGATGTGGGCTGTACCAGGGAGCAGAGTTTAAGGTGCCCCTAGTTTTCACCAGAGCCCGCCGCAAAGCGATATGGACTTGCTGCGGCAGGCGGCACCCAAGTCGCTACCCCTGATACGACTCGTCCACACAGGTGGCCGAGGTGAAACGTGGTACTGGAAGGATAAGGCAAGGTGTAGTGAAGAGGTCAGGGCAGCAGCACAGTAGCAAGGTCAGGTCGCATAACAATAGGGTCAGATATATGGCAAGGCAAAACACAAACTGAACGCTTTCTCTTAGGCTGATAAGGCACAAAGATCCGGCAAGGGTCAAAAAGAAGTGCTTGTACTTATAGGGTCATGGGGCAGCAAGAACCAGTTAATTATGTACTGTCCCTTTAAATTTCCCAGAGCCGGCGTCACGTGCCCTAGGAGGCGGGGACGCGCGCGCCGGCATGCAGGAAACACACGGGATGTATGGATAGTACTGGGCAAAGGAGAAGGAGTGCGCCCACGGCCAGCATGTCTGAACGCAGCATGACTCCCAACTCATAAATTTTTCTGCATGTAGTCATTTTCAACGAAAAATGTACTACGTAGAAACAGAAGCCCCAAAAGTTACAAAATGGTGTTATCCTTTTTTTTCAATTTTGTCCCCCAAATATTTAGTTTTTGGTTTTGCCGTAGATTTTTGGTAAAATGACTGATGTAATTACAAAGTACAATTGGTGGTTAAAAAAACAAGCCATCATATGGGTCTGTAGGTGCAAACTTGAAAAGGTCATGATTTTTAAAAGGTGAGGAGGAAAAAACGAAAGTGCAAAAATGGAAGAAAGCTCAGTCCTGAAAGGGTTAAGTCATGAACGATTGGAAAGAAAGCAATAGCAATATTGTATCCGGGTATCTTTATCCGGCAGTACAGATGTAACACAGCAGAACGGATTTTACTAACAGACATCAATGTGAATAAGCCCTGATCCACACATACAAAGAAACCAAAACAAATAATCTCAGAAATTTAGTTATGTGTAATAATGGGAAATGACACACTTACTGATATTTATGTACCGTTTTTATTGGGGTATACCACGCACCGGCCTATAACACGCACCCTCATTTTACCAAGAATATTTGGTTAAAAAAAGTTTTTTACCCAAATATCCATGGTAAAATGAGGGTGCGTGTGTGTGCCCGTGTATACCCCGATACACCCCCAGGAAAGGCAGCGGGAGAGAGGCCGTCGCTGCCTGCTTCTCTCCCCCTGCCTTCCCTGGGGTCTAGAGCCCTGCTGCCGCCGCTTCTCTCCCCCTGGCTATCGGCGCCGCTGCCCGTTCTCTCCCCCTGACTATCGGTGCCGGCGCCCCATTGCCGGCACCGATAGCCAGGGGGAGAGAAGCAGCGCCGGCAATGGGGCAGCGGCGCTGACAGCCAGGGGGAGAGAAGGGGCAGCGGCACCCATTGCTGGTGCCGCAGCCCCGTTGCCTCCCCCCATCCCCGGTTGCATAATTACCTGTTGCCGGGGTCGGGTCCGCGCTGCTTCAGGCCTCTGGTGTGCGTCCCCTGCGTCGTTGCTATGCGCCGCGCCATGCAGCGCATAGCAACGACGCAGGGGACACACACCGGAGGCCTGAAGCAGCGTGGACCCAACCCCGGCAACAGGTAATTATGCAACCGGGGATGGGGGGAGGCAATGGGGCAGGGGCGCCGGCAATTGGTGCCGCTGCCCCTTCTCTCCCCCTGGCTGTCGGCACCGCTGCCCCATTGCCGGCGCCGCTTCTCTCCCCCTGGCTTTTGGCAACGGCAATGGGGCGCCGGCACCGATAGTCAGGGGGAGAGAATGGGCAGCGGCGCCGATAGCCAGTGGGAGAGAAGGGCCGGCAGCAGGGCTCTAGACCCCAGGGCAGGCAGGGGCAGAGAAGCCGGAAGCGCTGGCTGTCTCTGCACCTGCAAAGCCGCTGCAGTTCATTGATTTAAAGCTCCTGCTTTAAATCATTGAACTGCAGCGGCTTATCGGCGTATAACACGCACAAAGACTTTAGGCTAAAAATTTTAGCCTAAAAAGTGCGTGTTATATGCCGATAAATACTGTAATACTTTGTACAGAGGCATTTGTTGGTAATGACAGCTTCAAGATGCCTCCTGTATTGGAAAAACTAGTCACATGGATTGTTCTCGTCTGATTTTGGCCCATTCTTCCACACAGTCTTCAAATCATGTAGGTTCTGTGGGCCTCTTCTATGAATCATAATCTGAAGTTCATTCCATATATTTTTAATGGTATTTAAGTCAGGTGATTTTCTGGGCCATTCTAGTAGCTTTGATTTATTTCTTTGAAACCATTTGAAAGTTTCTTGTGTGTGTGTTTGGAATCATTGTCTTGCTGAAATCATCAACTTTATTTCATCTTCATCATCCTGGTAGATGGCAGCAGTTTTTTTTTGTCAAGAATGTCTTAGTAAATTTACCTAGTCATCCTTTCTTCAATTATGTGGAGTTTGTCAGTACGATTTGCTGACAAGCAGCCCCGCACCATGATGTTCCCACCTTCAAACTCCACTATTGCTATGGTGTTTTTAGGGTGATGTGCAGTGCAATTTCTTCTTCAAACATGGGGGACATTATCCCGCTTTTTACACAGTGTGCAACTTTTTGCTTAAGGGATTTTGACTAAACTGACTTAGGTACACACTTTGCATTTTCCCTTTGCAGTGGTAACCGATTTTTCTAAAAAAAGAAAAAAGTTGCAGATATGTCGCAAAGCCCTCCATTACACAATAAACATACACCAGGCCAGACCTGGCTTACAAAACTGGCTGTAGAAAGCAACACAGGTGAACAAATGTTGCAGAATGTTGCAGGGAATCATACAAAGTGGTGCACTGAAGTAAAATTTCCCACAAATGTGTACTAGCCCCATATTTATAACAGGCCCTGTATAATTTAATAAATGTGGTGCATGTACACTACAACTTCAAAACCTGTGTATGAAATCAGTGCACCTACACTGACATTGATAAATCCCCCCATGGTGTTTATTATTGCATCCCAACAGATCAAGTTAGGTTGCAAAAGTCTAGAGACAGCTCTTTGCTTTTTCCCATCAGGAGGTATCTTGTATGACACCTTGGCAATGAGACCTTTTTGTAGGCCATCAGTTGGGACTGAACCGGCTGATATTAAACCCTTAGGGCTCGTTCACATGGCCACCTGCTCCCGTTAAAAAATGCCCGTTCTGCAATCTGCAAAATTATCTCAATGGGATTTTTTTTTACAGTCCTTTATCACCCGTTTGCACCCGTTTTGTTTTTAATCTGTTATTTATGACGGGCAAAAGACGTTGAATGCAGAATGTTTTTTGGCCATCAAAAATAATGGATGAAAAACGGGTTTTAAATTTAAAGAGATGCTCCCACCATCCTTTTTTTTTTTCTGTCCCTGCCTATTGCCCATCTATCCCTAACCCCCTTCCTGCCTTTATTTAATTTTTTTACTATATTAAAAATGCCTTTATGTCTGCCTGGTAGTGTGCTCCTGCAGGCGCAATGTCACTGATGCCTGCTGGGGCCGACACTTCCGCCCTTAGTTCATCTATACAGGGTGCCTCCAGCTGTTTCACCCCTACAACTCTCAGCTTGCCCAGACATCTATTGTCTGTCAGGGCATGCTGGGAGTTGTAGTGGTGAAACAACTGGAGGCACCCAGTGTTGAAAACAATATATCTTTGTTAGGGCCGCATCCCGCTACCCCGAACCCCACCGTGCAATACGCTCTCTATCAATCCACCCCACCCGACCGCCGCGCAACCCGTTCAATCAAACACCCCCCCACCCCGGCCGCCACCGCGCAACCGGCTCTACCCCCCCCACCCTGAAAATAACTTACCTCAGTGCAGGACAGTCGTAAAGCAGTAGCAGGCGGGGCTGGTGTGCGAGGCCAGGGTGCCAATGCACGCATCCTCTATGCTCTCAGCGATCACTCCCGCCTGTCTTATTGACAGGCAGAGAGCGAGCACAGGCTGATTGGCTGACTGAATTAGGACCGATTGCCCGTGGCCGGCATCGGTCCTAATTCAGTCGTCACGGCAGGCTGCAGCCGGCCACTAGGAGGGAGATCCCTAGTGGCCGGTTTTCAAATATAAAATAAACTATTTTAATTAAAATAAATAATAATAATGAAAGTATATAAGAGATATGTTGTAGTACATAAGTACTACAACATATAAAAAAAAATTTAAAAAAAGGTTGGTGACAGTGCCCATTTAATATTCAAGTCTATGGCAAACAGATGAACCTGTAATGTCATCCGTTTGCCCCCGGTTTATACTATCCATTATTACTTCTGAGCATGCTCAGAAGAGGTGAAATCAGCAGACTCCTGCAGTTTTGTGGAACTACTACTGCTCCCATCATGGAACAGACTTGTTTCCCTAATGGCATAGTAGTTACCCCAGCTGCAGGAGTCTGCAGGTGGCTGGGGAGACTATATTAGTGATTGTACTACTACCCCCATCATGGAACAGAGTCTGTTTCATGATGGGGGTTGTAGTACAGGGGCTGAGGGATTGATCGCACCTGGGCTCACTTCAGAGACCCGATGCGATCAGAAGTTATAAAGCAGGGGAGCGGGCGGCATGATCCCCAACCCTGCAATGTATCCTGTGTTTTTACTTTCATTTTTAAATCCGCCACCGGGAGCCCTGAATGGCCGGTACCGAGGAGCCATTCAGGGCTCCCAACGGGGTTTTAAAATGAACATTGTGAGCTGCAACAGGGGCCATATGTATATTAAAAGCGATTTGGGGGGCAAGATATATAGCGCTGCAGGGGGGCAGACATATAGCCTATATATATATATATATAGCCCCCCAGCACATTTATAATATGCCCCCCACAGCACATTAATAAAGATATGATACCCCCACAGTGTATTTATAATGTGCCACCGCAGTGCTATATGTGAAAAGTATATCTAGCAGCAGCGCATCCAGGGCTGTTTGAAGGAATTCGGGGGGCCCAAGCAAAATGGACATGGAGCACCCCCCCCTGATGTTCACGCACGTCACGCTCTGGGACTGGGGTCAGGA
This sequence comes from Hyla sarda, assembly GCF_029499605.1. Taxonomy (NCBI): domain Eukaryota; kingdom Metazoa; phylum Chordata; class Amphibia; order Anura; family Hylidae; genus Hyla; species Hyla sarda. The sequence goes on from NC_079189.1 coordinate 366,839,001, forward strand.
CGTAGTAACGCCGGCCCTTGAATTCTGGGAGCACGATGTGAGCGAACGTCGATGCAAGGCCCCCACATTAGGTGCAGCACAGTTCCCCCCACGTTAGGTGCGGCACAGTTCCCCCCACATTATGTGCAGTATAGTTCCCCACATTAGGTGCAGTATAGCTCCCCAAATTAGGTGCAGTATAGTCCCCCACATTAGGCAGTATAGTTCCCCACAATAGGTGCTGTACAGTTTCCTCACATTAGGCTGTAGTTCCCCCACATTAGGTGCAGTATAGTTCCCCACATTAGGTGTAGTATAGTTCTCCACATTAGGTGCAGTATAGTTCTCCCCACATTAGGTGCAGTATAGTTCTCCACATTAGGTGCAGTATAGTTCTCCACATTAGGTTGGCAGTATAGTTTACCCCACATTAGGTGCAGTATAGTTCCCCACATTAGCTGCAGTATAGTTCTCCCCACATTAGGCTATAGTTCCCCCACATTAGGTGCAGTATAGTACCCCCACATTAGGTGCAGTATAGTTCTCCACATTAGGTGCAGTACAGTTCACCTAATGTGGGGGAACTGTACTTCACCTAATGTGGGGGAACTGTACAGTTCCCCCACATTAGGTGCAGTATAGTCCCCCCACATTAGGTGTAGTATGTTCCCCCCATAGACATACAGCCTCCAGCCATACAGTGTATGGCTGGAGGCTGTATGCCTGATTACTGCCCTACTTCAGTGCTCCGACCACTGCTCCTCTGGTCCGGCCACCATAGTAGTAGATCCCGGGACTGGAGGAGCGTTGGTCGGAGCACTGAAGCTGATGTGCCTCTGGTCACTTACCATGCTGGCCAGCGCATGTCCTGTTCGCTGCTCCACTCCTCCGCGTTGCTTTCCAATGGGCACAAGCACGGGACGTCAGTGGGCTAACAGGGGCATGGGATGTCCTTAATAGGGATGTCCTTAAAAGTGATGGGGAAATTAATCTGGGGGGGGGGGGCAATTGCCCCCCCCCCCTGGATCCACCGCTGCATGCATTATATACACAGACAACACACTGTACACATTACATACTGTACATGCATCATATATACACACAACACACTGTACATATAACATACTGTACATGCATCATATACACATTACATACTGTACATGCTTCATACACACACACTGTACAGATTATATACTGTACATGCATTATATACACACAGCACACATACTGCACACATTACATCTGTAAATGCATTATACACACAACACACATACTGTACACATTACATACTGTCCATCCATTATACACACAACACACATACTGTACACATTACATACTGTACATGCATCATACACAAACACTGTACACATTACATACTGTACATGCATCATACACACACTGTACACATTACATACTGTACATGCATTATACACACACAGCACACAGTACATGCATTATATACACACACATACTGTACACATTACATACTGTACATGCATCATACACTCACACACATAATGTACACATTACATACTGTACATGCATCATACACACAACACACATACTGTACAAATTACATACTGTACATGCATCATACACACAACACACATACTTTACACATTACATACTGTACATGCATCATACACACAACACACATACTGTACACATTACATACTGTACATGCATCATACACACAACACACATACTGTACACATTACATACTGACATGCTTCATACACACAACACACTGTACACATTACATACTATACATGCATCATACACACAGCACACATACTGCACACAATACATACTGTACATGCATTATATACACACGACATACTGTACACAGTACATACTGTACATGCATCATACACACATAACATACTGTACACATTACATACTATACATGCATCTTACACACAGATAGAATAGATAAACACATGCACTTTATATATAGTCATCCACAGTAGTAACACACACACAGGCAAAGTACATAGACATACACATATGTACACACACTTATATATCCACACACACAAGCTTATACACACACACACATATATATATATATATATATATATATATATATATATATCCAGGGACCCCTACTATAGTCAGGCCCCATGTTGTACAGCCTCTGCAGTCTCCTCACAGCTCTGTGCTCTCTACTCCCCCTCCTCCTGCTCAGACGGCTGAGAGAAGAGTCCGGGCTGAGGGAAGATACCAAGTGCAGCGGGGGTGGGGGGAGCGGGATTGTGGTGAGGTTTATTTTTAAAAAAAACATACATTTGGGGGCCCTCTTGTTTGACTGGGTGCCTGAGGCCGGATTACAAGCTCCAAGAGCACGATTGTTAATCCGGCCCTGGTGATGGGGGGGGGGGGACTGCCCCGTCGCTACAGGACGGGCAAGCACTGGCTCTGCTCGTGGGCCCCCAGCCAGCTCGGGGCCCCAAGCAAATGCTTGGTTTGCCTGTCCTGTAGCGATGGGCCTGAGCGCATCGAGCCAGCAGCCGGCCAGCCCGATGATGCTGATACAATACTTTTCATAGTGCTGCGGTGGCATATGTGTATCTGTGTTGTCTGCCCCCCACAGCGCTTCTATATACATATGCCACTGCAGTGCAGCATCATCAGGCCGGCCGGCTGCTGGTCCGATGCGCTGCTGCTAGAATACTTTTCACATATAGCTCTGCAGCGGCATATGTATATAGAAGCACTGTGGGGGGCAGATAGCGCTATATATCTGCCCCCCCAAGGCTTCTATATACATATGCCACCGCACCGCCATGTATGAAAAGTATTGTATCAGCATCATGGGGCCGGCCGGCTGCTTGCCCGATGCGCTGCTGCTAGATATACTTTTCACATATAATGCTGCGGTGGCATATTATGACAAATGTGCTGCGGGGGGTATATGTTTATAAATGCGCCGGCGGGGGTCATATCTTTATTAATGTGCTGTGGGAGGCATATTGTAAATGCACTGGGGGGCTAGATATATAGGCTATATGTCTGCCCCCCCCCCCCCCCTGCAGTGCTATATATCTTGCCCCCCACAGCGCTTTTAATATAGATATGGCCCCCGCAGCCACTCACAATCTTCATTTTAAAAACCCTGCTGTGACCCCTGAATGGCTCCTCGGTACAAGCCATTCAGGGCTCTAGGCGGGGGATTTCAAAATGAAAAGGAAAAAAACACGATACATCGCAGGGTTGCGGATCATGCTGCCCACTCCCCTACTTTATAACTTCTGATCGCATTGGGTCTCAAAAGTGAGACCCAGTGCAATCAATCCCTCAGCCCTGTACTACAACCCCCCATCATGGAACAGACTCTGTTCCATGATGGGGGTAGTAGTACAAGCACTAATGTAGCCTCCCCAGTCACCTGCAGACTCCTGCAGCCAGGAACTACTACTCCCATCATGGAAACAAGTCTGTTCTATGATGGGAGTAGTAGTAGTCATGACTGCGGGTCTGTAGGTGGCTGAATTTTCATACTAACGGATGAAAAACTGATGCAAAAGGATGCCACAGAATGTCATCCGTTTGCATCCGTTAGTAGTATGGTGCGTTTAGGAGGCAGTGACGGGAGAAAAGCGGGACGAAAGTAAAGGTTGTGTGAACCTAGCCTTAAGGACTAAGGAATTTTTTATTTTTGCACTTTCATTTTTTCCTCCTCCCCTTCTAGGTTTTCCACCTACAGACCTATATAAAGGCTTGTTTTTTGTGCCACCAATCTTACTCTGTAATGACATCAATCATTTCACCACAAAATTATTTGTGGGACAAAAAAAAAATAAAAAAAATGCCATTTTGTAATTTTTGGTGGCTCCCGTTTCTAAGCAGTGCACTTTTCGTAAAAATTACACTTTATCTTTATTCTGTAGGTCCATACGATTAAAATGATACCCAACTTTACGGCTTAATTTAGATATTCATTGTCTGTGACTCCACATCCTAGTGAAGTGGAGTCAAAGACAATGAATATGTAAATTGGGCCGGCGGAGCCCCTCCCCTTGTACATGATTCACTAAATTTAGCAGAGGATATTCTGGAGGACATATCTCAGGACCTACTGGACATATTTAAGTAAGTGACCCCCTCGTTGGACTCCTGTTCACCCACACTATAACACAGAGTATTGGGTTTAGTGTGAACGGTCTGACAGTTTTATTTTAAAGGTATCAATATTTTGAGAGAAGAACATTGTTTATCAATGTTTATAAGCCAAGTACCCTGTAACTCAGATAAATTATTTCAACGTACCCCTCTGCCATGGTCTTACCCCATGATGCACATTACAAAAGCAATTCAGGATTTTTTTTTTTTTTTTTGCTTACATAGGTATAGGCAGTTTTTTTTTTTAGAATAATGTAGAGATTCTTGTTTTGCTTTGTGCTTACCTGTTTTAGCTGATGTGGCAGGCATGGGTTTTCAGCCATACTAAGTTCAGTTCCATCCCTGAAATTATATTGTAATGCTGGCAACATGTGCAATCTATGGAGCGTCATAGATATCGAAATCCTAGGTCTAATTTCTGGCACATCCAAATCTTTTTGACTGTGTTGGTAAATTTACTGCAAAGGGTTGTAGGCCATCTGGTTATATTTTTTTATTGGGTATATTTGATGATAGAACACTGGTTACACCATCAATTAACCCCTTAAGGACCAGGCCAATTTTATTTTTGCATTTTAGTTTTTTCCTCCTCGCTTTCTAAAAATCATAACTCTTTTATATTTCCATCCACAGACCCATATGAGGGCTTGTTTTTGCCTCACCAATTTTACTAAGTAATGACATCACTTATTTTACCATAAAATGTACAGCGCAACCCAAAAATATTATTTGTGTGGGAAAATTGAAAAGAAAACCGCAATTTAGCAAATTTTGGAAGGTTTTGTTTTCAAGGTGTACACTTTATGGTAAAAATGACATGTTTTCTTTTATTCTGTGGGTTAATACGATTAAAATGATACCCATGATATATGCTTTTCTATAACTCTAATTTATAATTCTATAAATCTCAAAATCTGGACAATTTTTTTGCGCATTGATCTGTAGTTTCTATCGGTACCACTTTTTCTTAGGTTTTACTTTTTATTAAAATTTTTTTTTTTTTAAATAATAATAATTTTTTTATGTTTACTGTTCACCATACGGGATAATTAACAATATATTTTGATAGTTCAAAATTTTACTCATGTGGCAATACCAAATATGTTTATTAATTCTTTTTTTTTTTTTACACTTTTTTTGGGGTAAAATGGGAAAAACTGATGATTTACGGTTTTATTGGGGGAGGGGATTTTTCACATTTTTTTAACTTTCTTTTTTTTAAACATTTTTTTTACACTTTTATACTCCCCATAGGGGACTATTTATAGCAATCATTTGATTGCTAATACTGTTCAGTGGCATGCATAGGGCATAGCACTGATCAGTGTTATTGGCTATCTTTTGCTCTGGTCTGCTTGATCTCAGACTAGAGCAGAAGACCCCTGGAGATGGACTAAGGCAGGTGAGGGGACCTCAGTCTGCCATTATGGATGATCGATCGGGCGATCCGATCATCCATTTAAAGTACTGCACTGCCGCAGATGCCGTGATCTGTATTGATCACTGCATCTGAGGGGTTTATGGCTGACATCTGCGCTGTTACCGACGGGCCATTACCGACGGGTCCCTGGCTGCTGATAGCAGCCGGGGCTTGCCGCGCATGACGCGAACACCAGTCCGATGCTCGCGGTCATGGCGGAGCGTAAATGTACGTCATGGTGCATTAAGTACCACGGCATCATGACGTACATTTACGTCCATTGTCGTTAAGGGGTTAATATTTTTAAGGGATACTATTAATGCATAGAAGGCTATAGCTCTTAGATAAATTGATCCTAAATATTGACATACCTTATCAATATCTAGTCTGCATGCTTGTGTGCTAATGGGGTGTGATGAGGGCAGATGTTATTACCCTAGGGGCAGATGGCATTAACCCCTTGTATTTGTGATGCCAGGGGTTGGTTTATCCTCAATACCACCTAAAGATATGCCACTAGATCCTGGGCTAGGCACAGGGGCAATAATGACCCGATGCAAAGTTACGGATAACGGTAGCTTTACTGAGGGTAGACAGATGGTAAAGTCTATACAGTTCAGCCAGGGCCCACATAGGTGACCAGTGACTCAGAGACCTTAAGGACTTGCTGGGACTTGTAGTAGGACTGGACAATTTAATGCAGGCCACCCTGACTTGACAGTTGCTGACAGGGACTGGCTTGACTGATAAAGCTGTGACTGTAGCTTATTTGAAATTGACTGTCGCTGCAGACTTGAATTGAGGCCTCCAATGACTATGAACACTCTCTGGGACTCAACTTGACCTCAGCAAAACTTGTAAGGAAAAAGAGAGGGCTAGCTCCACCCAGGGCTTATATGGGGGAGACTAGCAGGGAGCCCATTGGTTACCCCTGGGATCACCTCGTCACTGGTACCTCCTGGGTAGCAATCACATGACAAGTCACATGCTAAACAGTCATAAAGTGACAACGCTTTCTGAACACATTACATGGTATAATACAATACATTAGAAACATATTTACTTGGGGGAACAGATGCAAGGGGCCCAGGGGACACTGTAGGGAGACTGCCTGACAGGACAGCAAGGTTACAGGGTAACACCTCCCATACAGGGCTACCACACTTGCGTAAGTTAGACAAGGTCTCGGGAGCCAGACATCGTCCCTCACAGATTCATTTGTTTGAGTCATGCCTTAGCACCCTTGCATACTACGGAATTTCCGTCTTGAGAAATTCTTCATTCTTGCGGCAAAAATTTTGTAATGTCTTGAGCTGGAAGATGTTTTTTTCTTGCTATATGTTAATTCTCCCCTCACTAGTCTGATCTGAGTAAACTTCACACTTTCTAACTCATGCAGTTTTACATGTAAATGCCGCACACAAACGGTTCTGATTAATTTGTGTGCTGCATTTATCCTGGTGTACCACTGAATTTTAAGCTTAGCTGGGTATGTGCTCTGCTCATATATATATATATATATATATATATATATATATATATACACACACATATACACACACACACAACAAAGTACGGAGACAGCACACCAGAGTAGGCAGTAGGTGGGTGCAGGCCAAGGTAGACAGTCCCAGTCGCAGACTGTATAGTGTGCATCCAAAGTTTTATTTCCCATATCCAGATACAACGTTTCAGCAGTATCACACATGCTTGAGAAAGGCAGCGTGATACTGCTGAAACGTTGTATCTGGACATGGGAAAATAAAACCGCACTTTAACTGAATTTGGACTGGCGTGCTGCCTAAAACTGACTTTGGATATACATATATATATATATATATATATATATATATATATATATAAATAAGAGATGAGCGAATTTTTAAAAAATTCGATTCGCCAATTGGCGTAATTTTCCAGAAAAATTTGGAATTTATTTGTGGCGAATCGCTATTAAAAATGGCTATTTCTGGGCTACAGAGAGCCTAAATAGGGGTGTAGAACACTTTGCCTTGCCGTAACACTCTTAGGGTGTGTGCTTTGTTATTGAAATAATACTGTTATCCAGTATGACATGCAAATTACAGGCATTGCTATTAGAATCACTGCCGCACAGAGTCTGGATGTGGCAGCAGGGAGACCATATGGCATCACAATTGAAGAGATTAAAGAGATTTTTTAACATAATTTTTATTTTATTTTATTTGAATTTATTTAAATTTTTTTAAATCCATTTTTGAGGACCCATTCTGGTGAGCATCGAGCTGGCAGTCTGCCGCGAGGCGAGTTACCTCCTGTTCCAGCCCCTGCCTCTCGACACCACCCCCCACCCCCGACTGTCTTACTCTGTGTGGAACTGCAAATGTTTCATTTAACTAGTTATAGTTAATAGTTATCGCTCCAACCTGTTTCATTAGATTCTTGTGGTAATTCCAGAGGTAATATATGATGACTAGTGTTGCTCACGAATATTCGCAATTCGAATATTCGTTGCGAATATTATGAATTTCGCAATTAAAATTCGCTATTACGAATATTCGTCTTTTTTTCAAACTGTTTTAAAAACTGAGCACATTGTAGGGATCTCCTTCGACTGATAAATGCAATGCTTGTATCATTTCATTAAAGACCCAGGGATGAGACTGTGAGGCGAAAGGTTTATGCATGCGAATATTCGCATTGCGAATATTTGCAATGCGAATATTTGTGGAAATTCCGCCCTACTTATGCCTGTGAACCAATGAGAGTTCTGCAAGCAAAGTTGTCAGAGCTTAGCAACGTCCCTTGCATGATGATATAGCGCGCATGCGCAGACGAGCAAAATTTCGCTATTAATTTCGCATTCGCAATAGCGAAATTTCGCAATTCAAAAAATGTCAGGAATATAACGAATATTCGAATTTCACGAATATGGGACAAATATTCATCCTCATATTCGCGAATTCGAATATGGCATATGCCGCTCATCACTAATGACAACAACCATGGGACCTCAGTCTTGAAATTACATATATTTTTTTTTTATTTAAATAGAAGATGTTGAATAGATTCACAAGTTTAATGCGCCAGCAGCATGAGGAGATCACATGGCGGCACAATGACAGAGCCTGGTAATTGGAATGAGCAAACTTTAAATCCTTTTTTGAGGACCCATTGGAAGGCAAGTCTGGTGCCAGCAGCCACAGTAATTATAGCTCCAATAGTTTATAATTGCTGCAGTGTAGACTATGGCAAAGCTCCTAGTTGTATCTTAAAATCGAGCTGACGGTCAACTGCGAGGCCAGCTACCGCCTGTCCCAGCCCCTGCCTCTCAGTGCACCCCCATGCTCTGAGTGTCCACTTGAAAAGGGAGGGACTGCAGTTCCACCCCCCCTGACTGTGAAAGTTTCATTTAATCAGTTATGGTCCATTGTTATTGCTCCAACCTATTTCATTGGATTCTTGTGGTAATTTACAGGTAATATAGGATGTTGATGACTATAGAGCCTCAGTCTTGAAAAGATTACATTAATAAGATTTTGATTATATTTACAAGTTTAATGTCCCTGGTGCCCAAAGCGTTCAGTTAATACTGTATGACCACAAAACCCAATATAACAAGGAATCACATGGCGGCACAATGAAAGAGCCTAGAGGTGGCAGCAGCCTGATGAAACCATAGGGCCTCACAATGGAAAAGATTAAAAGATAATGTATTCCTCTATCCCTAATTTGTTTAGTGTTTTACACCAATTTGCGGAGGTCTCTGGTTTAGAGTTGAATTCCTCTAAGTCGGTAGCTTTAAACATTAACTCACTGGACAGGACTGTTAAACTTCTGGAACTCAATTTTGATTTACAGTGGCGTAAATATAGTTTACCCTATTTGGGTATCCAGCTAACCCCTTTAAAGGGGTACTCCGGCACTAAGACATCTTATCCCCTATCCAAAGGATAGGGGATAAGAGGTCTGATCGCGGGGATCCCGCCGCTGGGGACCCCCGCAATCTAGCATGCAGCACCCACCTGTTAGCGCTGTAGTAAGCACTGGAGACTCCAAGTCTAATGCCTCCCGACCATGGGGATGAAGTATAGAGACGTCACTCGCCACCCCCTCAATGCAAGTCTATGGTAGGGGGCATGATGGCTGTGGTCGGGAGGCATTAGACTTGGGGTCTCCAGCGCTTCCTACAGTGCTAAGGGGATAAGATGTCAGTGCCGGAGTACCCCTTTAAAGGGGTTAGCTGGATACCCAAATAGGGTAAACTATATTTACGCCACTGGAAATCAAAATTGAGTTCCAGGGGGGAGATTTATCAAAACCTGTGCAGAGGAAGAGTAGTGCAGTTGCCCATAGCAACCAATCAGAATGCTTCTTTCATTTTCCACAGGCCTCTAAAGAGGCCTGTGGAAAATGAAAGAAGCAATCTGATTGGTTACTATGGGCAACCACACCACTCTTCCTCTGCACAGGTTTTGATAAATCTCCCCACAGAAGTTTAACAGTGCTGTCCAGTGAGTTAATGTTTAAAGCTACCAACTTAGAGGAATTCAACTCTATTCTAAGTGCCGAAGTACCCCTTTAATATCCTCTCTATACTCTGCCAATTATCCCTCTTTGTTCTGGGAGATCAGGAACGATCCGCAAACTTGGTCTGCCTTCCCACTCTCGTGGCTGGGTAGGATAGCTTCTATTAAAATGAATATATTGCCTAGGCTGTTGTATGCTTTTCGCTCCCTACCAGTGTCTGTCCCATCCCCTGCTTTAGATTTACTATGTTTTGTCTGGGGTTCTAGGGGTTGCAGAGTGGGCTGTAAATGCTTCACGCTTCCAGTCTTCGGATGCCTAACCTTAAGAAATATTTTCAGGCAGCTAGATTAGGTCAGCTGACACAAATTCATGCTGGGCACTCCTGTCCTCAGTGGGTCACCAAAGAAGGATTGGCTTCTCCTAGCAACCCGCTAGGGAAAAGGCTCCAATTCTTTCTCCTGTCCGCTCACAATCAATAGCTTTATGGTATGGTCTCCGCAATCGCTTCCCTTTGCAATCAGCTCACACTCCAGCAGCCCCGATTTTCTGTAACTCAGGTCGGCTCATTTTTGCCCCGTTTGCGGTTATCCCACCAGACCTAAAACTGTGCTTTTCCTCCTCGGATGGTAGAGGTCTAACCCCTTAAGGACCAAGCGTTTTTCTGTTTTTGCACTTTGTTTTTCCCTCCTTACCTTTTAAAAATCATAACCCTTTCAATTTTGCACCTAAAAATCTATTTTTTCCCCTTTTTTATGTTTATCTTATGATAATTTGATTTACATGCTTCCCATCAATTTGTACATTATGCTTGCCTACCAGCTCTTTATATTAGGAGTTGTTAGTTATGTTTTTGTGTAAAATCTAAATAAAGAGTTTAAAAAAAAAAATCCATTAGGGCTTATTTTTTGTGCCGCCAATTCTACTTTGTAATGACATCAGTCATTTTACCCCAAAATCCACGGCAAAAGGGGAAAAAAAATCATTGTGCGACAAAATTGAAGAAAAAACTACATTTAGTGAATTTTGGGGGCTTCAGTTTCTACGCAGAAAATTTTTGGGTAAAAATGACACTTTGGCCCTCATTTATTTGGCCCTCATTTATTTCTTTGTGGGTTTTAATTCCCCACAATTTATTTTCCACAGTATTTACTAAGGTTTCCCTACATTTTCCACTTTCCCTACACTTTTTTTTTTTTACACATGCTCTGATCTGTCTGGTTTTCCTCAGCTCAAATCCACTACATTTTATGTGGAAACCTTAGTAAATACCGTATTTATCGGCGTATAACACGCACTTTTTAGGCTAAAATTTTTTGCCTAAAGTCTGTGTGCGTGTTATACGCCGATACCCCCCCAGGAAAGGCAGGGGGAGAGAGGCCGTCGCTGCCCGCTTCTCTCCCCCTGCCTTTCCTGGGGTCTATAGCGCTGCTGTCGGCCCTTTTCACCCCCTGATTATCGGCGCCGCTGCCCGTTCTGTCCCCCTGACTATCGGTGCCGGCGCTGATAGCCAGGGGGAGAGAAGCGGCGCCGACAGCCAGGGGGAGAGAAGGGGCAGCGGCACCCATTGCCGGCGCCGCTGCCCCGTTGCCTCCCCCCATCCCCGGTGGCATAATTACCTGAGCCGGGTCCGCGCTGCTCCAGGCCTCCGTCGTTGCTATGCGCTGAACGGTGCGGCGCATGACGTCATAGTGCCGCGCATAGCAACGACGCTGGGGACGCACGACGGAGGCCTGGAGCAGCGCGGACCCGACTCAGGTAATTATGCCACCGGGGATGGGGGGAGGCAATGGGTGCCGCTGCCCCTTCTCTCCCCCTGGCTATCGGCGCCGGCACCGATAGTCAGGGGGACAGAATGGGCAGCGGCGCCGATAACCAGGGGGTGAAAAGGGCCGACAGCAGCGCTATAGACCCCAGGAAAGGCAGGGGGAGAGAAGTGGGCAGCGACGGCCTCTCTCCCCCTGCCTTTCCTGGGGGTATATCGGGGTATACACGCGCACACACGCACCCTCATTTTATCATGGATATTTGGGTAAAAAACTTTTTTTACCCAAATATCCTTGGTAAAATGAGGGTGCGTGTTATAGGCCGGTGCGTGGTATACCCCGATAAATACGGTATGTTGTTTTTTTGTGAAAATCTCGGGAATATGCCCCTTTTCAGAGACCACGCTCCTTTTTCGGGTTTTCTTAGCAAAATGGAGAGTTAATCAGGGTTTTTTCAATTCTTGCGCAAATTCTGGCGCACAATCTGGCGCAGACAGAATTTCTGGCGCAATGTGACAGAATCTGGCGCACAACCCGACAAAACATGTTGGGTTTGCAATAGTAAATGAGGGCCTTTATCTTTATTCTGTAGGTCCATATGAATAAAATATTATATAGGTTTGATTTTGTCGTACTTTTGGAAAAAATCATAACTACATGCACGAAAATTAATACATTTAAAATGGGGTGGTATGAGGGCTCATTTTTTGCACTGTGATCTGAAGTTTTAATTGGTACCATTTTTGTTTTGATTGGACTTTTTGATCGCTTTTTATTCCTTTTTTATGGTATAAAAAGTGACCAAAAATACACTATTTTGGACTTTGGAATTATTTTGAGCATAAGCCATTGACCGTGCGGTTTAATTAAGAATATATTTTTATAGTTAGCACACTTACGCATGCGGCGATATCACATATGTTTATATATTTTTTATATGGAATTTGGGAAAAGGGGGGTGATTTAAACTTTTAATAAGGAAGGGGTTAATGTGTGTTTTTAAACTTTTTTACACTTTTAGTCCCCTTAGGGGACTTTTAGGAGGAATCATTTGATTCCTCATACTGATCAATGTGGTTCCATAGAACCACATTGATCTATGTGCTCTGGTCCTGCAAGGCTTTATCATTCTGAGTGCCGGAGCCAGCACAGGAGCAGAGGTAAGCCCTCCGGCTACCTCGGTAGTGGATCGACCCCCCGCGATCGCGCCTGGGGGGGAGGGGGGTGATCCGCCCCACTGGACCACCAGGAATGGGATAAAGGCACCTTTAGATGCTGCTGTCAGCGGCGATCTAAAGGGTTAATAGCAGGCCGCGGCGATCACTTGTCGGCTATTAATGCCGGCCCCCAGCTACAAGAATCAGCTGGCGGCCGGCAGGTATGACGCAGTCCAGTTAACGGCACATGGATGGGCATAGATGTCCATGGTCATTAACGGGTTAATCTCTGCTATCTATGGTATCCTACTGGGGTCTGCCATTAAGCTCCCGTATATGTTGGCATGGGAGAAGGACCTGGGGAGATCACTTGCGCTAAAGGACTGGGATAATAGCACTATTGTAACCTCTAAACTCTCGATTAATACATCCTTGCAGGAAGCGGGCTGGAAGGTGTTGCTTAGGTGGTACCTGGTATCAGTGCGAGTAGCAAAGATATACCCTGCAGCCTCTTTTTGCTTCCATAAATGCCAACAGATGGGTACTATGTTCCATACTTGGTGGGGCTGCCCACGAGTGAAATGCTTTTAAATACGTGTATATCATTTTATATTATCCGTTACAGGTATGAACCTTAAAAAAAAAAAATCTCCAGAGCAGGCATTGTTGAATGCACCATTTCCTAATAATCCTAAGGGAATGCATAAACTTATCTACTTAGCTGCTATAGCTACTAGTTGGAAAACGACTGCCGTTTCCTTTCACCTTATTAGATCTAAGTTAAACTGGATCATGGCTAATGACAAACTAATTAGCATTTTTCTTGACTCTTAAAAAGCATTTAATGCTACCTGGCAGCCTTGGATGGAGTACTTAAGTAATTCTCCTTGATATTATTTCTAGCATATGGAACTTCCTTTCCCCCTCCCCTATTTCTCTCCTACCCTCCTGCCTATATCCTTTGTGTTTTGTGGGTCCTTCCTTGTGTTTTTGTCTTTGTCGTGTTTGCCTCCCAGCTACCGCGGGACTTGCTTGTTTTATACATTTAAATCCTACCAAGTTGCTCATGATTGAGCCCTTTTCCTTGTCTCCTCCACTTCTTGGCTGGGCAGTCCTCAGTGAATAGTGGAGCTGAACCCACAGCATAAAAGAACAGAATAGGACAGAGGCAATAGGAGGACAGGGACTGCTCCCAGGCCATACCAACTGAGGGTTATGTCTGAGGATGACTGTTGACTGGGGGTGTCAGATATCACTCGTGATGAAGTGGATGAGAGTTAACCAATCAATTACGGCAGATGGGTTGCTGGTCAAAACATGACAGCTAGCTGATACTGGGAGCTCAGGCCTTGCGCCCCTACTCTGCTTCGACCTCTGTCTGATGAATTTAGGCCTCTGCCACTCCTCTGTGCATGTTCCGGCACTTCTCTGCCTGACATGATTAGTGAGAATGAGGGGATTACAAGACACTCCACTACACTACGCTTAAAACAGTATTTGTCTATAACAGCAGCAGGTGTGTACTTTTGGCTGGCCTTTCCCAGTACGTAGGCCCTTAAGACTTTAACAGGGACAAAATCGTACACCACCTATGTACACACAGGTTGCACTTAATAGAGGACAATAGGCTCTGCCACGCAACCTGTATTAGGCACTAATAGCAGGTGATTATGTCTTTTCAGTGCTCTGCTCACCCTAACTGGCTGGCTATTAGCTTTTCAGTTGTTGTACACACCAGTGCTGAAGCACACAGTCGCTGTGTAGTACACCCAAAATTGCACTCTCTCTTTCTCAATCTCTCTCTCTTCGCTATCAGTGCTTCTAGGCTGGATTTGACCTTAAGGTGAATCGCTGCTGTAAAAATGCTTTTCTGTCCCACTCTCTCTGCAATAGAACGCTGATGTGACTGGCTGCAAGATGGCTGCAGCTTATATAAAGCTGTGACATCACGGGGGGGGGGGGGGGGGGGGGTTGGGGGGTCTGTCTGCTGGTAGGTTGCATCCTGCATGTAATTCAGGGTCATCCTGCCTACCCATGTTCCCAGAGTTCCTTGCCCCATGTCCTGACATGTGGAGCCACCCTCTTAGATGCCCTGGAGCCTGGACCACACTAAATGGAGTATAACAAAGCGATTTGTGTGATCGAATCGTGGCGATATTTCGATTCGTTGCAAAGCTAATTTTTCATGAAATTCCTAATAAATTCAGATTCATCAGATTCGATTCGCACATCCCTAATATATATTTATTTAAACAAAAACTATGTAAATCAGGTATCGCTGTAATCATTCATAACGACATGAATAATCAAGATAACATGTTAGTTTTAATATATAGAGAACATACAAGCAAAGTTCTTGACAGCCAGCACCCCTCTCCTCCAATAGTTTGTTTGTTTTGCAGTATATTTTACAGTAAAATGAAGATTGTCATTACATCAAGGTTTCACAAATTCAAGTTGCTAGGTCGCCATAGCGACTGAGAATTTCCTCCTGGTGCCTAGGTTTTTGTAAAGTATGCAGTGGCATAAAAAGATTAGATATACTGGACAACTGATGTATCCACTTGAATCGCCACAAAATTGACCAGCTAGGATTGCTACTCCTGTGCTGTGCTGCCTCCTTGTCCCTGGTAAATGCAGTAGGCTGGGGTGCAGCCAGAGTGGGTTTTTCCACAACTGATTTTGGCTTCACGAACTGGATAAAAAAAATAAAAATAAAAAATGAACAAGACCAGTGTGTAAGGACACTATAAACTGTGTTAAACGAGGCAGAACACACCTGTTTGTACTCGGCTCTGGCTATATAGTCAGTCTTTCATTACCTGCCTTTGTGTTAGTTCTTTTGTATGTCTCAGGTTACTTATTTTGCATTGTGGGGCTCATCCCGGGGATACAAATCTACATCGGGCTTTGGGCAGCTGGAACTAAACTGGTTAAATTAATCACATGACAAAACAAGGATGTTCTACTTACTGTATACTCACAGGAAAGAAACTGCCCTTTGTATTAAGTTCAATGGAAAGGTTATGTTGATTAGGTTATACTTTTCCTTCATGGATTCTGAAATAGCATCAAGCTTCTGTTTAGCTTGGATGCACCCGCAATGATCGGCCTCACTTTAAACATATCCTGTTTACTTAAAAGAGATGGATGACTTTTGTTGAAACATTAGGAAGATTTTAAAGAGGTTGCCCAGGCACAATGATCCAATTGATATAACATTTGGCGTTAAGACACATCACTGCATGCTTTTTGGTTGGGTTACCAATGCCTAGTGAGTACTTAGTACCGGTCTTATGCCAATAGGATACGTGCACAATACTAATGGACAAAGGCAAAAGAAGAAGAATGTCCAGCGCACACACGTATAAAACTGAGCTGCTTTATTGCATAGTTGCCATGGGAAACATCGGACACTCAGGTAACGTGACGCGTTTCGGCCAGCAAGGCCTTAGTCATTGTGTATGACTAAGGCCTTGCTGGCCGAAACGCGTCACATTACCTGAGTGTCCGATGTTTCCCATGGCAACTATGCAATAAAGCAGCTCAGTTTTATACGTGTGTGCGCTGGACATTCTTCTTCTTTTGCATTTCTCTGGATCCAGTCCTGGTCCTGTCCGTGCGCTGAAGCCCGGGGTAGAGCCGGTTCGACTTGCTTGTACCTTCTAATGGACAAAGGCGTAACTTTTAGTTTATGGGCCCTAATGCAAAAGCTGTAACGGGGCATGTGTACCATTAATACTACTGGTGCCCAGGCACAGGGCCCTGATATGACTGCTACCTCTGCAAGTCCTATAGTTAATCCTCTGCTTGTGTGTTAGATTGTTGCCTTAGCAACCTAACCACCCACTATGTAACTGATTCAGTGATTCCTAAACTTTTTTTTTTTTTGCCTAAGCATCCCTTGGCAGACCATTTCCAAAAATGATACCACTCTCCCCTCCCATATTAGCAACAGTTATAGACTTTTCTTTATTCCATATCCTCACCCCCATCGTTCTCACAATCCAGTCTAGACCACCATTAAAATTTCACCTGTCCAAAACTTCTCCACAGGATCTACCAGAAAAACATTATAGGCTCCTTTTTTCTAGTGCAATGCCTACCTCTTTACAAACTCTGCATGTGTATTGCCCCAAACACAGGGATAGTGCCTGCCTTGTCCCCTCCCCTCCCCCCCCCCCCCCCCCCCCCATACTGCCCCACTTATGTACTTATAAATAAGAGACCTACCGCTATGGCCCATAGAAGTAGGTCCCCATTCCAGACAAGCAGTGGTGCACAAATGCTGATGTACTTACTGTCCACGGCAGCCCAGGGCTCACGCTTTGCCTCTGCACCAGTCCTTAGTGCAGTGAAATCAGTTGGCACCAGCAGCCACTTCTCTTTAAGTGGCCATGCATCCTCTGGCACTCTAAGAGCAGGCAGCATAGGTCACAGACAAGTTAGAAGCATCGTCTCATGGTTGGAAACCGCTGCATTGATTTATTGCGAGTGTATCAATGTACAACTACTTTAAGAGCTTATGTGCATTGATGTACTTATGTACAATATGTGAGAACCGGTTTTCAGAACTGCCCAATACATTTAAATGGTGTCTGTTAAAAGTCCATTGCCATGATATAGCAGCGACCCATGCATGGATGATATTTTTACAGTAAATATGCAATGTCCACATTCATAGTGTTTTTTCCACTAGCAACAAAGTGCGAAAAATGAAAATGCTGGAAATATTTCTGCGCCATTGGCCTTGTAACCAAATACATTTTAAGCTTTGTTCACACCATGTCATATTGCCACCCCACTTTTTTTTAATGCTCTATGTCACTCATAAATTTGATGAGCTGTAAAAGGTTAGACCACTAGTCAGAGGATCTGCAAAATGGAAGCATGATGGATTGTTCACAATATACAGTAGTTAGTACCTACCAAATGCAGTTTAAGAAAGGACAATGGGTGAGGCCACAGCTCATTGACGCAGGTTGGAGACCAAAATTTGCCTGTCTAGTCCTATTCAATAGAAGAACATTGAACAATAATACAGGACCAGCTTAAAAGGAAATCTGTATCACCCGCACTAGTCTGTCATACAGGCTTATAGTGCGGGTGATACTAATAAAAAAAAATATATACTTACCTTGGCCTAATCAGTCGTTCTGTTGTAATTAATTTGTCTTTTTTGGTTTATGCAAATTAGTTGCTTCGGGCACTGAGAAGTCATCGCCGCCAAGTGGGTGCTCCACCCTGCTCATCCATATTCATAACCCCCCCTCCCTGCTCTATGCTATGACATTACAGTGCCTGAACCAGCGACCATAACTCCTCCCATGCTCCAAGCAACTCATCTGCATAAACCAAAAAGCTGAATTATGGCTGAACACTGATGGATGGGGTCAAGGTAAGTATTTTGATCAGTCTCACCCACCCTACAAGCCTGTATGAAAGATTAAGGTAGGTAACACTGATGCCAGATTTCCTTTAAAAGTATTCTTATTCAGCAGGATGGATTAACAAATACATGTATTTTATATTTAATATCTTAATTGTCCAGACTACCTCAAGGCTTGGCCTGCAGGAAGCACTGTATGTTGAAAAACAGCAGAAGGACAAGGCTCAGGCCCATGGGACACAAAATGTCTTCTATGTATTCATTTCAGTCCAAATTTGAAACCTTTACTTTCCTCTTGCAGCTCCCGAATGCTGCCAACATTGCCAGTCTTCTTCCTGCTTCTGCAGCCTGACACCAAACTGCACTCCGCTAACTACTGGTTTTCTTTCTGGTGCCCGGGCCAGACACCTCACAATGCTGCACACCCAATCACTAGCTGAGGTAGAACAGAGCTGGGACCAGTGATATGTAGGGTCCCAGAGGCAGGAAGATGACTAGGGCCAAAGGACAAGAGAATAATTATAAAATATATTTTTTTTTTTATGGCAGCTGAGCATATAAGGAATACTCCTTTAACTGTCAGACAACCTATTGAAAACGTATTCTGAGCAGTACTTTGTGTGCAGTGGTTGTTTTTTCATTCTCTCACCAATGTCACTTTCTCCACTATATGCCTGGTTTGACTACAAGCTATCTACTTGCTTTTTTTGTTCATTGGCTGGTTTAACAGTTTGTAAGGTTAAGTTCACACTACAGAATTTCTGTGCAGGGAATTCTGCTGTGTGACCCTCCACTGGCCAGCCACACCCCCTCCCATAGACTTGCATTGAGGGGCATGGTCTGATGGCACGAGCAAGCTGAAGGTTTGTTGGCTCTTTCCACTAATCAACACTACAGGATAATAGACAGATTAATCAAAACTTGTGCTGAAAAAAGTTGACCAGTTGCCCATAGTAACCAGATTGCTTCTTTCATTTAATAAAATATATTTTTTAAATGCCTCTGGAAAATAAATGAAGCAGTCTTAGTAGTTACTATGGGCAGCTGGTCAACTTATTGCCAGCAGAGTTTGATAAATTCTTTCCCCACCCACAGGTCTAATCACATTTAGTCTATTATCCTACAGTGTTGATACAGTGGAAAGAGAAAAAAATATATATAAATGAATAGGAACACATATGTAAACACCAAGGTATGAACAGTCAAAATTGCACAGCAATGGGAAAATACCACCATGAAATTCAACAGAAGACTGTACCAGTTGTTGGTTTGGAGACCCATTGCATTTTGTAGCTATTTTTTTTTTGGGGGGGGGGGGGGGGGGGGAAATGCATTTGTTGTACATTTTTAATACACAATGTAAACCCACAGCATACTTTCGTCTCTACAACACAGATGTGAATATACCCTTATGAGCACATCTGAGCACCGGCCTATATCACCACTAGCAGTCATAGGACAAGTGATGGCTGAATAAAGCAATGCTTAGAAATACAACTGAAACAGTCATTATAGATTTTACTGGATAACATCTAAACCAATGCAATTCTGTATAATACATGATCAAACTGTATACAGTCCCAGACAGCCACAACAAATACTACACTAAATAAGGCCTTTATATGTATCCACAGTGTATTATCCATTCACAAACTGTACTACATATCATTACATTGTACTGTAGTTGGTAGTTGCATTCATTGACACTTAGCAAACTCATATTGAAGGACAGGCAACTTAAAAAGAAAAAAAACAGAAAACACCTTAATCTGTCAATATAAAAAGTCAAAAAACATTGTTTTATAAATTGATCTGAAAAAAAAAAAAAAAAATTATATATAAAACACCGCTCAGATAGTTTATTGAGTAATGCATTTTTTTTTTGCAAAATCTATTACAAAGTCAGGTTACAGTTGTTTGTAAAGTCTACAAAATGCAGTC